>NC_088603.1:84762087-85105982 GCF_036013475.1 Columba livia | reverse complement strand
ACAGCCAAATTTCAGTATGATAAACAACAACAACAACAACAACAAAAAAACCTTCAAAAGTAACCAGTTCTCCCAAGGAAAGTAGGAAGGTGGAGAGAAAATAAAAATACAAGCTGTTCATACAGCATCTGAAATACTTGAAATATTTGATGTTTGTGCTGTATCACAGATGTTCCTACATAGTGTAATGTATAATTTTTCAGGAGGAGGATTGTCAAGGCTGACTGCATTAACCTTGAAGTATTGTTCCCCTAGGTTATAAATTTCTGCTAATCCAAAGTGTGAAGCTGTTTGGAAAAATCCCAGAACTGCAAGCTGTATTAGTAGTCAAGGAGACTGCTGTCTGATTCTAGCCTTGAACAAACAGTACAAACAGAAATGCAGCCTAGAACGGAACAGCTCCATTACAGCCTTGACAGTTAAGTCACACACTTTGCATCAATTATCTCCAGGTATTAATGCCAATGTCAATTAAAGCTACCTTTATGATGCACAGTCTTGAATGGGAATCAAACCAAGGTAAAAATGAAAGGGCTCTTCAAAAATCAGGAGAAGTAAGAGTCATTTGAGAAAAATATATTTAAAAATAACTAGTAATAATCCAAAATATGAGGACACTGAAGTAAGAACAGCCTTTGTCTGGAACCTTCCCGACTTTCCTGCATCTCCACGAGGAGTACAAGACCAGTTCTGAAGAGTGTGAATTCTCAGGAGTGCATCTCCTTTTCTCCAGCTAAATATAAATGGGTCTGCTGTCTCTCTTAAGCCACTTAAGATGTTTAACGTGCTCATTAGTAGGTTAACTGAATAAGCTACAGTGGAACTAACCTCTGGAAGATTGCACTAATCTAATTTTTTTTGTTGTTGTTCGTCATTTGGTTGGGGTTTGGGGGAGTGAGGGGACTTATGGGGTATTAAGGAGTGCTTCTGTAAAAAAGCTCTATCTCTTCCAGAGACTGAAGAAAATTTGTTCTCTGCTAGACCAGATAACTTCTGGCAAATCTATTTATAAGCTGTCATGTTATCCTTTTACATCTAGTTTTCCGATCAAAAGAACAAGACAAAAATGTTTTCAATCCATAACTTATGCTCAGAGTACTTCACTTTTCTCCTCATATCACCAAAGGATTTCCTAATACTTGTATCAGAAAGGCTTAATCAACCTCTGTGGGGAGAACTCCATGTTTAATTTTTTGTTGAGTTTTTTTCCTGTTTATTCTCCCCAGTGTGTCAACTGATACCATCTTTTAACAAAAGGTTTTGTCCACAGTATACGGTAGTGCACCAGAATGCCAATTTTAAGCATGCCAGAAGCAAAGCTGACATTAAATAACTAAAGCCAGGTTTTACATGCAGACTTTAACACCTGGAAATTGGTATTTGGCAAGAGACTGTAATAAGGATTGTCCCTCAGAGGCAGTTTAATTTTGTCTTTAATCAGCTCCCTGTGAATATACTCTTATTCCAAATATGTTCAGAACACTTCAAAAAAATGGATTAACCTTATTCACAGAAATGGACATAGCTGAGCAAGAATCCTGCAACAAGGTGGACAGACAATAATCATGAAAAAGTAAGGTGAAGAATAATGGAACAGAATTGAGAGTGGTCCAAAAGCAAGGAAAAATAGATCAGATAGGTTTTTCCACAGAAACAGCTAGGGACAGCTGGGAAAATAAATGTAAAGCGAAGGAGGAACTGCTTTGGCAAAAAGGATAGGCACCGTGATCCCCTGGAGAAGTGATTTATCTGGACAGAGGGTTCAAGGCAAAAGACACAGACATGGAGGCAGAGAAGGTAGTGGCTTGAAGATGAGTATCTAAGGACCTTGCTTCTCACCAAAAGCCTTATTTCCTCAGCTGCTGGGGGGGTACAGTCATCCTGATGGTGAGGTAAGTTTGAGGAATAAAGAAACCTCTTACAAGTAAACAGCACAGTCAGGTTTTGGCTGATTTGGCTTTTGCCATCAAGACCTTAATTGAATTTTCCACAGATGACTGGCAACTGTTCTGGGTGTGTGCTACAGAGCTAAAATATGCACAAGGGCATTTGAGATGTACTTCCAATGTGAAGTGTCACAGAACACTAATTATTTTCCCAAATAAGGTTCTAGACTCTTTTATTGAGCATTCCAATAAACTGGAATTTTTTTACTTAGTGCATCAGTAAACTGAGAGGGGTAAAAATTGAGATGTCAGTCACCTCACAAAACTTGGATGTTTCAAATATACATTTGTTGATATTTGTGAAGCATTGATTACTATAAGTGCAACAGAAAAGCTAATTAACAATTTAGTCTGTAATGCAGAATCTAGAAATATTTCACTGCAAACAAACTTAAAAATGGGAACCAGGAGAATCCTCTATATATTTTACCCAGTGTACCTCAACTGTTCACAAAGAGGAGGAAGGGTAACTAACAATATACAATTAGTCTTTGATGAACCTTCAACACGTTTAGACTTCAGGACTGAATTCCAATTTCACAGGTTGTCAATTAAACTACATTTCTAATCTCACTCTGATTCATGCAACCTTAACGTTGTTCAAAAGGTGCATTCAGTTACATCGTTCTATCTAATTCTCTTCAAGAACAAATAAATCCTTTTTCTAAGTTCATCCCTAACATCCCTTTGAAGAATTTCTTATTCTTCTTTGCTTTAATTAATTAGAAATTGAGTTCAACTCCCCTTCTCTCTCCATCAACAATCACAATTGCATATTAAAAGCACAATTATTCCAAAAGCTCACATGCTGCAGGGGCGGGGGAAGTAGGGGGAAGATAATTTGAAAGACTGAAATAGCTACAAAACATAAAGGCTAAAATCCAACAGTCATTCTTGTTATAAGTTGTTATCGTACCCAGTACATAAATGACCAATAGTTTCTAGCTGTAGGACAGCCCATTAAAGTCACTTATAATTTTTTTCTACCAGGCAATAATTAGTATAGCCTCAGTTCTCAGAGGCAACAAGGACTAAAGCTATCATAATCAGAATTCACTTCTGCTTACTTGGCACAGCCGGCTAACCACTATTAATAAAGAATGACACCATAACTTCTCTATATCACTCAGACACCACATTTCTGCTCCCCTAGTGGGTTGACCCACTAGGATATTTAGCAAGACTCGAGACTGGGGAGTGCAAAAACCAAAAGTGTTTGTACTTTGAAGGAACCATGCTGAAACACTTTGGCCTTATATCAGGTGTTAAAGTTCTGCACGCAATCTTACATTGGTTATGTCCACAGCAATTTTATCTCACCAAGAACAATATTTCACCCTAAAATATGAACTGCTTTCCCTGACAGAGTGATCTACACCTAAAAGAGGAAAGTAATTTCTTTATGTTTCTCACTTAAGAGGCAAACCACTTTGATATTCAGCTACTGGTTAGATGGTTTAAAATTTTGGCAGATATTGCACAGACTTTTAAACTGATTTAATGCATTCCTACATGCATCATATGAAAATGTAATAAGGTATAACATTTAATGTTCAAAGCAGAAAACTCTGATCAGGGGAGTGATGAGTAACTGACCATGGAAAAGTTTAACAAGTAATGTGAAAGGACAGACCTTGTATTAAGCTTTTTTAAAAAAAATAAATTAACATCCTGGGAAAGCATGAGTATCTTAGAGGCCACACTTGCAGTAAAACTTTTGAAACAATAATTTCCCCTATAAAAATTAGGTGTCTAAAACATGTAAAAGGTGTTAAAAAATACACTTTCCTTCTTTTAACCTATATTTGTTGTGCTGAAATTGCTGACTGAGATCCTATCAACCTTATTAAATGGAAGATCCACCCAACAGATCATAAAGAAACATAAAAACGTCCATAAATTTTAGGGCTGTCAAACCTGGAAACCTAACCGACACTAGGCTGCCTACTTGCTAGCTAGTCTAGCTTGACATTCACTGGTGACCACACACTGACACACATCCCCGCACAATGTGTATGTCCTCTTCCCTCCCCCATTGCAGCACCAGACACATGGGCTCTCTGCAGCCTATGGAGGACCCACACCAGAGCGTAGGACAAGGGTGAGAGAGAAGGAGCAGCAGATGGAAAGACCCTGAAGTCTCCCCCGATTGCCTTAAGTTTTCCCTTTTCAGTTTCATCACTGCGTATCTGAAAAACTATTAGGAGATAATATTCTGAGGTCTTAAGCGGGGCAGGAAGTTTTCTTTTTACATCTTTAACCCTGGCCCCTGGGAGGCAGCACACTTCCCTAAGAAGTGGGTCTGCCCTGCAGGTATGTTGTTTTGTTGGAGGTTAAAGAGCTATCTGTTGATGTATACAGGTATACAGTGCCCGGACATCTTGCAACTGAATGCCTAGAATTTGGTCTTCAGCAATGTAAAGGTAAAATTATATCTCTTTTGGCTATAAAATCAAGTGAGACAATTAGTGGCTAGTAAAGGGTTTCTATGCTCTTTATCTCAGCAGGCCCAGTCAGTAATGATTACATGTAAATCCTTTTCACTCTCAATGCTCATAAAAAGCCTTCTTTATCATTCCTTTTTTGCAAAACAATTACCTATTTTTCACCTCACTGTTTGAAATGCAGTTCAGGAAACCATCCCTAGGAATTTGATTTACAAAATGCTTAAAGAATCATCTGAGATCAAATACTGTTAGGAACACAATCAAGGTAGCAGCAATACAGCTTTCTTTCTGGGTTGAGAAAGCTATTTCAGAGATAGAAAAATAAGTTTCCCTTATAGTTTCCCTTTCAAAATGAGGCTTTTATGCCAGGGGGTAAAAATAATTAAGAAAAGAAGAAAAAGGAATGACTTATTCAAAGAATGGTTCTGTAAAAAAATAATGACCAGAAATAAAAAAGACCCTGAAGTTTTAAAATCAAACTAGCTTCAGCAGCTGTTATGTCTTTAATCTTTTTGTATGAAATGACGTTAACTTATAATAAGGGATGCTCAAGAAAAAATATATAATAAAGTCACTTGAAATGCATTTAAGCTCTCATAACAGACGCACCATCACAAATGGAAGACATTGCTTTGCAATTATAAGAAAGGTATTAATATAAGGGATTGAAACTGGGCTCTCCAAAGATCAGCCTAAGGATGGAAAGCCTGAATTAAGAGGGAAATCAGCAGCCCACTTGAAGTGCATGTACACTAATGCACGCAGTATGGGCAACAAACAAGAGGAGCTGGAAGCCATCGTGCAGCAGGAAAGCTATGACATAGTTGCCATCACAGAAACATGGTGGGATGACTCATATGACTGGAGTGCTGCTATGTGTGGCTACAAGCTCTTCAGAAAAGATAGGCAGGGTAGGAGACGTGGAGGGGTGGCTTTATATGTTAGAGAGTCACTCGACTCTGTTAAACTTGAGGTCAGCAGTGACAAGGTCGAGTGCCTGTGGACCAGAATCAGGGGGAAGTCCAACAAGGCTGACATCCTCGTGGGTGTCTGTTATAGACCGCCCAACCAGGACAATGAAGGAGATTAATTATTCTACAAGCAGCTGGCAGATGTCTCAAAATCGACGGCCCTTGTTCTTGTGGGCGACTTTAACCTGCCAGATATCTGCTGGGAGCTCAATACTGCACAGAAGAGGCAGTCTAGGAAGTTCCTAGAGTGTATAGAGGACAATTTCCTTCATCAGCTGGTAAATGAGCCTACCAGGGGCAAGACCCCGCTAGACCTACTGTTTACAAACAGAGATGGGCTGGTGGGAGATGTAGTGGTTGGAGGCCGCCTGGGGCATAGCGACCATGAAATAATAGAATTTTCAATACTCAGAGATGCAGGGAGAACCATTAACAAAACCTCTACACTGGACTTCCGGAGGGCAGATTTTTGCCTATTCAGAAGTCTAGTTCAGAGCATACCCTGGGAAACAATGCTTAAAAACAAGGGGGCCCAGGAGGGTTGGACATGCTTCCAGCAGGTGGTTTTGAGTGCACAGGAACAGGCTATACCAGTGTGTCGAAAGGCTAGCCGGCGGGGAAGACAGCCGGCTTGGCTAAACAGGGAGATTCTGAATGAAATCAGAAATAAAAAGAGACTTTACTGACTGTGGAAAAAAGGGCTGGCTACTTATGAAGAATATATGGAAATAGCTAGATCATGCAGAAAAAAAATCATGGAAACAAAAGTGCAATTTGAAGTTAATTTGGCCAATTCTTTCAGGGATAATAAAAAGTCCTTCTTCAAATACGTTAATAACAAAAGGAGGGCCAAGGAAAACCTCCATTCTCTGTTGGACTCTAAGGGAAATATAGTTAACAAAGATGAGGAGAAAGCTGAGGTACTTAATACCTACTTTACCTCAGTTTTTACCAGTAAGACAGCTGGCCCTCAGGACAACTCATCTCTGGAGGCGGTTGACAGAGATAGGAAGCCAAATAGGCCCCTTGTATTCCAGGAGGAAATAGTTGGTGATTCACTGAGGCATCTGGATCCTCACAACTCTATGGGACCAGATGAGATCCATCCTAGGGTGATGAGGGAGCTAGCAGAAGAACTTGCCAAGCCGCTCTCCATCATCTTCCAACAGTCCTGGCTCACTGGGGAGGTCCCGTATGATTGGAAATTGGCAAATGTTATCCCAGTCCACAAAAAGGGCTGCAGAGCTGACCCTGGCAACTACAGGACTGTCAGCCTGACCTCAGTGCCTGGCAGGGTTATGTTGCAGATCATCCTGAATGGAATCACACAGCACCTTCAGGGTGGACAAGGGATCAGACCCAGCCAGCATGGGTTTAGGAGGGGCAGGTCCTGTCTGACCAACCTGATCTCCTTTTATGATCAGGTGACTCACCTGGTGGATGAGGGGAAAGCCGCGGATGTGGTCTATCTGGACTTCAGCAAGGCCTTTGACACTGTCTCCCATAATATACTCTTGCAAAAGCTGGTAGCCCATGGCTTGGACAAGTGTGCTCTACGCTGGGTTAAGAACTGGCTGGAGGGCTGGGCCCAGAGAGTGCTGGTGAATGGGGCTGCATCTAGCTGGCGGCCAGTCACTAGTGGTGTTCCCCAGGGGTCAGTGTTGGGTCCAGTCCTGTTTAACATCTTTATTGATGATTTAGATGAGGGGATTGAGACCATCATCAGCAAATTTGCTGATGACACCAAGTTGGGAGGGAGTGTCGACCTGCTGGAAGGCAGGAGGGCTCTGCAGAGGGATCTGGATAGACTGGAAAAATGGGCTGATTCCAATGGGATGAAGTTCAATAAGGCCAAGTGCCGGGTGCTGCACTTTGGTCACAACAACCCCCTGCAGCCCTACAGGCTGGGCGCAGAGTGGCTGGAGAGCAGTGAGACAGAAAGGGACCTGGGGGTACTAATTGACAGGAAGCTCAACATGAGCCAACAGTGTGCCCAGGTGGCCAAGAAGGCCAACGGTATCCTGTCCTGTATCAAAAATAGCGTGGTCAGCAGGACAAGGGAAGTGATCCTTCCCCTGTACTCTGCATTGGTGAGGCCACACCTGGAGTATTGTGTTCAGTTCTGGGCCCCTCAGTTCAGGAAAGACATTGAAGTGCTGGAGCGGGTCCAGAGAAGAGCAACACGACTGGTGAAGGGACTTGAACATAAGACCTATGAGGAGAGGCTGAGGGAGCTGGGGTTGTTTAGTCTAGAGAAGAGGAGGCTTAAAGGTGACCTCATCACTCTCTATAACTACCTGAAGGGAAGTTATAGCCAGGTGGGGATTGGTCTCTTCTCCCAGGCAGTTAGCAATAGGACAAGGGGGCATGGGCTTAAACTCTGCCAGGGGAAATTTAGGCTGGATATTAGAAAGAAATTCTTTACAGAGAGAGTGATCAGGCATTGGAATGGCCTGCCCAGGGAGGTAGTGGACTCCCCATCCCTGGAGGTTTTTAAACTGAGATTGGACATGGCACTTAGTGCCATGATCTAGTAAACAGACTAGAGTTGGACCAAGGGTTGGACTCGATGATCTCTGAGGTCTTTGCCAACCCAGTTGATTCTGTGATTCTGTGAGAAGCATTTGTCAACAATTTATCATAATTCTTAATTCGGAAAAACTGCAAACCATTCCAAAAACCATCTCCAATTCATATTATCAAGTAATCTTTTAACTTTTATTAAAACACATCACACATCAGTTATCATTGTAGCATTATCTAAAATACAAATCATTACAGTCACAGTATCACAGTATCACAGTATGTTTGGGATTGGAAGGGACCTCAAAAGATCATCTAGTCCAATCCCCCTGCTGGAGCAGGAACGCCTAAGTGAGGTCGCACAGGAACATGTCCAGGCGGGTTTTGAATGTCTCCAGAGAAGGAGACTCCACAACCTCCCTGGGCAGCCTGTTCCAGTGCTCTGTCACCCTTACTGAGAAGAAGTTTTTTCTCAAATTTAAGTGGAACCTCTTGTGTTCCAGCTTGATCCCATTACCCCTTGTCCTATCATTGTTTGCCACCGAGAAGAGCCTGGCTCCATCCTCATGGCACTCACCCTTTATATATTTATAAACACTAATAAGGTCACCCCTCAGTCTCCTCCTCTCCAAACTAAAGAGACCCAGCTCCCTCAGCCTTTCTTCATAAGGGAGTTGCTTCACTCCCTTAATCATCCTCGTTGCCCTACGCTGGACCCTCTCCAGCAGTTCCCTGTCCTTCTTGAAATGAGGGGCCCAGAACTGGACACAATATTCCAGATGTGGTCTCACCAGGGCGGAGTAGAGGGGAAGGAGGACCTCTCTCGATCTACTAACCCTTGTAATACACCCCAGGATAAAAAGGTGAAGGCTTATGAGCTGTTAAATTCAGGAAATGGGGAAGCAACATTGTTTTTTCAGCCAGCAGACACATAACAACTGAAAAACAGATAAAACTGACTAAAGACGCTAGACTACCAGAGCCATGTAGAAAACGTTTCCACCTCTGATTTCCAGCTGATTTTGCTAAGGATGAAGGCATTCAGGGAACAGCTGTTTTAAAGCCACCTATAGCTCCCTGCCTCATTGACATTTCCAGAACCAAATTTCTATCTGAAGTGTTACTGGTGAACACCATATTACAGAGCAGTCTCAAGGCTAACATGCTAATAATTCTTAGAAAAAGACAGTGACTTGTCCTTTAGTAAGCCCCTAGGCTAGTCTGTTTTTCACTCCTCTAATTCCTTCAATGTCAAAATGAGATTAAACCTAGAAAACTATCAGCATCTCATTTCCCAAGAATATTGGCTTCATCACAAGAGGGATCAGCATCCCAATGTTCTTTAGCTAATTTTTTTTTTTTTTTTTTTTTTTGCAACTGTAGTTATGGACAGAAAAATTGAAAGGTCAAAATGGTTAAAGTAAAGAAGTTATTGTTTTCAGTTAGGTCCTCATGACAGACTGGATGACTTTTCCTAACAAAAATAGCATTAGGTTTGTCTCACTGTACATCATTGATTTAAGAAGTTAGAAGTTAGGTACATGGTCACATAGTACAGACACTGAAGCTAAACCCAGTAACAATATCCAGCCTATTTAGTATGATAGATATACCTTAACAACGTGTTTGCTCTCAGATCTTTCCAATGAGAGATGGCAGCCGGTGAATTTCAGCTACATGGTTGACTAATTTTGACATAGACTACAGCTGAAATACAGTGCACAATCTCATAATTAATGTTTCGGTCACAACTGGATTATGGTATTATTAGCACTGGCAGCATTCTGCAGTCACTTGCAGTTTTGCCAAATTTGCACATCCTGCTGAACTTTAAAAAACACACTTTCCAAAATTTCTGTCTGCATCAGGTACATTTAGCAGGTTACCTGCCCCTCTCAGCAATGCACTGCTGAAACCAAAATAACACACATGAAGCTTCAATACAAAGGAAAGTGCTAAAACTCCTTGAAAACGTTAGGGTAGTTGGCAAGGATGATCAAGTAGGAGAAATACCCATTAATCTAAAGGTGATGGGAATAAGGAAAAATGGGTTTTCCATTGTGAGTTTAAGCCGACTGTAAACTAGTGCCACAAGAAAACAGGTAAGAGGGAAGACACAACTTACCTTGTGAAGAAATGGATTGTAGATGTGAGAATATTGTGAGATCCCTGAAATCTGGAAGAAGCTGCAGAATTTTCATGTCAGAAGCAATGGAACAAGAAAAAGGTCAGACAAAAGGAGGAATGTATCAATGAAGGTGCATGCAACAGTCTGCCTCCAGACTCAGGGCCTCCTCTTCAGTCTCAGTGTCTGCTAGTGCCAGCAAATATCAATGAAACCTACCAGCTATGCCACTCTGTGGAAACTTTGATGCCACTTATATTTATCAAAATATTTCTGAAATGATATTTTAGTTGCATTTGAAGAAATTTTGAAAGAAAAAAAAAAAAATAAACCACTGTTTCTTCTCCAAATCGAAGACACTGTGTGAAAGAAAATTAGAAATTACCTCATTGGACATGAGAGTTTGATTGGCTCCTAAATAAACATCCTGCATGTTTGACAAAATTTTGTTATCCACTCTGTACTGTGAAGCAACAAGAGAAAAATTCACTATGTTGTTGGTTTTTTTTTTTTAATTACACTGTCATGCTTACAATTTTTTGAAAAGTTCAAACAAAAAGATCTTTTTTTAAAAAAATCATATAATTGTATTACAATCATAATTCTATCGTTCAAGATGACAAGAATAATAAGAATGTCAAGGAGGTTATTGCTATACCAGTATCTTCACCCTGCCTGCTCAGTTTTGGTCTGGTTTTGTGTTTTGTTCTTCTTTCAGCATTATATTCTCAGAAGCTGCTTTTTGTCTGTTACCATGGAAAATAAAGCTTTTCAACACTTTCTTTACCTACCCACCCTTTTATTAGTTTAAGTCTAACTAAATTTCCCCTCAACCTCATATATCTTAAGTAGTGTAGAATTTATTTTCTGAATGTGGCTATTCAAGCTCCTACGGTGGATGATCTCTTTTCCACCAAAGGTAGGTGAAGATGAGAATTTGTTGAATGAGTCCAAATCGTTGGAGCTGACTGATTGAAGATACAGCTAACATCACCATTTGCATAAGTGATAAGGTCTGTTTGGATCTGTTTCAACTATGACAGGAACGACTGAGGATCAAAACTCAAAAGCTAGGTGAGAAAACAGGCAATTATAGAGAGTTTTACAACTGTAGCAGTTGAAGATGCTCATAATCTCTCAAAATAGAGTGTACTGTTACGGGCATATATTTAACAGCCTTATTTTTCTCCTTTTGTTACCCAGCAATACATTCTGTATCTCAGAAACAGTGGAAGAGTATTTGGAGGGTTTTTTTTCTGTTTTTAATAACCCAGGAGGGGGGTGTTTTGTGTTTCAGCATCATCTTAATTAAAGTCTGTAATGACTGCAAAATCATTATGAAAAGTGTCCCACTGGAGACTCAGTGAGATATCCTTTTGCAATACTTTGAAGCTAAACTTTAAAATTACCATACCAGGTAAAACTGTATTTCTGAAGTGCAGCTAACAAGATTAGCAAAGTATCTTTGCATCTTGTGTGCAGTGCAAGAGTTGAATAACCACAGAGATAAAGAATATCTTTCTCCTCTCTCTCTAGTGATTTTACTATTTCAGGCATACACACAGCCAAATTACTGTTCTACAAACCACAAACAAAGGAATGACAAGTATCTTCTGGCCCAGTAAGTGTAATTCTCTGTTGTCAAGGCAGAACATAAGATTTTTTTTTTCATTAAGTGATCAAGTTGAGTCTTAAAAGTGATTCAACATTTACTTCTTATTCTCTTACTATAAACAATTTCATTAATCTATCCACTCAAATAGCTGGTAATCATTTTCATTTTCCAGACTAAAATTATTCATGGTCACACAAATTAGTAGAAGCTGTAAAACTGCCTGAGAAATTTAATTAACACCTTGGCTATTTTCTTATCCAGAACTCTGAGATGCTTCTAGAACACTTACCTCCAATGTTATTAAGATTTGCACTAGCTAGTGCATACCTACCAAAGCAACATTCAAAAATGACAGAAGTATAACCATATCTTCAGTTCCTCCATCCCCCTAAACCTTTCCTAAACCTGTTCCAATTTTAATTCATTTTTTCAGTATTCCAGACAAGATCTCCTTTCAGTGCCTCATAGAATGTCATAAATAATTTGCTGTTTCTCCTGGAAACAACTTTTCAGATATAACGTAAGGTCACAATTACATTTTGCAAGACAGATTTCATGGACAATTCAGACTCAATAGGTAATTGAATAAATGCACACAGATTTTTATGCCTTTAGATATTTCCAAACTATAAGCTTCCTGCTTCAGTAAAAATTCTCTTTGTCTCCACATAAATGACCTTGGATTTCATACTATTCAGTTTTGGATAATTTCTAATACCCTATTTCTCAAAACCATCCAATTCATCATGTCTAAAATTCAGTCCTTTTTTTAATACATGAGTGTTCTAAATTTATTGAATCAACCAGTTCAGTTAACCTATTTCTAATTTTCTTTTTCTCCATGGGATGGTCAGCCTGCAGGTCTTAAGGAAGTCTGCCTGTAAATCATGTCCAAATCTACCACACGCTCTTTTCAGCAGATATCCCATCTTTTCATCTGCATCTACTAAAAGAAGTTTCGAAACAGTCTTCACGTCATCAAACTTGTACTAACACTTTCGCTTTGTGGTAGCAAATGATACGAGTTATTGAAATCTTTGTAATTCAGTTCTACCATAATTCTTTCCTCCAGATAAGCAGTTATATCCTCTAGACAATCAGTTATATTTCAATAGATGACAGATTAGTCTCATATAATATAAATTTGTGTGTATTTAATCAGTTTGCTACTGTTTCTTTTTCCTTGTTCTTTCATCTTGCATTATACTGGTTTGCTCAAATTCCTTTCCCTGCACAGCTCCTGCTTAAATATAGTTACTATAAATGTTGTTTTCCATTCATTCATGACCACCTGCAACAGGATTTAAATGTAGCTACAATAAGAACTATGATTTCACGTGTTAGTAGATAATACATATGCTCAAAACATAATTCATTAGGTAATACCAAAAATCTAAATGTCTGGCAAAGGCATCTTTAAAGTGACTTCCTGCCACAGACTGTCATTTCAATATTTGAAACTAAAGTTTGGGGATTTGGCTAAGAATCAATGGGACATGTTTAAATTGTTAAGAATTTTGAGGTAGCAGATTGGCATTCATTTTTCCAAGCTGATGAATATAAATTATTCCTAATAAACACTGGGCCTTGCTGCAAGTAGCGTATGCTGAAGACTTACAGACTTACAGAGCCTTCATGACTAACACATACACTAATGTTACATGCAGAAACAATGAAAAACTCTTTCATACATATTTACCTTGAAGATCAAAATTTGTTTAATGCATTTCATGGCCTAGTATGCTTCTCTCAATATCTTATGCAAAAACTAACAAGAACAGAAAATTCTAAATCTGCATCACTGAGTACTACATACACCCAGATCAAGCAAGCTGGTGACTTAATTTCTTTTTCAGATTCAAACTCATATATACTGTCTTCAGTGTTGATAATGCCTAAGGCCAAGCAATACTAAAAGTTTCAAGACTGATGCTTTGTGTGGCACATCAGCAAGGCAGGCTTAAAGACCAAAAAGCATAAAAACTTAACATTGATGGAATGGTGTAACTGTTTAAGAAAGTGTCTCATATTAGCTGAAGAAGGTCCTAGTTGCGCTTATTGTTACTTGTTTGCAATTAAGCCATGGAGTAAACAGGCAGTTTAGCCCAGACTCAATAGTCAAAACAACAGTGGTTTGACCAGTGGAACAAAGAGAAAGGTGAGAGTCTTTACTTCTGGTAAGTGAAAGCTCTTTGTGAGTGCTCTCCGACAGGTCAGCCCAGACAACAGTATTGTATAAAACTTCAGTGTGTTCTGCAAATTGCACATATGTAGCCAAGTATACGTGTGAAAACACACACTGGCTGAGACACACAAACTGGACTACAGCTTGAAGTAATGTCAAAGTGTTGCTGAACTTATAATTTTGACTTTCAAGAGTGAAGATCATTTTGTATGCCTCTCCCTTTTTTCTCTTCCCTTGTGCCCCTTTCCCTGCTTTAAATGTGAGCAAAAGGTATCAAGCCTTGTTTTCACTGAAAGCAAAGATATCTCTGCTTGAACCACTAAGAAAGAACATGTTAGCGATGGCAATGAGAAGCACATTCTCCCAGATGGAAACGATCGAGTGGCATGAGTCAGTTTACCTCTGACACAAAATAAAAAAGTCTTTAGAAATAGTTCACATCGCTCCAGGGCCTGTTTCAAGCTTTTCTACCTTTAATACCAAGGTCAGCATTGCATTTTTCATTCCACAAATCCCAATCCAAGCCAGAATGAACACTGAAGAGTTTCATGTCCTGCAGTATCATCATGAAAATTCCCTTCCCATTGACAAGGACAGACAGAAATATAAAATAAGTGTTGGGCCTCTTTGTGAGATAATACAAAGTCCCAACACTGCTGTTGAAAATAAATACCAAAGTGACGTAAACACTGATGTGAAAACTCTAAGCCTTTAGTCAAATTTTCTGACATCCAAACAAGGTCAGATACTATTTGATTGATGAAAGTGTTATTCTGGGTTGATTTTCCAGAAATCAGCTTTTGGCAAGTACTACATAATGCAAAAAAATCTACAAGATAATAATAATAATAATAATAATAATAATAATAATAATAATAATAATAATAATAATAATAATTTGAAGGGCAGACAACTACTAGTAGATTTATTTTGTTTTCTAATCAAAATATTCTCTCTTTTACAATTATCTTTCTAAAGCTAAAGAAAAATAAAAATCTATTATGATATTCAACTATTTTCCATGACAAAGAACAGGAAATAGCAAGGCAGAGCAGAGACAGAAGTCTGACAGGTCGAATTCTACTCCAAAACTTCTTAGCCTTGAGAGTGGATGACCAATAATGACCTAATCTATTTCTGCAACACCAGCTGATATCAAATTACTTTCCATTCATTCAAATAATTTATTCTCTCCACTTAAGTGACCATCAAGAAAATACAACATGCACGGATTTTCACTGGATATTCATCAAGAGAAAGCAGTGATATTATAAAAAGATGACTTGAATAATTTCCAGATGTCTTTTTTCTTTCTTCACATTATATTATAGTTCAATTTCATATTTCATGCTCTAGACAAGCTACAAATTCACTTCCTAGGAAGTTTCAGCTGTGATTTCTTTTATGTACTAGTAATAATGCTCAGCATACAACTTTCACTCCCTGAAGAATCTTATACCGCACTCCAGATTTGTCTTTCCCGCCCATTAGCCCTTCTTGTTTATGACCGGAAATGCATTAACTTTTTTCCATTAAATGAAGTTCTGCTATAGCCAGGTAAGAGGATATGGAGGATCAGGTGGAAGAAATAGAAGAAAAGCAGCTGGATGGAAGATAGCTACTAATTATTAAGACCAGTACTGTAGAATCATAGAATCATTTCTGTTGGAAGGGACCCTCCATACACAGTAATAAATGTGCATACTTTCCAAGTAACATGGATACCACAAAGATGAAGTTGCTGGAAACTTCATAGCTAGCAGGATAAAGGCCAAGCACCTTTTTATGTATCAGCCAGCACATTCATTTGGAGTGAGTTTGACACTGCACAGTTTGAATGGGCTCTTATGTCACAGATAAATATTCCATGTTTGTAGGATGAGGTAGCCTATAAAGAGAGATTTATTTCCTCTTTCAGTGAAAAATGGCCAACTAAAGCCCATCATTCACCATTTAAATGGCCACCAGCCAGTGACTAACAGTTAGGCCATTTGATCACAGAGTTGTAGCTTACTGATATGCAGTCATATTTCATGGCAGCTGTTGACTGGGAAATAGAAAGCAAACTCAGGGCTCACAAGAGGGCTTTTGACAGTCGCTGCCATGAAATGTATTCATTTGTCACTGTGACAGTGAATAACAAGATACTGACTAAAAAAGAGGTCATGAGGACATGGCTGTCTCCAGCTAACTTTCACTGATCCTTGATACAAAGAAATGTAAACACACTTGAGGTTACTTACATTTTCCTGATTGTCCTCAATAATCCTATTAACCATTTATATTTTAGGCATAAGATACTGCCAGTTATGTATCACTGATGCTCCAGTCATGCATAACAATGGATGCAGTCCAAATTTCATTAAAATCTGTCTAAATTTAAAGGATTAATGTTTGGTTTTTTATCACAAATTTTGTTATGACTTTTTGTTTAATTATTTCCAGCGGACAACAAAGATTTCCATATTATTTTTCTTACCATTTTCAGACATCGCCCAAGCTGCTTCTTTCTAAAAACAAAAACAAAACCAAAAAAGTGTGGGGGAGAAAAAATAAAGAAAAAAATAAATTTATTTTGCATTTCTAAAGAAACATCCTTCCCATTCAGGTTTAACAATGCAATTTCATTCCAAATGCAATTCATTCTCCAGATAATGCTTAAATCAATGAAATAATAATGAAAGTACTAACCTTAACCAGATATAATAAGCCTATGGATTTAAACATGAAAAAACAACCCTATTACCTCTTAAGTAGCATCATGCCGATGGCAATATAATATGCACAAGCAGTTTTCATGCTCCTTCCATTACGCTTTAAATGACGCAAAACATACAACTCTTGTAACCCTTACATTTTCAGTAATACACGTCATTGAAAAAATAGGTCAAGGTGGCAGTAGTCAAAGTTTATTTCAGAGAAAAAGAAAAAAGGGGGGGGGGGCGCAATTAATAAGGCATTCTTATTCTGTAAAATTACAAATAACAATATGTTTAATTTCCAGGAAGACATTTTCTCACTGACTCCCACAAAACAAACAAAAAAAGACGTGAGGATTTAGTTGCTGTGTTACCTGAATTCATAACAAAGCAGTGGCTTAGGCAAAAGACAATGTCTGATGTCATGTTGACCTGCACTACTTCTAAAATTGCTCTTACCTCTTTTAATCTGCCACTAAAAGAAAACCCTTACCTATCGTCCTATTTTTTTTCCTTTTTAAACATTTCCCCAAAACTAGATGCAATGCTGTTCTAAAGGTGATGATCGTACCTTATAAACACCCGTTGCTATGTCACTGGTCTTCTTGAAAGCTTAGGAACAGCTTTCTTTGTTTTCCTGAGAAACATTCAAAAATGCCATGTAGAAAACTGGTAACAGAGGCCTAGGAGAGAAGAAGTCAGATACAGAATCCCAAGGAAGAAGAAAGAAAATCGGTTGAAGTGGTTGGGAAAGGTAAGTGAATAAGACTAGTGAGCAGGTCTGAGACATGCAGAGTTTTGTTTATAATCTTTAAGGAAATTTCAGTTGTAAAAAATTAAATTTAAAGGAAGTTGTCACTAACCTTTATAGTTGTAAAGATACATGTACGTCTGAGCCAGTAAGTATGCCCAAATGTGCCTAGGATTAATATTTGTCCTAATCCATGGTATAACTTACAGCCATGAAAGCCAAAAACCAAACTGAAAAGCAGCCTTTTTAAGGGAGGTTGTTTGGAGGAGCTGAGGTTTCTTTAAGGTGGGGTTTTCTTTGGCAGACAAAAACTCCCCTAGATCATCATGTTCCTGAGCTCTGTCTTTATTGAAGTTCTCCATAAACTGCAAATAGTCATTTGCCACAAGACAGAAATACAGGGTGCTTCGAAAATATGGACCAAATTTCTTGCTAAATTGCAATTCAAGTTGAGTCCATCTTTTCAAAACACCCTGTACTGTGAACAGAAAGATGACCGAGTAGAGCATACTGTCAGGGTACAGTCTCCACTTCTGTCCTGCGTGTCAGAAGTTCCAGGAGACATTGCTCACCTAGTCATGGTCCTAACTTCAACTTCAAGCTAAAAAAATAGTGAAATCTCACATTTGGTATAAGATCAAACATTATTCTTAATAAAGACAACTATATCTGAAAATATCACAGATTTCAAACTATCATATTAATAATACATTGCTGTTCATAAGTTCTCCTGAACTTACTCAGCAGACTTCAAGTCTTGCTCCCTGCGGTTAAGTTTCTCAATAAGTGGAGGAACCAGATACTTTCTCTAAGGAGCTGATCCACAGAAAGGTCAACATGCAAGTGCCTGAAGTGTTGCAAGTCACTGGCCTAAACAACTTTTCAAATTGTCATCATTATTCTACCAATGAAAAATGAGGTAATTTCTATCTCTTCATACACTTGCACTTCATGTTCCCATTTCCTCAAATGATTCTATTGCCTGTCTCCTGTGCCTGTCTTCCCCACACTTTCAGCAAAAACTGTTTCTCTCTGCACTCTTCATTTCCTTAGGTCATTCACTGTATTAGAGTAGCTTTCCATTTCAAAGAGGGAGAATACGGGGAATAATTTCTCCATTTCAATAAACACTTCATAGACAGACATTTTAGACTATCAAATTGCTCCCAGGAGCACAGACCACTTTTCCTTCAAATAATATCTGCTTTAGTAAAGGGTCTGGAATTATATTTAATAACTTTTAATAACTTTATTTAGCAGCTGATACAAGGGGAAGGGGGAGGAGGAAGGGAGAGAAAAAGAAAAGCTATGTAATCAACTTCTAAATATATCTGTATCTTGATTTTCACTTATCTTACTTTCGTAAAGAAACTGGGCTAGGAGCCAACTTTACTATGTGAAATTACTTTTCTCCACATTGAGCAAAAGCTCTCATGATACAGAGTCACAGAAGAATACAATATGAATTCAGCCTTCCTCAACCATGTAACTCATAACCTGTGGACATTTTCTTGGAAACAGTGTCAAAATCCAATAATGCTAATAAAAGGTGTAAATTCCCAGTAGAAACTAATGTGAAATTTAAAACACACACACACACAAAACCAGCTAACAATACTACAGTGCAAGTTATGACCTGATACCCAGAGTCCGTGATCAGTCAACATCTTCACAAGACTAAGGTGCTTTTCTCAGCTACAGTTATGTGACCAAAAGCACATATAACTCCAAGATTTCTCATCCTCAGGTTAAATACAGGTATATTTCAACAGGCAGTTGTGATCTGGCTTACTGAATTGTCAAAAAAAAAAAAAAAACAAACTCAAACAAATAAACAAAAAAAAAAAAAGTCAAATTCATAAGAGACAGAGGGCTTCATGCTACCAAAGCAACTGAACGCAACACTTAACCCCACTGAAGAGTTGATGCTCTGATTCAGAAACTGCATTCCTAGTGAGCAGCTTCCATGGCAAGCCATTGCCTTGCTGGTCCAGGACCTGTCTATCTCAGGAAAGAATAATCCTATGTTTCCCAGAGTCACGGAGCTGCGTGGGTAGTGAGTCCCTGGGTCTGGGAGCATCGACCCAGCCAGGAGGCCACCCGGGCAGCCTCAGCCCCAGCATCAGCAACCTGCCTGAAGATGGGATAAGCATCTGCCCAGAGGTCACTGAACCCATCAGGCACAGGCAGAAGCTACAAGAGGAAGCAAGAGTTCCTTCTTCAAAGCTGCACCCACCAGAAGGAGGGGCAGCCCCACTGAGGACACATCAGCTCTGGGTTAGCTAGCCTTGAACACAGCCAGGAAAGTCCCAGATTGGAAACGAGCACACAGGGCCTTGACACCCAGAGCTGTCACATTCTCCTCTCCTACTCTAGCAAACAGAATATTACAGTGTAAAAAGTTGCATTACTAATGGCTTCAAGAGAATGTTAACTCGTTTACAACAGCCCCAGGACTAGCTCTTAAGCAAATTAAGAATCTTATTCAATAATTTCTTGTTTCTGCTTCCCTCTCCTTTATTTTCACAGATATTTATTCGATGTAAAGATACCAAGTTTTGCCTCAGTTGGCTGGAAGGCATGTGAAGGAATTCCTCTTCTGTCCTTTGAAATTGTAACCTTATCTTTTCTTTAAGTGATAGCTTTAAGTGTTTTCCACAATAGTATTTGTGTTCACACTTGAATTCTCTAAAGTCTTGTTGCAAGTAATGCAATTATAAATCTAGTTTGACTTTATCAGAAAGGACACAAAAATATATTATTTTCCTGCTGTATAAGTTATGGAAAGATTTGCTTCAAATTGTACAAGTTACTTTTACTCCTGCTCTACAGTAGGATTGCTGGCTCATTTAACTATAGAAAAATCTTCAGTTTAGATAATTCTTCTGCAAATAGGAGTGAGTTACGATTCATATTAATGTTTGTACTAAGGTGGTTTTTTTTTCCAATATTTCCTATACAAACTTCAAAAAGGAAACTAAAAATAAATTTACATATGTGTGTCCATATTGTATTTTAACTTAAGGAGCCACAAATAATTCAAAATAATCATCAGTGTACATATAATTCACAACACAGAAGTTTAGCCTCTGCTTCTGAGATGACCAATACCAGAAAGACAAGAATTTTATTTGATTTGCCTTTGGATTTTGGAATACATAGAAGGCCATATACTAGTCATGTTTATAAACTGAGATGTTTAGGAAATAAATGATTTTAAGGACTTCATAATTTTTCTAAGAGTGCATCTAAATAGATCTGATGAAAAAGAAGAGCTGATTTTATATTAACACATACATGTACTTAAACTTTCCAATGCTGTGATGAAGCTGAGAGAGTACTCTTGCTTTTATAAAACCACATCCAAAGAAGCAGGCAATATTGCCAATTGCTAGTTAGACAATTTCTTCATGTAGCATAGCTACTCCACTCAACTTCCATAAACTCTTGTTCTGTGATGACTGTCCACTGTAAATCTATGGTATCCTCAACCTATCTTCTTCCCTTGCTATATTCCCTGTCTATATTCTAAAACATACTAAATTCATTAGCAGTTACTGGACTTTGGACAGGACACAAAGCATGTTATTGTTGACACCATCCAGAAGCCTCATGACTCTGTTCTCTTTCTTTATGCATTTCCACTGTTCAGTCGTATTTCTGACTCTACTCCTTTGGTTGCATCATAATAGAATATAATTGCTTTCTTCTATTTTTTTTTTTTCCAACCTTTTAGTTAAACTGTTTTGTAAGGAATTGGATATAACACAACTGCTAGCAGCTAGCAGCTTTTTTTTTTCACTTGTTTCACTCACAAGAATTTAATCCACAAGAAAATTCAAACAGACCTATCTAAGCCATGTCATGAGAGTTTTTCAGATGCATAACTTGGTAGGCTTCCTTCAATACAAAAATTACTATAAATTCTTAATTTACTTTTGTGTCTGTAGTGGATCCAAACCATATATTTTATTTTGTCACCAGAAGCTAGTGGTGATTTGACAAAACTGTGGAGAGCCTTTCAATTGTGACACCATACAATGATACACTTCTTCTACCAGGGATTATAATCCTCGTGTTTTATATACTGACAATTCAGCAATGCTCTCCCAGCTTCCTAGAGAGAGAAACTTTGTCAAAGTTTACTGGAAAAAGCAATCTGCTTTTGACAACACAGAGACATAGAAAATACTTTAAATGTCCCACTGATAAGTACAAATTCAAAACAGATCCAAGATGTCATGTAAAAGATGGATATTTGGATGACAGTGCCAGTGGATGTTATCATCTCAGCACCAAACCACATCCTTGGAGGCTGTGAATGCAGCTTCTGTTTGAAACCAGGCAAGGGTCATGTTTCTTGCTGTTAACACACCATACTTCAAACTTCTCAAACTTTATCCTTAGAAAATTAAGCAACAGTCATCACTCATCCACAACTGCCTAACTTTAGTTTACACTCTTGCTTTGTTTGCTATTTTAAAAAATTGCCTTATTATTGGTGTCATTATCAGTGGTGATATAAAAAAGATATCAAGCAAGTACTTCATCCTCAGAAATTAACTGCATAGATGTAAGCAATGGTCATCCAGCCAACAACAAATTGAAAATATTTCACTGGACTTAGCTCTGTAACATAATATTTATCCAATCAACATACTCTGTGTTGGCCACATGTTCCAAGACACCCAAATCTTCATATGAATGAAAACACTTCAGCAGAAGACACTTTGAAATAGCAGGACTGGAAAGCTAATATAACTGTAAGGAATAGTACAAAGCACAGACTTATTCCCTAACTGTTTATTGCTAGCTACATAATTTAAAAACATTCATTACTGACCATTATTTCTTTTATGTTTATAGACAGGCCATTGGGGAACGATAACATTTTTATTATTTTTTACTGCAGTGCTCAGGTTTCATTTTAGAATACATAAGCCTTTTTTGGTGTTACGTGAGAAGTGCAAACTGCCAGTATGTCATTTTTTAAAAGACTTAGCTAAATGTATACTTTATTCTTTTGGGGAATAAAATATTTTTGCTTAAGCCTCAGCTAAAGCTACTTTTCTTCTGCACTAGTGTGTAGAAGAGATACAAGAGGGTAATCTCCAACACAGTGAAAAGCATGACACTCTTAATATTGACAGAAGTACTTTTCTTTAGCTTCAGCAACATAACCAAATGACAGAGGCAGAATTTCTTAACTTCTAATTCATAGATAGTTTATTCAGAGCAGACAGCCTGGGTGTTCTGGATGTGTGAACATGCACCTGTGTTATGAGCAAAAATGTTAAATCAGGGGCTTGATGCTTGTAGAGGGAATTCATTCACTTAGGTTAGCTTGTTTAACCAGATACAAGTAAGCTTCGAGGTTAATAAATCTTGAAACAGAGCTCCACATGACTCAACAGACAACACTGTGCCTGTTAAAGCTGTGTAAGTGATTTCTTCAACACGTGGCAAGATTTTACATTTTAGCATGTTTTATTACTTTTGAATGAAGGTGCTCATTCTTTATTGTTGGTTTCTCTTTCTCATTGTAACTAGTTATAACTCTGTCCACCTGAAGTGATGGTGCAGCTCTCAGACCTACATGAGCCTCCATATTTTGGCTCTAAATCTGCATACCTGAAATCATCAGAAATTCAGCACCCCCCCCCCTTTTCTGGGGTAGCCATAGCAGCCACTGGTGGAACCTGAGCATATTTACCCTCATTCGACACCTCTTCTTTGACGCAGTAAAATCTTGCTTCTCTTCTTCAGAATCTCTACTATTTAGTTATATCTATCCTAGAAGATATATACATACCAACTGCTTTTACCCTAGTCATGCTGATTTCTTCATATTCTACCAATATGAAAAGTGAAAAGATTAAACCTTCCGAAAGATGAGTAAGCATAGGCCAGCTCTGATGAAATCAAATCATCAATGTATGAGGAAGACTATTAGGCTATTAAAGAGTAAAGTCAAGTTGAGAGAACTATTTCCTCCTACTCTGTCTTGATTTAAAGTGTATGTAATTTCTCAGTCCTGCTCCCACCCTTTGATTGTTTTTTTGCTGCATCAGAGTAATATAAGCAAGACTAAGCCATTTTTTTTGCTGCTGCTCCAATGAAGACTTTTCTGTGATTAATTTATAACACAAACTGCATGTTTCCACCAACCTTGTACTAAAATGGAATCGATGCAGCTATTTCACATCTTTTTAACATAACCACTCACATAGCCACTCACATACACGGTGATTAATCAACCACTGCATTTGATATTCATCACAGCACTGATCATCAGCTTTTTAAAGTTTCTATTGCAGTCCTGATTTAATAATTAGTAATGCTCATGATAGTCTAATGCATATGTTCTAAAGTGTTAGTACTGTAACTATCCCAAACATTCCCTTCCTCCTTGTGGCGATTGAGGCCATCATTACAAAGAAACACTCAGCATCTGTATCAATGTTCAGCAGCCCAGACAGCAAGAGGCCTATGGCAGCAGCCTGTCATTTTTGTTGCTGCATGCACCATTACTCAGTTTGTTGCACTTGCATCTAAGGTTTTAAATTTGCAAACTTGCCTTTCACACTGTGCATTCATTGCCTTTTACTGTCACTTTAGCCTTGTTTGGTAACCCTCAGCACTAGATAATTGATTACTTTCTTCACTATCTCTTTGTGCAAAGAGTTATACTAAATCGAAACTGCCACCTTTAAATTATTGTGCAACCTTCACACTTACGTATTAGCAGTACACTAAAGTGCTATCTCCAATCTATACTACAAAGTTTATTGTTTTAATTAAAATGTTCTCTGTGCTCTCTGAAGGAGATGATCCTTGTTTTCCCCTTGCTGCTTACTTATGAGTCATTAAACGTTTCTAATTATCCCCTATGAATTTTGGAATTAAATCACATAATTTGACTTACTCTATTGTACAGTGACTTCACACATGTACAGGTGTGCAGATGGATGTATTTCTTCATTGAAGAGTGGAATATGCCATAATTTACTTTTTCAGATGGGACATCAACAGAATGTGTCACCATCAACCGCTGGCATTGCAGTGTCTGCAATGGCTTTTCACCCTGTCTTTTGTCTGGTGCTGACATTCGACTTGCTCTTCCTGGAACTCACTGGCTGAGAAAAAATGGGTGGGATCAGAATTTGGAAATTATATTAATGACAGGATTATTTGGTACCCAAATAAGAACCAAGTACCAAAATGCTGGATCCAGCCTTAGTACAGGAAGGAAACATCACTGAAGACTCATATTTCACTTTCCCAAATGATCAATGTAAACTCTAGCCAGTTGTTCACATGGATGCTTGGCTACGTAGTCTAAAAAAGAAAGAGGGATTGCACCTTTATAGCAGGCTGAGTCCACCTGTAGTGGTGAGTCCATCAGGATCAACCACATGGGGTTACTGCCAGTCATTGCTCTTTACCATAGAACTGGAGCACTGAAGGTCCAAAAGTGACCTGTCCAAATCCTTGCATCTCATGACTTTGAATGTTAAGTTTGTAAATATTGGCATAATGTAAAAACATCTATAGAAGTTTTTTCTCCAGAAGATATCAAACACATACATATAAGAGCTTTGTCTAATGTATACATTTTAGTATGGCTGCTATTTTTTACCTATTTTTTATGGACCATGTCTCGTCCCACTCACTAATTTTCCATTATCGCATTTTACTATAGCCACAAACAACCATATCAACTTCAAGCCTTACAAAATCAATTCAGATGTTTCCTCAACATGAACACAAACCTCACCACTGCAAAGAAAGGTAGTTTTAAGTTTAGAGGACACCATATGAGATCCTTCATTTAGAAATATTTCCCCTACAGATGGCTTACTTTGTTGTGACTTCGACTCAACAGGACTTCAAAAATTAAAACTAAGCTACTGCTGAATATAATGAACCATTTATGTCATAATTGTTACAAATGAAACAGACATATCCAGACGGATGGACATGTATCTATAATTTTAGAGAGAGCATTTTAGTTTCACTAAGGACCTATCAAGTTTCATGGGTTTAGGCATTCGGTCTTGGTTGTTTGGTTTTTTGTTGTTTTGTTTTGGTTTTTTTTAAGAGAAGGACCTCCTATATCAAAGTTATAGTGTTTAATACTTGACTAAATATAGAGCTTAAAACATTTAAGCTTTTGAAGCAAAATGTTAAAATTAAGTTTTATTGTAAATACACTTGACAATTGAAATTCTGTTAGGTCCTTCTATCTAGTTGTGTATAGTAGGATATAGGCACATTAAACAAGCCACTGGTCCTGAAAAATACAGACACCTTTATCAATATGATCTCAAAATATTATATTTTCTGTAGTCTAATTTGAAGTATATGTTTCACTAAAGAAACAACAATACTTATGATCACTGAATGTTTACACTTTTTCATTTTTAAAAGCTTTCTACAGTCTTCATACTTTTCAACCACTCAGCATTTGACTCTTGCTATAATTAATGACAAATCCATTAATGAATGAACATACATAAAGAATTTTTGAATTCACTTTTATTTAAAACATTTTTCAAAACAACAGTTAACTTACAGTTTTACAACCAAAATAAAGCTATTGTCTTCTAAATGAATGAGAATTAAAGCAAGCATTAAATCAAAATTATCAGGATTTTATATTGAATTTATGAGTATACTTTCAGATATGCAGAAACTAACGTTTCCAGAGTTGCTAGTATTCTTATGTGTTTCTTTACTACCTACCTTACCAAGCTGACTTCCACTTTCTACTCCAAGGGTGAGTGCTCCAGCAAATGAAACTCCAGGATGCAGAGTTAGGCACTCAGGAATGAGATATACAGCATGAGTTACTATGTGTGCCATCTCTGGTCTCAGTCATTAGTCCAGTGTCACAAAGGCCTTCAGAAGCACAAGGGATATCTTTGCATTTCTCAAATGTGGAACTGAGTTACCTTTACATGTCTATCCTTTCTATTCTTACCTTTCTTCACCTTGCTCCAGACATGCTCTCCAGCTCTGACAGGCACTAAGAACCGTACACATCAGTCACCTCAATTACAGTATTCTAGATTCTTCTCTAAATATTTTCTGTCCTGAACCGTAAAAAAAAATTAAGGGTCTGAAAAAAAGACTCCATGCTAACACAAATGCTCAAAGGGAAAAATTGAAGCCCTTTGTGTAAAATATATATTATATATATATATATATATTTATTTTATATATAAATATAAATGACACCTCTTCTTTTGAGCTTTTGTGCCTGTAAATCAATGGTCCAAACTGATAGTAAAGAGTTACTAATAAATCTGTTGTAATACTATCAATGAGGACCATTGCATCTAGTCACAGCATAGTGGTGGCAGTCACCTCCATAGCAGTGGCTAGATAGACAGTGATATTAGTATGCTTAGTCCAAAAGAGATTCTTGGCACTTAGAAGTCTTCCAGTCCTGTGTAGAGGTGTGACAGATTGCAACCCCCCTCCCTCCTGCAGCACGGCACGTCTCCCTCTTCCTCTGCTACTTGAGGCTAACAGCTTCTTTTGTCTGGCCCAGAGCACCCTGGCTCCTGGGACATTAGAAGAAGGGAGTGCCAAGGCACACTGAGCCGCGCCCAGTGTGGGGGATATGTTTGGAGGCTTCAGGGGCACCCACACTCAGTGTGGGGGGTGCAGAGAAGCTTATACAATGCCTACAGTCAGGTCTGATCAGATAACAAAAAGGGGACTCTCGTCGAGACTCCGCCCATTGCCGCGGGTCTCTTGGAGTACGAGCTTAGCTACTGCCGCCAGGAGAGCCCCCTCCCTGGGATGGAGACTCCGCTTGCCTCGCCGCCACGGGTGTAAGTAAACCTCTCGCAGGACTGCGAGTATATTTATACTTTTCGCGCACATTTGCACAAGTAAATTTATTCCTCGCACAATCGCGAGTGTATTTTCTTTCCGTGCACATTTGCACGTGTAAAATAACTCTCTCAGGACTGCGAGCGTATTATAAATTTACTCTCGCACAATCGCGAGTGCACATTTTCCGTACTCACTACGAGTACGTGTATCTCTATACAAATAACCCCACACCGTGTTCAGGCAAGTGTGTGCTCCTCCGGGACTCGGGGACGGCTCCGGCATTGTTTTGGTGAAGCCACGTGCATGCACTCTGTGGACCTCCTGTTGTATTAGTGGCTGCCCCTCTCAATAATTTCCTCCACTGATATCCGAACCTGTATCTAAGTCACTTTTGGAGTGCTAAAACCCTGTTCCTCGCTGGTCTAATAAAAGTTGTTTTTGGACCTTGTTGTCCCTTAAATTGACCTGTGGGTTGCCTCCGTGACAAGAGGTCAGCATTTTCTGGCTATTTTCACACGACTTGGTAGAAAAAAAGGTAGAAAGTGGAGAGCAGGAGAAGCAGTAAAGAAATTGCTGGCATTTGTATCACCCAGAATGTTTAAACTAAGGTTTCGGGGATTGTCACTTGAACTCACAATCTTCTAAAAATAATATTGTGTGTGTAATCTGAAATATACAAGCACATTTTAAAAAAAATTAAAAAAGATCATCAGCCTTTCAGTTCTTCTCCTCTTTTAATAACAACACTAATGTAAGCTCTGGATGGTTATGAAACACCAGCTCACAAAAAGTGAGGCTGCTGCACAGATACCAGACTGTTTCCAGAGTGTGTGGAAGTAAGGAGCAGTCAGGAACTGCTGTCTTTTAAAAGTGCTTTTATCAAGACATTTTCACTCCCTTAAAAGCACTCAACAGTGCTGAAAAAGGGATTCCAGCTCTCAAGAACAATGAAAGTGAGTTTTAACACTTGTCTTCATAGAGACACTCAAAGGTGAAAAGCAGTGAGTGATGTCATTGAACAATTTACAGTACAGAAGACTGACATTAAGAGCAAAAGAAATATTAACCCTGTATGTAGAACCCTGCTCAAAACAAAGCCTTTTTGAGGAATAGAGTTGCTTGTTTCCTTCCTGTTGGCTTTTAACCTGTAGGTAATCAGTGCTGCCATGAAGTTAAATACCATAGCATGCCATCATAACTTCAGAAATCACTTGATTGAGGTTATTACACAAATACACCTTATAGTTCCCACTCTTTTCTTAGTGTTATGCTCAACCTTCCCCTGATTCTCTGGGTCCTACAGTTGGACACTTCATTCTGGCTGGGGGAGGCTATGGCAAAATGTCAGCATCCAGTGTACTTCACAGGTAGTGGTATCATTCTGAGAGCTTACACAAATATGATGACTTCTTCCTTGTCTAGAATTCAGTTGGAGTCACTTCTATATGTGTGTTAAGACTTTTTTACATCATATTCTTTACTGGTCTGCAATTCCACATTGCAGTCATATTATTTTACAGATGTTAGATGTTGTTTCTTTGTTCTCTTTGTTAACACTTTCAAAACCGTTTTGTCCAGCTGCAGGTCTGCATTGTTTTAGCTGACCACCGGTTAGTTGTTTGTAGCCATAAGCAATGTTAGTCTCTGCCCCATGTCTTATCATCACCTGTCTGTACTCTTCCACATGACACTGTCTCCTCACTTCCAAAGGCCCCTGCTATCATAGTAGGTTTGTATACCTCTCTAAACTATAATATACTGTTATTTCAGTCATAAATGTCTCATTCTACACAAAGTAACAAGTTATTACTACTATTTTAATGAAATTATAGTTGTACCATACCGAGACAAGGAAAGTAAAATGACTGGCCATAGTCACCTACGAATTCAGAAGAAAAATTGCTGTTATAGCTATATCAAGTAAAGAACAAAGCTCCAGACAGGTCAAGGCAAACTCAAACAGAGCAAGCCTGACAGCTTCAGAGAGAGCAAGCCTTAGCTCTGAGGTCTTGCAAATTCAATAGCAAGCTTGTGTCCTGTTGTTAGCACGGGCATCACTGTATTACCTACAAAATATTGCAGTATATATAGTCAAAGTAGAACTACAGTAACTTTTGTATATGACTGAGGAGTCATATTTTGTACATCACTGAGGAGGCCTGAATTCTAGAGTGGTGTTCACTTTTTCCTGTATTCATGCCAAAACTGTGTGAACCAAGTCTGTCCAAAAAAAAGATATATATAAATGTATCAAATCACTAGATCTCTAAAATAAAAGGCCAAAAGATTATATTCAAGATGGGGAACCCTGTGAAGTGTCTATATCATGCATGTGGCTGGTAGTAGCAAGATATGGAGACGGGGATGAGTGCCTATATAGCAGGAGCTTTTAAATCCAGGCCCATAAGAGCAACAATCCCTATCTTCAGTCTCTTATTTTCATTCCCCAACCTTATAGCTGTGAAACTAAGTACCAGGAAAGTTTTAAACTTTCTTTGACCAAGTGAACTAAACCATCCTGCTATTATGACTCTGAGGAAGCACTTTTTTTTTGTGACATGCAACCAAAAGTAAATCATCACAACACACTAAAACTAAACTCTTTCTAGATATTATCAACATCACAGTTCTGATTAAAATCTTGTGGATTGTAATTACGGTAGTAAAAAAAAAAAAAAAAAAAAAAAAAGATTTGTATTCTTCCAGTGTTCAGTTCTTACACTAGGAGGAAAAGTCCTCAAGAGAGATTAATTACTTATTTACAGAGAGTCTAAATAACGCCCCAGTAGGATCCAAAGTTGTTATTATCTAATCAATCTGAACAAAACTAGGTGATGAATTAATACAGCAACTTCATGTTTTTCTAGGACAAATAGAAATGAAGAAAAAAGAATCAGCATTGACCTGGAATTTATCAATTCAGAAAACTTTTAGTCAAATTGTTTTCATATTCATCACATATTTTAATCTTTCCTGCCACTGTTGAAATACATCTTTTTCAAGCACAATTAGGTTTTGCATTTTTCTCATCACAGAAATAGTTTTAAATAAAAGAAAGAGAATTAATTCTCTTCTTTACTTGAATGGATTTATGGAGCTTTCTATCAGTGTTAAACAAATGATAAGACATTTTCCTTCAGATAATTAAGCATTTTGTTTGAATAACTGAAATAAGTCATATTAAAGCAGTTGAACACAAACTTTCCTAACTCTAGACTTGATGTTCTGGTGTATTCCTATCAAGAATGATACCTTCTTAATAACTACTTCTACATCTTCAAATGTAATTAAAAAGCAGCCTAAGTTTCTTACAGTAAAGATAGTATTTCCTAAAGCCTTTCTTTTCTTAGCTCCATTCCTTTGCCCTGTCTAGTCCCTCACTGCAGCAGGAATCATGGATGAGATACAGCCATAAAAATCAATATCTTCTTTTACACCACAGTCTGTGCAGGTTCTTCAATCTGCATAGTACCCTTATCTGCTTTAAAACCTTCCATCTCTTCCACAAAACGTTGTTTTTCAGAATATAAAATACTCCTCTTTGGCCATTCAATTAAGCAGGTGTTACGATGTAGCTGTTATTGATAGCTCAATAATTGAAATCTTGTCATTTCCCACTATTCTGCCAAAGTCTCAAATATATCTGATTCAAAACCTGTCAGGCTGCCTACACTTCCCCTTGCCCACTCACAGTGGGCCTTTGGTTGGCTAGATAACTGGTTGACTAGCATCTGGATTCGATTTTTTCTGTAGTCTAACTTATCTCAAGATTTGCAGCAAAGAACATTTAGTTTTTCCACCCAAACCTCATCCCCACTACTTACTCTATTGATGTGACAATGTATATTAACAGTGTGCCTCTTTTCTATCTTTCATCCTATTTCTGAAAGGGCTCACACAATGGAGAAAATGTCGTATCTTAGCCATTTATGTGCAGAAGAAATCAACTGCATAATCTTTAAAACGCCAAGCTTTACTTAATTCACAGATTCCTGAATCATTTCTGTGTCTCTCATCAGAACTGAGGAGCCTTCTCACTAGTTTGACTAGATGAAACATTTACTTAACCTATCATCTAACACCACTCAGCACACCCAAACTAACTTCTAAAATGCTTGGTACTAGTTTAACACCCTTAATCAATCATCAGAGTTAGAAATACACGTTTTCAACAGCATGATCTAGAGGGAAATTTACTCATTATGATACTTCGATGAAGAGCCTCAGTGTAATAGAAAAGGTTTCATGAAGTTGTTAAGAAAAATTTCTTCAGTGTTTCCTCTAGGTTGGAAATTAATTTTTCATGTTTTCTTTCAATTGAGAGTTTTGATACCCTTATATCAAACACTAATCTGCCAGAGACTACCAGCAGCAAACTTGTTCTGTGCACAGTAATGTGTCAGACACTAGAAGAACATCATGATGGTATGATTCACTTTTAAATAAATATCACTTCAACTTGATGGTAGGTTTCTCAATTAGCAACATGGCAGTGAAGATTAATTACATATAAATATCATGCAAACAGTAGACATCTGGTTATAATTTCACTTCTCATCAAATGTCCCAAAGTGTCTAAGACTCAAGAAAAGGAAAGATGAAAAGATAGACAAATACAGACATCTTTGTGTGTTAGCTTCACAGGCAATCAATGGATTTTTTAAAATAAACAGTAGTCTAACATCTTAACTGGCAAAACTGTAGCCACAGTGAATTTGCTCAAGAGTCTATTTATATTGCGTGATTACTCAGAAGATCTGGGTTCAAACACCAACTTAATCATGCTTTTACTGCCGAGACATAGGTAAGTCATCTTCAGTGTCCCTTTGTTTCTTACTGTATTTTATACTAATGCTTTATTATTTCACCTAGGTTTTGCAAGGATAAAGGCAGTGACCAACAAGGCACTTGTAGTGTGTAAAGAAGCAGCTTTTACTATGTAACATGCTTTTTATACACTTTACCACAGCCATACGGGAGGAACATCTACTTCCTAAAATGTCGCCTCTTTTCATATTGCCAAACTATTCATGCATGCACGCAATATAACGTTATCAGAAACTTACAGGATAGAGAAACTGTGACATTTAAGAAGGCTGAAGAAGTGTTATTTTCAGATTCTTGTCCTCACACATTGTGCTGTAACCTCATCATATAATTTTATATTCTTTTGGCACAGACTCTGTGAGTCTGTCAGCAGAGATTAGGACTTGGAATACCAGACGACACTGCTGAGGAAGCAGAATAAATGGAATGACAGTGTTCTTCATTCTCATGCTGCTAGGTAGGTTGAGCACAATAGATGTACAACATCCTTTCTCCAGCAAGCTCCTCAGACATTGGTCCCACATTTTTGACCTGTGATTATCAACAAAAGAACTTCTTCAAGCTGTTAAATACATAGTTCACTGAAGAAGGAGTTTCGTTTTGGTTTGGTTTGGGTTTTTTTTGCACATATTCAATCACTGCAAATAAAGAAGCTGTAGAAATTTAAATCGATTTAGTAACCAGTGATACAATAATATTTTTATCTTCACTCCACTGTTAGTCTTGGCTAAAGGTCATAAACAAAGCTTTTTAGTCTGATACCTAACCAGTATATCCCATTTGGAAATGAATTGGGACACCAGTTAACTTTTTAAGAGCACAATTTTGAAAATGCTACAATATGACAGTGCCAATAGCCCTCACACAGGAGAAAGATGACTTCTTTAGACACTTCATTCCCTTTCCCTGACACAATGCACAATTCTGGCTCACTGTTGAGGCAAATGGACAGATCATGTCAGCCTAGGCACCACCATTTTGAACACTGCATTTTCCCCATGACTAAACAAGAAATATCCACATACAAGGTTTTGCCAGTCTGGCACCTAGAAAGTGAATGTACTTATCACCATATACATACTTACTAAGATCTATGCTCTTTCAATAGAATCCTGGGAAACCCGATGCACTAGATAATGTTAAAATGTCATAGTCCAAGAAATGTGTCTCTCAGAAGTCATGCACAAGCAAAGCCTAAACATAAAGTACCCTTCAGCACCCTTCAGTCAGTGATTTCTGTAGATAGTGTCTACAATTGGCAATTCCAGAAATTAATTTTACAGAGATTCTACTGTTGGGAATCTAAAAGCTGTACAAATTTAGAATACCAAATGTGGTCTTACCATAATGTTATTAAAACTAATACAGATGGCTTGTCTAATGATAGAACCACAATGGAGAGTGATCAACACAGAGACATAAATAGTACTGATTGTCCTTCTTTTGCACCATTTCAGATCAAGCCAATCAATATTAGGTGTTAGTCACAAAATTAACAACTTGCTCAGAAGTGCATCTTCTAGAAAAGAGAACAGTATTTACAAAGATTAAATTTCACCATAAAGCAAATTTTGTCAAAAGGACCTTGATTTTAAGCTTACAGTCACATCTTCATACATTCAGAGACTACATGAAAAAAAAAAAATTACTCAGTTATGTGGACTGTTCTGCATGATTGCTCTTGGCCAGATTCTGTATCTGTTAGTACCAAGCAAAACAAAAGAGATTTGGCAAAAAAAACAATCCTATAACTTGTATTTTAAGGTATTTATGAAAGCTGTAATAACATTAAGACTTTGTTACCTATTAAAAAATGTCTCCATTACTTTTGAGCTGACCAGTAAGTTTACATAGATTTCAAATCTGTGCTTACAGTAGAAACCTTTGTCTCTCATTTTTGTTAAATCAAAACATATTCAAGTAGTTTAGCAGCTGACTATATCTTGCTTCCTTTCTTTCCCTACTTCATCCAATGTGTTGTCTTTAAATGCTTGTTGCACTGCTTTCTATCAATACAGAAACCTCTAAAGAATAGCAACTTCAGATAATAAGGGAAAGTAGTCTAGTACTTGTCAAAGCTGCTATCATGCATCATGGCAATGTAATTAGCATTTTGGTCTACCAATGATATCCTAAGCTAACTGGAGGCAATCCTCTTTTCATGTGGTAAAATCTGAACAGGATCCCAAATAACATAGATCCAAAACATTCTTGTTCTCTGTTGTTGCTACAGGAAGTTTCCTAACATTTCAGTTCCCTCTACCACACTTCAGGACAGTGGGACACCTTCGAAGAGTAGAACACATTTGTCTCCAGAAGGTTTCAAATGGCTCCACAAATTGTTAGCATAATAAAACACAAAAAAAATCTTACTTTCTCTTTGTAAGGAAATACACTATGGTGATATGCTGAAAGTTTCTGCATGGGACATTTATCCTATAAAACTGTAGCCCCTCTGGATATCAGTGCAGCTATCATGATACAATTTATCAGCCAAATATTTTTTCTCTCTCTTCCAGATGTTGGGGCATGGGAAGCAGTTCCAGCAACGGAGGTGTCCCTAAACTGCAAAACAATGTTACTGAAAAGATAAGTAGATAGGGAACAAACATTTTCATTCATGTTCATTGCTGATGTTTCAGAATGTTACAAACTCCTATATTATCTCTAGTCCTCGCTAAACAAGTCTACATCCCATGATATGGAAAGGGAATGTTAGTATTCTTTAAGAACTCTGAATGGAAAAAACGTTGTACTAAAAACCATTGCATGCTCTTTAAGAAAGAATTAGTGCTTCTTTTCAAAAGATTGCAATACCTTTTGCACACTGTTAAGCTTCCAAGAAATTGGCAAGTCCATGGGAAAATATCTGGTAGCTCTTTTTTTCACATATCCCAAAAGACTTCAAGGGAGGTAGGGAAGAATGTCATACACTAATAGCTTCACTATTTAATGGTAAAGTGCAGCATCCCAACCCTATCTCAAAGGGTATCTTTCCACACACACTTCACTCCCTGTGACATTTTAGGATAAAAGGAAAATAATGTATACACAGCATCTTTATCAAAAAGAGTCAATGTACACCTCTTCCTCTCAAATTGTACAAGAGGCTCACAGGAAAATTTTTTGGAACATAAAGTGACCAGCATTGTGCTTCTGATCCCTTAGGAACAGTTTCTGTCTAGTAAATCTTCCTGATATAAATAGACAAAAAAAATTATGTTACATGAGACTATGTAGTTTCAGTAGCAGACTCACCGTATAAACCTTTCACCCTGTCTCTTTTTCTATATATATATGTATATTTTAGGTTAAACAATGGACCAATTTTATCTTCAACTATTCAAAAACCTAGGCAAAGGGATCCTCAAGTTTTAATTATATTATTTTTGAGAAACATCTGCTATCAAGCATTGATCCTCCCAAAAAAGTTGAGAGTTTTCTGTGTTTCTTAAGTTTAAAGATGGAGTTATTGAACTTATTTCACAACTGTACAGAATCTTCCACTTACAGCAGCACTTTACTGTTCTGTCTCTCAATTCAAAGGTCAAAATTTCATCGTTCCAAATGAACCAATTCATTAATTTAATTTTCATCTATTTTTATCCATTAGCTTTCTATCATCCACCACCTTACCAGGAAACATCATCAGTGATGTCTTCAATCACATTCACAAGGTGAGGATATCTCAGCAAGATGACTGAATTGTTTGTCAAACTGGAATTTGACATTTTTCTTCCCCTTAAAAGCTGCTTCTAATGATCTCTCTACGCCAGTTTCCTTCCCCAATTTGTCCTTCTATTTTCCTTTCAAAAGTGAAATTATAGTGAAGACAAGACTTTGCACCAGTGTTCAGATGATCTTAGAAAAATGTTACTGTTAGGTAGACATGAAATATCTGTAATTCATAGAGGAGAAGCAGGAGTAAAATCCCCTCAGCAGGCAAGGACACAAGAAGTATGAAATAACACATACCAAGTGAAATCATCCATTATAGTGTCTAGTCATGTTGTGGGGGAAAAAAAAGAAAAAATAAACAACCAAACAACAACAACAAAAAAACACAACACTCAGTACAGTACTAATTAAGTAATGGAGATATTGTTGACCAAAAGAAAAATAGTACTGAAGATAACTCTATCATGGCCAATGGTTGAATTCACAAACCAGATATATGAAGGCTATTGTCGCGAATTATCTGTCTCAACCACAAGTGAAGACCTTGCTGTGTTAAGCAAAAAAATCTCTTTGTCATCAAGAATGGTATGTGAGTTGCCATTTTAATTGTCACCACTCATAACAAAGGTGTATAAACCTGCCATTATCACTCTCACCAGGACATTGCTATTTCCAAAAGGTAATAATTTTAGTTAACACTGAAAGACTTTTTGCTGACCTTATTTTAGCTTCTGTATTGTCAGTTCAGGATTCCTTTCATGACTTGTGCATATTTATTCTTTTCAAGTATTTTCTGAAGCGCACTTTTATCAAAGTATGATTGTGTCTTGGTAGCAGTTTCAGTTTTTCTGATTAATGCTAAGGTGTATTCACAGTTAATGTATATACACTTATTTTCACAGTGTGTCCAATTAATCTGTTTATGATGCATGGCAAGGGTCTCTCTTCAATCACAACTTCATGTAAGCTGTATCTTCATAGATTTTTCTAACTTTCTAAACAAATATCTGTCTTCTCTTGGTTTACAGGAGGTAAAAGTTCTGTGCATGTACTGGGTCTATAAAACTATAGCACATATTTAAAGCTGTTCCTGGCAACATATTTGTTCACATGTGTCATGATAACAGGCCTGTCCATATTACAGTTTCTTCCAAGCTTAGAGTTCATTTGAGAAAATCTATCAAAATATTGAAGTTATGTAGCAAATTATACCTCTCAAAAATCTAAAGGTCACATTGTAGCATTTTAATGAACTTCTAAGCCCAAAGCAAAGCAGAAACAAAAAACAGTGGATATGGAATATTTACAGTTTAATAATGATCCTGAGATGCCAATGATCTCAGTACAGCACAATCACCCTATGTGCAGGAGCTCATTGCATATTTGGCTGAGGATGGCACACTGGCAAGGCTGACAGTGAGCATCTGTTTCAACTCTTTTGATGATACTGTATAACCCTGTTATTCCTAACTGATCTTACACAGTCATTTCTATTGCAAAACTTTGAGCTTGTGCAAATAACTGAGTTTTCATCCTGCTGTATAACTAGAACAGTCTAAACACTGTCTTCCCTGTACGCTTACTCTTCAAGGTCTGCTTCCTGCTCTGAGGTGCTATTTTTTTATTTAACATCCTCTCTTTAGAAATGGTTGTCTCTAGCAATTCAAAGGCAAATCTGTGTTTGTAGAAGTCTTTGCTGAAATGAACACTGAAAGTGTGAATTCTCTCTGCTGACAGGAAATTCTTGGCATCCCTGAACTTTCACCAGGCTGAAACTGTCCCTCTGTGGGGGTCAGAATTCAGCCTCAGCAGCATCTGACAGTGCAAATCAGCTCCTCTGAACCCTGGGCTGCTTCATCTCTATACTACATTCTGTCTTGGCTCCATTAGGGATTTTCTTAAGGTACTTTCTCTGTCAGCATTATATTCAATATGACAAAATTCAGTTTCACCTCAAGTACGTTCTAAGCTGCAAGGCAATGGCATCTGACTCACTTGGAAATTCAGCAGCCTCTGAAGAAAACTTGTACAAAAAGTACATTTCATTTTTTGCTAGTTTGTAAGTTACATTCTCAGAACGATAAAAGGCAAAACACATGTGACCAAACATCGGTGCTTGAACACAGAAAGTGGGAGAAGAGAATGTAACATGTCAGTTTTTGCTGGTGATGCATTCTTCATTTCTCTTCTTCTTACTTCTGCGAAAAACAACCCAATAGCTGTTAAAAGTTTCATAACTCAAAACACTTCCCAAGAGTTTGCTGTCAGGCATCTGCATGCCCTTTAGGTGAAAGTGCCTCCATCTGAGTGCATCCATCTGAGTGCACCCATGAGAACACAGACTGAGTGGGTTCTTTCAGTCAGGTTTATTCAGCTCTGACAGGTAACTACTTAGCCTGTATTACTCTATAGTACTGATTAAAATAATGAAAGGTTCACTGATTCATTGCTCTAGAGATTTTAGATTGATATGCGTAAGTGCACATTGAGTAGTAGCAAAGCTCAGGACACCACAATATCAAATATTGTTCAGATTTACTTCTTCCTCTGCCTTTCTTTGCAGTATAAAGGTTATTACCTCATTACAATTAACCATGCCTTGTTTAGTTAATTACTTGTGATTATGCTACTGCTAGAAAAAATTAAACATTATAGGGATTTTTCTAACTCAGAAAGCTGTTTCTAAAATACCTCCTCTAATCAAGTAGTAATTATGTTATTCCCCACTAACACCATGAGAATGTTGACCCAGCTAGTCATCTTCTGGCAACCACAAAGAGAAAAAGTACATAGCAACAGTGACTACTCCATAGAAACAACACATGTGGAATAAAAGCAAAATCCACAGAAACATTTAAAATTCTCACACTTGGTCATTTCACTGCATTGGGTTATATCATTTCAGTAAGAAAGGCTCCAGAAAAAAAAAAAAAATTACAAGCTTTGACCCAAAGAATAAATGTTATTTGTATAAAAATGTTTAAAATAGTTTTTTAAAAGCTTAAAACTATAAAGCCAGATGATACTAAATTGGGAAACTGGGCAGAAACAGAGAGTCGTGGAGCTCATTACTGGCTGCCAATTGAGACTACAAAACAGCAGCAAACATTTCAGGGTAACTAACTACTCAGAAATTAACTTCAGGGGATTTCATATGAATACCAACATATGGAGGAATGCACTTGTGACTTCTAAGTCTCACTTCCACTCTTCTTCCAATACATTAGCACCAAGATACAGGAATCATTGGTGCAAAGCCATGCTTTGCAACAGATGCCTATAGCTAGTGCAAAAGCCTGTTCTTGTTTCTCGGCTCCTGCACTCATTTTGTCACCTCCTTTCTCGATCTGTTTCATCTCTGTCAGTTACCTTCTTGCCTGTTCTCATACATTAAACCCCTATGTTTCTGAACCAGCTCATATCCCTTCCTTCTTCCTCTACTCCCATCTACTTTTAACTGCACCCTAGATCTTCCTTATATTGGCCACTACCTCTTCCACATGCCAATCTTGGCTTAATTCGCCAGTCTTTTATTCTTCACTTTTGTTGACATTCTCAGCTGTTCCTTTCATCCTCCTGCACATGGCCAGGGCAACCTGCAAGGAAGGAGGACCCAAAAATTTTGTCACCGTCAAGGAGTCACATAAAACACTGTGGATAAAGTGTTTCCAGTCAGCGTATTGGAAAAGTCAGAGGAAAGCTGAAGACTGAATCATCTGTAAATGCTGACGACAACCCTGACAACTCTCTGAACTGCACATGTGAATCACAGTTTCATTCTCAACTGCAAAAATTTGATCAAGATACCCGCAGCTGCAAAAATATCCTGCATGAAGTATCAAAGAGATTTTGTTATCAACTACGGCCTGCGTGCCCTTTCTAATTGGCGCTATCTGGAAAGAAGTTTAATTGCTACGTTGCTTTCTCAGGCAAGGTAGTCTGGAGAATTTCAATCAAGCTGAAGACCTGCTGTGTAGTCTGCTTTCACTCAACCAGTTTCTACTCAAACATTCTCCATGTCTTCTGTGATCAACTGCACTCAATTTCTATATTTCCTTACAATGTGTTGGTGTCATATACAGTGCTTCTTAAGGAAGATGTATATCTTCTTTTAAGAAAATACAACATTCTTGCTGTTGTGGTTTTTAGCATATAATATTGAAGACTTTATGCCTCAGACTAACAGCTCTTTTCTTCTAGCTTGTGTTCATACCAGATATAACCATTTTCAGAAGTACTGCACTACCTTGGGATTTAAGTTTCTTAATGGTCATTTTCATTCTCATCACAAATAGAGAATAATTCTATCTTGCAGGTTTTCTATAGTTAAATTGTCAGTGTCTTCAAAATGTCCAGCCAATACAGTAGCTTAATATGCCCTTCAAAGATGAGCTGAAACTTAGCTGTACTACACTGATTTGAAAACCATATGGTTTTTTACTGATTCAAATACACATCACTTGATTAGACACTATCCAAGACAGAGGTTGGGCTTGTTTTTGTGTATCCCCAAAAAATACAAGATGGATGCTTGCATACAGCCTTACTGTAAATATTATCAATTTTCAAACATTTTATGATTAAGAACTTTCATTTTTGAAAGCACTTCAGCATGTGCCTTTCAAGCACTCATTCAAGAGATGGTTATATTGAGGGGTTTGCCTTTTTCTCTTTTTTTACACAGAAACATGGACAATCCTCAATGATTTTATGGCTGCTTTTTTAAAGCTGTTACTGTATTTCCTTTCACACTCTTGTAGCATATTGTCAATGAAGAAAGTGGAACATGGAACATGGAACTCTGACACTTTGCTTTAAAGATAAGATTTCATACTAGATATACCATATGCAAAAGAACAATGTACCCCCAGGTTTTAAAAACCTATAACTTCAAGGAAAACTTTCAGGCTAGTATCTTCAATGCAAGCAGGTTTTGATTTTTTTTAATTCTTTTTTTTTTTTTTTTTTCCTCCAGAATGGTCTGCTGCATTCAAAGGTATGCAGAATTTTCTCTCTTGTTTGTTTGATTGTTTTTCCTTTTTGGGGGGTCTGTAGGGAAGTGTCTACAAAAATTAATTTAACAAACTTTTATTATGCCAAGGAAGCAATCGACAATATTATCACAGTTCTGCCCTAATTATCTAACTTTACAAAACTCTTTTACACATAGTTCAAAGAAATAACAGCAGGGGTCTGAACCATGCTCTTAATTCACCTCAGTAAATGCTTTTATGAGAAGAGATACACTTGGAACACAAAACCCAAGATTCTATTCTACTACTGTCATTTTCCATTATGAATGTTTAGCTAAAGCAGTAGAATAAATTTGAAGAGTTCAGGAAATCAGAACATGCAGCATTTAAGACACTTTGCATAAAAAAGTATTTTTGAATAAAATAAAGAAATGGGGGTTATTAAAAGCAAGTCAAAGCTTTATGACTTATTATTGCCAACATTCTATATGCAGTGAGCTTCTTCTTTCTTTTTCCCAAAGCCAACCCACTACAAAGTCACACACATGAGACCAAGCCGGGATGCCTTTGACAGCACAAAAACCGTGAGAGGTGGCAGAAGGCTGCTCACTTCAAAAAAAAAAAAAAAAAACACATTTTGTAGGGGTTGTCCCTCTGTTCATCATATTCCTGAAAGTAAAGGCTGACTGATTCATAGAATGCACACAGCACCAAAACAAACTCATGGGTCCCTTGTTAGCTCTGTTCCTGAGAAACTTCGCTAGCTTGGTGAGCCTGGTTTCAGTGACGACTCTTCTCTTGCTTGGGTACTCCCGCACTTTCTCTATAATTAATGAATATTACCTCTGACACCGAAGTGTTTTTATGTATAGGAAGCTGAATGGACATCATGTAGCAATCATGCTACACCTGCAACCTGCTGTTCCTGTTTTCCATTTGCCAGCAAAATCAATTTCAGACTTCAGCAATAACCCCTAGAACATTTCTTGCAATATTAGAAAATATTGCATATGGCATTCCAGAGTTAACTATGGAAAGACCAAGCAACTGCACTGTGATTGCTATTATTCAGGGCACTTGCATCAGTGCTGGATTTTAAAAAAATCCCTTAGTTGTATAACGAAGAGTGCCAACATGATTTGAAATCGAATTCATACAGAAAAACTCTACCTTAGGTCACAAGAAACACTGTGCTAAACAGCATTTGAGACCTACAAACATGACTGTTAATGATTTTTATCACTAGCACAACTCCTTTAAATCTTATTGAGATGAATTTGAAGGGTCTTGAAAAGAGGGATATTTGATTTACACAGCATCTAGGATCCACTTGTCAGAATGAAATACACTACATTTAGCTACTTCTTCTTATTAAGTTTAAAGCAGAAAATGTCCATACACTAATGTCAAATCTAAGATGAGAATTATTTTTATCAAAAGTTAACGTAACACAAAAATGTGCCTCTTGACAGCATAGGTTTCTGAACAAGCAAGCGAGTATGCAGTCAGCTATGGCAGCTTTCAGGATATTTAGATGCTATGTTTGGAAGATGATATTGACTTTTTTATTATTATTCTTCTATTGCTGTGCCCACCTAAATCCACAAATTTATAAGAATTCCTACAGTTCTAATAAGCTACGCTTATCCACTTATTCCATAACGGCTTAAGACCTAGGAGATTCTCCCTCTTGTATTACTGACACTGAATCTCACACCATTTTTACATTCTCATCAATTACATCACTAATTTTTCGTACTATATTTGCTTATTTTTAGTATAGATATTTTTGTCACAATAAATAATATGCTCCTTTTCCCATTATAAACTTATGAAAACTGAAAACCCATATGTTTCTTTACTGAATTACCATCAAAGCAATTATTGCGTTTTGTGTTCCTTCAGTTTCTGAACAAATGTTCCAGATACAGGAAAGGTAAAGACAATATTTATCCACTGTCCTACTTACATTAGTCCACTAACAACAAAGCTTATAAGATCCATAGATTTTAAATAGGTCAGTACACTAACACAGCAGAAGCTAAACATTGCAGCAGTCTTGTACAGCATTGTCTTCAAAACTCTCTCTTCAAAAGTAAATTTAAAATCTTAAATACCAAGAAGGTAACAATAATTAAATTCAGTGTGTTACTTCTTTGGATGATGCATCCTCATGAATATTTTCAGTATCTTAGCATTAAACAGCAGTTTCAAAGACCATATTTAATACTGCACAGCCTTAGATTTGGTCAAGTAATTTTTGTTAGAATTCTTTCTTGAGCCTCAGAGGTCATTAGTTCTTGCCTTATAGCATCACACATCCCTAATTCAACAAATTTCATCAGACACAGAGGATGAACTTTTCAGCCTCTTCAATAAGCCAATATATATGCTTTCATGCTTAGACAGAGGCCAAATCAGCTCCACCAATAAATACAGAAATAAGCTCAACTTTCTACAGACAATTCCCTAAGCCACTTAGCATTTGCTTCCGCATGGACACAAAAATATCTGGTTTAAAAAAATCAAGAAAAAAACTATTTGAGAGAGCATCATATACCAACTATTTTGAAATCTTAAAAACCATACTTTTCATACACATATAAATGCGTATATATTGAAACGTATGCAACTGCGCACCCTACATGTGGATTATATTAGTTACATTTTTTTGCATAACATGAAGTAGAAGCTGCTTGTGCTTCAGGTGCAAGCTATGGCTAGTGTTACAGCAGTTCCAAGTAAAGCTAATTTTGTGAAGATTGTAGAAAGGCTTTTCTGAACTGTTTCCTTCTGAACTGTTTGAGCAGCAAGACAAGCCTTTGCAAACACCCTAAGAGTAGGCCAAAATATTAAAAAGACATTGGGAAATAAAGGCAAAATTCTTAGAGAGGCTAATCTGTCAGATAATATTTGTCAAGGAATAAAATAGAAACCCACTGCTGAGCCCAGCATTAGCCAGACTGAAGCCTGTCAGTGGAAGATGACATCTGAATGTCTGGTAAGCACAACTGCCTTAAGTGTAAAGACAGATGCTATCTTCTGTGGCAGAAGCAAGCCAAAAGCCAGAGAAAATACAGAAAGTTTTACCAACTAGTTGAATTAGAAGGGAAAATGGAAAAGGGAAAAGGGAAAAAGGAAAAGGGAAAAGGGAAAGGAAGAAAAGAAAAAGACAATTTCTGTGTGTCTTTCGAAGAAACCACATAACCTGATAACACACAAGAAATGGAAGAAAAAGTTATTCATGACAGATTGCATACCTCATGTCTGAGCAGATACAGTATTGTGAAAAGTTCCCAGAGCGATCACTTTTCTAACTCATAGCCTTTCCTACTTACCGCCTGAAATGCAGCACATAGTCACTGTTTCCTAAACACATACCTGATACTTTCTGTGTATTGATAGCAGCTTGCCTATGAAATAAAACAGCACCAGTGGCATGGAAAGCACAATAACACTGGTTTTCTAGGTTAGGTTAACTTGAACTAAAACAACAACCTAATATGCTCTAAAATTTCTGCTACATGCATGAAGTTTTAACTGTCACTTCCTTTTTTAATTCTCGGGTTAAAAAAAAAAAAAAAGGCTTTTTTTCTAGACTACTTTGCTGACACCTAGTGAGCCTCAGCTCAAACAGCTTCAGGCACACAAGGTCCTAGAAGAAGAGAGGGTAACGGAGTGGCTGTTCTTTCCATCCAACTTGCAGTAAAACATTTTATATGGCTGTATCTGCGATTCAGCAGAGTAATGAATCATATATCAGCTCAGAGAACTCTGTAATACTGATGAGAAGTAAAAATGTGAGAAGACAGTAAAAAGGAGAAAGGGAAAGGAAGCACAATGAAAAGAAGTAATGGTCAAAGTCTTTACCTCCCAGGCTAAATACCTTTTACTAGGACAACTGACTCAAAGAAACTTACCTCTGGTTGTGACTTCAGTTTTTTCATTTTTGTGCCTCACATATTTTACTGGGGTATCTCAGTGCCTGTAACTTCAGCTAATGCCTCCTTTGTTGTTTGTTTTTAATGTGAAATTTAAACTACAAGCAACTCCTTATTTTTGTCTTAAAATAAATTCCAATCTAATCTTACAATTGCAGTAGTATAAACATGTCACTTTATCCTTGGCTTAGTTTAGGAGAATGGCAATTTCACACGAGCTTCACAGAAACGGCTTAATATTGCCTAGGAAACCGGCATCTGTTAGATGATATGGCATTTTCTGACATCAAGGAATTCTGCAACTTACAATGGACACAAAAACAATTAAAAAAAAAAAAAAACTCCTTTTTAAAATAGCAATTGAAGAACTGAACCTAAGTGCTGACTACCTGTGATAACAATGATTAATAAGATCACATTTGCCTCCCTTAGAAATGTCTCAAAGAGGTCATGATCATTAATCATGCATAAAAAATGGCAGAACACATACTGCTGCCATCACATAAGTTAGTCTCTTGAGACCTGCTGGTCAGGAATTTTTAGGTTTCCCTAAAAGAACTTACTATCTGTTTTTCTGAAGTACATTGTTTAAATAACTAAAATCTTACAAAAATGCACAAATGTCTGGATGCTTAAAAACACCTATGTAGAGAGAATCGTGCTGGTCTAAACTTTCAGTATAACAAATTTAAGGTAATTTAACTTCACTGACATAAAAGAAGCGACTAAAACAAACACTATGTAGTTCTTTGTATCCTAAACAGAGATGGTAATGATTGCATAGGCTGAATATAACTACAAAATGGTAGAGAATAGGCAATACTGTTAGTGAAAGAAATTAGCTAGTGCCAACAGGGTGTACTTTTCTTACAGTGCTCATGACAGGAGATGTGCTTCTCTTCTCAGACACCACTCCAGCTGTCCACTGTGGTACCCAAACCATCGCTGCTGCTTTCCTTCCATCTCAGCCTCTTATCTTGTCTTCGGCACTTCAGCCAGTCAGAACTTAATCCTCCATCAAAACAGGAAGTTCAGTCCCTTTATTTCTTCCTCCAAGGCACGATAATCAAATAAATATTTCCAGCTAGAGAAGAGAGTACACATGAAAACGCTTCAGCGTTAGCATCTTAACTCACATTCTGGCTGCTGAATCTCTGAGATTAAAAAGCAAATCACGTCTCAAACACTTATAACTATATGTCTACAATTTGTATTTTATGCATGTAAGTTTACCAGTTATCAGTGAAAGACAAAACTGTTTAGATGAAAAATCAGCTTTTTATATAGTTTTCTTTTACAACTATATTAGGAATAACATTTTTGAGAATTTAGACCCAGACCTTAACCAGCACCTCAGTGTTTAAGCAGTTTTTTTGAAAGCTGCAATTAATTCTCTATAAGTGTAATATACACTTTATTTCTTAACTACATTGTGCCCAATTGAACTTTTTGACTTATAGGTCAGACAAAGCCACATGATATATTTCACCTTTATCCATTACAAACTCGGACTGAAACTCTATTACACAACTCAATAAACAACTACCTTAAAGTTCCAAAGTGAAAGCAGTGAATTTTGTCTACCTTGACTTCAGAAAGGCTTTTGACACTGTCTCCCACAACACCATCACAGGTAAGCTCAGGAAGTGCAGGTTGAATGAATGCATGGTGAGATGGATTGAGAACTGGCTGGATGGCAGAGCTCAGAAGGTTGTGATCAATGGTGCAGAGTTGGAGGCCTGTAGTTAATGGGGTTCCCCAGGGGTCAGTACTGGGCCCCATCTTGTTCAAGCCTTTCATCAGTGACCTGGATGAAGAAATCGAGTGCACTCTCAGCAAGATTGCTGAAGACACAAAACTGGGAGGAGTGGTTGCTGTGCCAGAAGGCTGTGCTTCCATTCAGCGAGACCTGGACAGGCTGGAGGACTGGGCAGAGATGTACCTAATGAAATTCAAAAGTCAGTGTAAGGTCCTGCACTTGGGGAGCAATAGCCCCAGGCACGAGCACAGCCTGAAGAAGAGAAGGCTGAGCGGGGACCTTATCAATGCTTATAAATATCTCAAGGGTGGGTGTCAAAAGAATGGGACCAGACTCCTTTCAGTGATGCCCAACAATAGGATGAGTGGCAACGGGCACAGGAGATTCCATCTGAATACAAGGAGAAACTTCTTTACTTTGAGGGTAACAGAGCACTGGAACAGGCTGCCCAGAGAGGCTGTAGAGTCTCCTTCTGTGGAGACATTCATTGCCTGCCTGGACACATTCCTGTGCAATCTATTCTAGGTGAACCTGCTTTAAAAGGTGGGTTGGACTGGATGATCTCCAGAGGTCCCTTCCAACCCCAACCATTCTATGATTTTGTGAAATTTGAAATAAAATCTCTGTCATCAGAACTCAAGTTAAAACTTTCATTTTGTGATTTTTTTTTTTTTTTTTTTTTACTTAAAAGTATGCTTTTATTCTATATACATTTAGTATTTTTTATAACTCACTTGGTTTGGTCTGAGCTGCAACAGATTATTTTTATTGCTTAATGAAAAACGTGGACCATTTAACATGTCATTCACCAAGATACAACTGATATATCCAAATTCATTACATTTGCCCTTTACAATAACTATGGGCTTTAAATACTATAATCAAGGAAAATAATACATTTCCATTGGAGGGAAAAAAAAAAAAAAAAAAGAAACAGACCAAAGCGACCAGGCAAGATTATTTTACCAAACAAGTTGAGGAGCAGAGCTGTTTTTGTTTCAAAAGCTTTCGGCCCTTAGCCTTAACCTTGTTTAGATGAATGACAGAAACTGCTTTGTTCTTATTTCGATTGTCTTGATCCCTCCTCGGATCTCTCTTATCTGCACTTAATGCAAGGGACCATTTTTTCTTGAGAAAAAGCAGAAAACTATTTTTTATCGATGGCCCCATTGCCATTACTTGGTTTGTAAAACCCATAAGGTGCAAGATATAGTAACATGTACCAAAGCCCTGAACTGTCTAAAAATAAACACATTTGTATTGTTTCTTTACCTTTCACTGTCAGAGACTTTTGCAAATAAAAATTATTTAATCCTTGGAACATACCTGATTTGCCTTTTCCCAATGCACCAATACTAGAAAAAGAAACAAAACTAGTGTGATTAAATTGGCTGAGAACTGCATCCAAATTCCAGATACATCCAGTTCCTCAACAGAAACTGTTAAATCCTGCCACTTTCAGTACAGCCGTAGGCACTGTGAATCTAGCAGGTGATCAAGATAACTCAGAATGATAACAGAATTCTCAAAGATTTGATACAGTAATTGAAAACACAACGCATACTTGAAACTTTGCTATCTAGTGTAAGAAAAGCAGAAGTGCACTGTACATGTCTCACATCCAGCACCTGCACAACATATTGCCAGCCTCAGTAACTGTTTTGTAGTTCAATACGCAAGTGTCATTATGGATGAAGTAGTGTGTTTTACATTTAAATCAGAAAAAAATACCATAGAAGATTTACCAATCTTCATTACCATGCAACCCACCAGCAATGCATTAACCAGACTAAAGAGGCAGGCACTCCACCTCTTCATACAGAATACATCTTGATTCATTTGAACAAATGATTTTAGTAAAAGCACAATGGTACCAAAACTGGAATACAAAGCCAGCTACCCTGTTGTATTTAAAATACATGCTCTTGTAACACATTAATAGATAGGAACCAAATGTATGTCAACTCTTGTGAAAGAAATTTACCAGAAATAAATCTACAGAAATACTGGAGTCAAGCAAAGAGCTCCAAAGACAATGAAGGGCCTGGTGCATTTCTCCCATAAAGTGAGAGAGCTGGGACCATTTGGCCTGGAGAAGGCTCAGGGGCATACTACTAATGTGTATAAATACCTGAAGAGAGGGAGCAAATATGACGGATCCAGGTGCTTTTCAATGGTGCCCAGTGGCGGGACCAGAGGCAAGAGGCACAAACTGAAACACAAGAGGTTCCATCTGAATATCAGGAAACACTTTTTCACTGTGAGAGTGACTGAGCACTGGCATGGGTTGCCCAGAGAAGTTGTAAATTCTCTGTCCTTGGAGATATTAAAAAACTTCATGGACACAGTCCTAGGCAGCCAGGTCTAGGTGACCTTCTTGAGCAGGGGGTTGGACCAGATGATCTCCAGAGGTCCCTGCCAACCTCAACCATTCTGTGATACCACAACTAATATCCCTAGTTACAAGTAATAAACCTAGAGAGCATGTTGCCTGTAATAAAACTAATTCAATAAATAGAATGTACAATAAAATATTGAGGTGATTCTGCTCCACTGCAAGTTTCTCACGTGGCCCCCTCCCTTCCCTTTTTCCCCAGTCTTTTTTCTTTTTCTCAAACACAAGAATTCATTCCACATATAGTGCAAAAGAGCATCCTGTTGATTAAGTATTATTCTGAGATGTCTGGTTTTATAAAACTTCACACACTAAACACATGGGTTGGATTATTTCCAGGGCCTGTTTTTCCATCTGGTCATGTTAGTATAACACAGACTAAAACCCATTGCTCATGTGGTGAAAACAATGAGCTCCTGTACCATTATTACTTTTAAATTTTTTTTTAAGTCTAAAAAAGGAGGACACTCACTCAAACCTTCCTAAAAGCAAAGCTCAACTCAGTATTGAATTTCTCACTCAGTATGCAGAGATCAAGCACAATTTTTATTGTGCTGAGATAACACAGTGCAACACTAACGCCAATTGATCAAATTTTTGTGACTCAAAGATCAGAAACCACCATTTATCTCTATAACAATTTAATTTCTATTGTATTCTGTCATTCTTCCTCCTATTGTGAAATTTCTCCTGTTATGCACAGATCATGTATTTCTTAATTCTCTTATCATTTTATCCAAATAACATATTGAGCTTCAAACATTATTCGCCTGACACATCTTACTTCGAAAGAATAAAAAAAAAGCTCCATTTGCCCTTGGGAGTAAGGGTTATTATTCAGAATTTGGAGACCAAAATGCAAAAAGGAAAAGATACTTAAGTGTTTAGTGATTTATTTTCTTTGCAAAAGTTGCTTCTTTGTTGGTTCACTTCAGAATTATAAAATACCTTGTAGTGCTTAAAATGAAAACTCAATATGCAACTATTCTATGATGATATACATTTTTGTGCTTTATTATTCCACAATGTAGTGTCAATAAGAGAAGCAAAGCAACTTCTGTGTGAAATGAAGTAAACATTTTTCTTTGAAGGCACAAAGTCATGTGAGCTTTGTTTGCAATGATTATCATTTTTTGTCATGTGTACATTTTATGCAAAACACTTTAATAGAAAAAAATATTGATTTATGCAGGTTACATAATCAAAGACTCATAGAATAGTGTCATGGAGGCACCCCGTAGGTTAATTTAAGGGACAACAAGGTCCAAAAACAGCTTTTATTAAACCAGTGAGAAACAGGGTTTTAGCACTCCAAAAGTGACTTAAATACAGGTTCGGATATCAGTTGAGGAAAATTATTGAGAGGCAGCAACTAATACAACAGGCGGTCCACAGTGTGCATGCACATGGCTTCACCCAAAACAATGCCGGAGCCGTCCCTGAGTCCCGGAGAAATGCACACTTGCCTAAACACGGTGCAGGATTATTTTTAAAGAGATACACGCACTCGTAGTGAGTACGGGAAGTGTACACTCACAATTCTGCAAGGGTAAATTTATAATACACCCGCAATCCTGAGAGAGTTAATTTACTTACACATGCAAGTGTGCACGGAATCCTACACGTGCTTATGTGGAAGCATGGCAGGAAAATACACTCGCGATTGTGCGAGGGGCTCTCGGCGGCCACTCGCGATTGTGCAAGGAAATAATTTATACACCTGCTCATATTGGGCACGGAAAGTTACGCGTGCAAGTGTGCACGGAAGGAAAATACACTCACGATTGTGCGAGGAAATAATTTAAAGTATGCGTGCAAATGTGCATGGAAAGTTACACGTGCATATGTGCACGGAAGGAAAATACACTCGCGATTGTGTGAGGAAATAATTTAAAGTACGCATGCAAACGTGCATGGAAAGTTACACGTGCATACGTGCACGGGAGGAAAATACACCCGCGATTCTGTGAGGATTAATTTTACACGCGCTCATATGGAGCACGGAAAGTTATACCTGCATATGTGCACGAAAAGTATAAATATACTCGCAATCCTGCGAGAAGTTTTACTTACACCCGTGGCGGCAAGGCAAGCAGAGTCCCCATCCCGGGGAGGGGGGCTCTCGGCGGCAGCATCTTGCTTGTGCTCCGAGAGACCCGTGACAAAGGGCGGAGTCTCGACGAGAGTCCCGTTTTTATACTGGCTGATCAGATCTGGCTGTAGGCACTCTAGAAGCTTCTCTGCACCACCACACTGTCTGTGGGTGCCCCTGAAGCCTCCAAACATCCCCCACGCTGGGCACAGCTCAGTGTGCCTTGGCACTCCCTTCTCCTAATGGCCCAGGAGCCAGGGTGCTCTGGGTCCAAACAAAAGAAGCTGTTAGCCTCAAGTAGCAGAGAAAGAGGGAGATGTGCCCACTCCTTCCATACTGAAGGAGGGAGGGGGAGAGAGGGGGGGGTTGCATTCTGCCACAAATAGTTTGGGTTGGAAGGGACCTTCAAAGGCCATCTAGTCCAACCCCCAACAATGAGCAGGAACATCTTCAACTAGATCAGGTTGCTCAGAGCCCAGTCCAGCCTGACCTTGAATGTCTCCAGGGATGAGGCATCTACCCTGCTCTGGGCAAACTGCCAGTGTTTCACCAACCTCACTGTAAAAAATTTCTTCCTTGTATCTAGTCTAAAACTACCCTCTTTTAGTTTAAAACCGTTACCCCTTGTTGTATCACAACAGGCCCTAATGAAAACTTTGTCCCCATCTTTCTTATAAGCCCCCTTTAAGTATTGAAAGTTAATACAAATTAATTGATTTTTGGAAATGACAGCTCAATAAAGGGAGATGTATTGAACATATCGTACTTCGCAAAGCATTTCTAGACATTCTTTGTACACACACTCTTGTCACAGTCTAATACAGTGCTGATGGGCTTCATCATCAGTCAACAGTTACTTACCAAGTACATATCGATCAGATGAGAAAAGAAACTGAAAGATGAACCACTTCCAGTGCCCTTCCCAAACCTACTGAAATCACAGTTCACTCAGAGCAAATGAGGAAGATAGAATCTAATTAAACTCAAATAGAGGAAAGCATATTATGATGTATGTTAGAGTAGGTCAGATAACAGGAAAAGATATTCCAGGTTATGTTTTTCTCAAAAAAATACACTTTTTATACTTATGCAAGCTGGTGGTGGAGAAGTTTCAGAGGAGGAACTATATTTATATTGGCTGCCGTTCTCATAGACGTTTAACAAAGAAACTGAAAACTTCCGGTTATTCACAGGCAATTCATGTAAAAACAGCATCTTAACAAGTTAAACTGTTAATACATGTTAATCTCTTTTCACAGAAGGTTACAGTTTCCTAACTTTTCTTTTTTTTTTTTTTTTTTGTCTAAATTTTTTTATTCTAAAATAGCACCTTAAAAAAATCATGTTTTTACATCAGCGGACCGACATCTGTTGTTTTCATGCCAAAGTAAAATATCTCATACCCTCTGACAGCAAAACCTAAAATAACTACTTCAGTTCTCAGAGTGATTTCAACGTAAATAATAGTTCTGCTAAAAAGTTAAAGGATAGTATCCATTACAAATAATAGATCTAACTGAAAAAATATTTTAACCATGTTGTTTTTCCCACTCGTTCTTCTGCCAGATGTTCTAGTGTTGGTTCAATGGTGCTTCAAATGTTCAATGTGAGTGATCTATGAGCTAAAAAGGATGAATGTAGACACAGAGCTTGGGGAAAAAAGTATTTCTGAAGAGAAGCTCAGAAGACAAGACCTTTCTATGTAGTATAGCTTAAACAGCATAGTGTATTTATGAAGGTAAGTTTGTTTATTTTAAAACGCTTATAGAATATGAGGAATTCTCTACCTTATTCAGAAAGTTATTTTACTATTAATTTCTAAGATAAATTTGTATAACATTTGTTTTTAAATATTCTCCAAAACATATGTATCATGCCAAATATCAGAAAGAAAATAAGGTAATAACTTCCGTAATCCTACATTTTTCCAGACCCTCAAATCTATGGTGCTGCATGCTTAATAACAACACTATTTATGTCTATGAACGGTTTTTCTTGAGTAATCCATTCAATACCAATAGCAGAGCCAAACACAGAGAAAGCACATCCAGTTCATTAATATGTCAAGGTTGGTTATTTTATTGATGTTCCTTTCTATAGAAGCATTTTATTGCCCACTTCTGCTATGAAGATGAGCAAGAAACAGTTCATTTTTTCACCTGTTAGAAGCCATATGTCAGGGAGCAGCAAGGGCAGGCTGCTTGGAAAAGAAAGTGGAGCTGGAAGCCACAAGTCACATCAGGGTGGGCATGGCAAGACTCTCTCTGACAGGGGCACAGTCCCACAGCATCCGAACAAAAAAGCAGAGCAGGTCCATGACAGCAGCCGAGGCCAGCAAACAAGACAGTGACCTTCAGACGAGGCTGTAATAACAAGCCATATCTGAGGTCACACCAGGCAGGTGAGTCAGCAAGGCAGGGTCTGATCTGATGAGGGTAAACCAGAATCCCCCACCGATCAGTGATTGCCAGGCAAGTCTGTAGCCATGAGGCAAATCCAATTCCAGCTGCACCACGTTGTCCCCCAGCCCAGGCAGCGAAACTCCCAACATGACATGATACTGCATTTCAAAAGACCTTTTCACCGAATTTTCCCATGCCTCATCATTCCATTCCTGCAGGTGTTAATGTCATTCTTCCTATGAAATGGAGCTAACAGAACAGAAATAACAGTAACTGCCAGCTGCTTCACTGATTTAACAGTCTTTGGCATAACTGGGGTCACTAGAGTGTATTTATTTGTAGAACTACCCTTTTCCACAACACCCTCACAGAAAATCACACACTGAAAAAAATGTGCACAGTTCACCCACTGAGAATTACCATGGGGTTTCACATTACCACTGTGTCCACAGCAATAATGGTACCACAAATCCACTGTTTGAAAGGTGGCATTTAACACGTATGTGGCTTGAAAATTCTGTGTGAATGACTTGCACAAGGATGAAGTATGTGCATCACCTTTGGAGCGAAAGATCTTGACAAAAGTCCAGAGCAACTTAGAACTCCAATGAGCATCTAGAGGATCTCCTGGAAGTCTGAGCATGGTGCTCCAAGGTCCATCTTATCCCATCTTATATTTATTCATTGCCATGTCTAAATTAAAAATATTTCCTAAAGGAGATTTTAATACATTTTGTTTGCTTCACTGAAAGTTATTTGAAAGAAGAAAAAAAAAATCCAAGATGGAAAGACAATGGAAAGACCTCTACAAATAGAGTTTCAAACAGAATCAATGTTACAGCTAAGTTAAATAACTCGTTTGACTGTAGAAATTAATGCTGAAATCTCCAGCAAAATACAAAGACAACTATTCTGTCTTTATTATTATTATTTCTTAAAACATTAGCTTTGGGAAATAAATGTATTTGGCATGTTTATTTAATAAACTAATTAATACACTGTTCAAATTCTGGGTATTGATTTGACATAAAATTGAATACAGCTCTCTGTTGCAGCATTTATGTATGACAGATACACCAGAAATATTGGTTCTTTCTGCTTCCTCTCCTGCAGCATATTATTGTGAATGACTAGTGGACCACTAAGATACATGTCGTATTGGATTCTGCAACAAAAATACAGTGGCTTTTTGATGATTAAACAAGTGTCCTTGATGCTTGAAGTCAATAGTGTTCAAGGAAATGGAGTTGCTAACATTTGTCTCGAGATGGATTCCTATGTGAGAAGTTCCTACCTAGCTGAGACACAAAAAAAGCTGCAGCACATGAGTTTAAAAAGAACAAAACATCACATTGCAAAATTAGAGCAGAAACAAAACTAAAACTCATGTCATAAAAGTAATCACCTTGGTGGAGGCTGACTCAAATCAGGTGTTCCAGCACATGAAAAAATATCTGAGGATTCTTATGGAACTATTTTCTTCCTATCCATTACATACTTATAAGTCATGAACCAGATAGTAAGGAATTCTAGCAGCTTTCAAATGCTGGTTTTCCTATGTAACACAGTGAACTTGTTCTCGAAGAGGTGAAATCATGTGACATATTTCCAGTCTAACCTTTCTTCTTTAGACAGCAAGTAAAGTAGAAACTCCCAGCCTACCAACTAGGAGATAAATCTTGGAACATCATTTTGAGGGTGATTAATTAATATGAATGAGCAACTGCTTAGATTTCCAGAGATAAACACACACATACACACACACACAAAAAAAAAAAAAAAAAAGCTTTGTATTTAGCTGTTTGAAGGGAAAGAGGGTACAAGCATATTTAGCACTGAAAACTAACAATGTTCAAGTCAATTAATCTTTATTCAAGGTAAAATTAAGCACATAATACTGAGATAGGAACACTAAATATTTGTCAAGACATGAAAGGTAGTGCTTTAGTTTATTTACCAAACTTAATATAACTCTAAGATTTAGCTTTTATAAGCCTCTTGTAGAGGTTTATCAAGAACAATTTTCTAAACAACATAATGCACTCTATGTCTTAGAAAATATATTTTTACAAGTGATCCATTGTACAGCTAACTACATGTTGATGTTTACATTTAAAAACAGAAGCAAACTCTTAGAAACTGTTTGGGTTTTTTTTTAACACTACTTAACATCACACAGAAGTGCTACCCCACGCAGTATCCAGTGCTCTGGAGGCTGAAGGGTTTTAAGATCCACAGCAGCAATGTAATTCATATCTGTTCGAATGGTCTTTTTGTAGACTGGACACGAATACATACATGGATCTTTTGAAGCTGAAAAGACAGAAGAGACATAAAAGACAATGAAACTAGGTTGACAATCATGGCCATAAGGGACTAGGCATGATGCACATGTAAAATTGACTCGAAGGTCAATAGCACGCAGCTCTTCGTCACCACCAAACAAAAATTCTTACTTGATTCTCACACTGTTTGCCACTGTGTTATTGCCAGCTGAAAGCCACATATGACTTAAAATTCCTGTAGGTTTAAAATTTATCATCACCTGGGAACTGGATGTAGCATGAAATGTAAATGGACAATCTAGCATGATTAGAGTTATTATTAATTTGATCTGCCTACTGAAAACTACTTATCAATACATTATAAATGTGTCAAAATAAAAAACATCCAATTTTGAAATGCATTTAGTATTTCAGAGTATAAATTGTCAGCTTCTTCGCTGCAGAACTAGAACAGTAGTCTGGTCATACTTAATACTTCAGTGTCCATTATTCAGCATCTTGGCTCCTTTCATAGTGATCACGCCTCTTACACAAGGTTAGCTACAAAAAATCTTGGCAAAATAGCATGTAAGCAGGCTTTGCTTTTGGAGGCAGAATGCTTTTCAACAGAAGTTTCCAATTTTACGTTCAACAGTGGATAGTTCTATCCTATTTCACATCCCTGTTCAACAATATTGCCTATTTTATATGAAAGGAAAAAAAAAAAAAAAAAGCCTACATTAACCTGAATTATATATTTTCACATAACAGCATTGTTCTTCAGCTCTGTAAGTTTCCTTTCAATTCTTACGGTCCTTTTCTGCCTCAAAGATAAAACATTTCTACAGTCTTGCTCCACTTTTTGCTTTCTTCTGTTAGCTCAAAAATAGCCTTGTCCAGAAAAAAAAATGCATTTTTATAAATATATATCTTACACATATCACAGAATCACAGAATTAACTGGGTTGGAAAAGACCTCAGAGATCATCAAGTCCAACCCTTGGTCCAGCTTCAGTCCATTTACTAGATCATGGCACTAAATGCCATGTCCAATCTCAGTTTAAAAACCTCCAGGGATGGTGAGTCCACCACGTCCCTGGGCAGGCCATTCCAATGCCTGACCACTCCCTCTGTATAGAATTTCTTTCTAATATCAAGCCTAAATTTCCCCTGGCAGGGTTTAAGCCCATGCCCCCTTGTCCTGTTGCTAACTGCCTGGGAGAAGAGACCAATCCCCACCTGGCTATAACTTCCCTTCGGGTAGTTATAGAGAGTGTTGAAGTCATCTCTAAGCCTCCTCTTCTCTAGACTAAACAAGCCTAGCTCCCTCAGCCTCTCCCCATAGCTCTTGTGTTCATATATCATGTTATCTATAAATACATTACATAAGATACCTATTTATTTTATATATATATTTTGTGTACACACATATATACGTTTTATATGTATCTGAATTGCATTGGCTTTTGGGATGTGTGAAAGAGGTTATTTGGGTTTAGGTCACAGAGGCTACAGAGTTTATGTATATAAATGTTGATCTTCTCAATCTAGGACACATATTTTCAATGGAAGACTCAATGCAAACATGTTTGTCAAAGAACGCAGAGAACAGCTCATCTGTAACGGGTTTAAAATGTTATTAACACCTTAAAGATCAGAAGATAGAGACCTAACTACTAGGGGGAAAAGTGCCCATTATCTGTTATCAAGGAAGGCCGAAACCTTGTTTTATACAGAAGATTGGGAAGTCTCCCCTGTTGAAAAAGTTTCAGCATGTATACAAATGAATTATGACTGACTTATGAAAGCTCAAAAGACTTTCATGCAGTCGATTAAAAACTTCCATTGCATTATTTTAAAATAATATACTTTACAATTCAGTTACTTACTGTTATTCTCTGCATATATCCGTATAACCGGCATAATCTCAAAGAGCACTTTGGGCTTAGATTCAGTCAGTCTCATGTTTCTTCTGTCCCAACCAGCTCCTTCCAAATACAGCCCATGCACATAGACACCTTCTGAAGGAGCACTTGTGATATCATCCTTCATCCATTTAGTGACCTCATTGCACAGCACTACACTGTCAAGAGCCCATCCTTTGTTAGCCCTTGTTATTTCCTGCCCAAAACAGATAAAAGTAGGAAGGTTACATTTTTACATGTGCACAGAGCCATTTTTCTAAATACTTATCAGAAACATTTGTGTAGTCACACCTTATCCTCTTCAATACAAAACAAATAAACAAACAAACAAACAACAACACACCAAACAATCTTTTTATAGTGTCCATATTTAAAGCAGTTTGACTTCTCTCTAAGCTAGTGATGGCATGGTATGATGAGAAAACTTTTAGTACTTTATCCACCATATTTTTTTTTCAGTCTTTCTGTTATACACAGTATCTTAAGACCATACTACATAATACAACCACTAAATGTCAATGGTAAATGGATCTTGCAAATACAAAAATTTCCCAGCTTTCACGAGAAGAGAAAATATTAACTGCATGTGCTAAGTAAAATAGTTCTAAATAGAAAAGCAAAATGCATAATTTGCTGCATGTTTTCTGGGTTTACCTTCCTTCTCCTGTACCTACACTCTTCATTGATTGTGTTCTCAATAATGAGTAAGAGCTCACTCAGCTCTAAAGCTACATAAAGAGACAAAAAAAGCTAAGAGAACACTTGAAGATAGGCATGCTTAAGATTCAACATATACTTCAAATTTAGTCAGCTAGTGCACTGGACAATGCTTCTTTATCTTGCCCAATCCCTTACTATCCCATGCCATTAAGTTATGCCAGACCTAAGTTTTATCCCGGTCTTGTAAATGTTCTAAAATATTTCTTTGTTTGAAGTTATTGGAATTAATGTTCCTCCCATAATACAGTTAATTAGCTGCTTTAAAAGAGCAGAAGGGTTATATTTCAATGATCATTCTGGCTTTTCCTCTTTCTCATTTCTATTTGTTCCACCACATAGCAAAGCCCAGAAATTCACTTCGCTTTTCACTTTGAACATTAAGTTGTTATGTAGCCACATCCTCTTTTTAGCAAACCAGGAAAGTTCTGTAGATTTCAACAGTTTCAGATCATGCTAATAAACCTTTTCCACAAGCTTGGATCCAAAAGAAAACCCCAGTTTGGCACTGTACCTCAAAAGAAATATCTTGTTATATAATTCCAAGACTATATGCCTGCCATTTTAATAGAAGTAGGTCATCAGGTACAACTTTGGTTTGACAGCTGAAGATTACACTACCTGGACCTCAGAGAAAGAGGGGAGATTTTCCTTCTCTGCAAATCCTCTTTCTTTCCGCTAAAAGTTAGCTTTTTTCTGAGATCCCATTGGATTCCCACCTGAGTATTCTTTCCCAATTTTCCACGTTCCAGAAAATTACTGTTTCCAGTGTGTCCTTTGTACTGACCAACATAGGTCTTTTTAAAGCAAAAAGTAGCTCACTTGTTAAATGCAACTAGGAGGCTGAGCAGCCAACAGATTCACCAAGTTGACAAGAGATACATATGTTAACAAAAACATCAAACTTAATACTTAGTACACATTAATAAAGGAAACTCCCACTTCATGAAGAGAGATTGAATCAGCTACTGAACTGCAAAAGTATAGTTTAAGACTAATTCTGAATAGCTGTTCTGGCAAGTGTCCAGCCAGGTAAGTACTGAACACAGACTGAAAGGGAGGGAAAAAAGAAAAATAAATTCATGGGCTTAACACCTTTCTCTAGCATATCTCAATGTTGAGACACTACTTCTCCAGTCTGCTTTAACAGTACTACATGCTTGGGCCTTGGTTAAATTAGGAAATATACTTTAACACATTGGGGGTAGATATGCCAAAAAAGTATGCACAGAGGAAAAACACTCAGGAAATGTTAGAGAGTTATGCAGTCCTGTATCTTCCCTGCTGACATGATGGAGCCATGTATATAACTCAGCCTTCATCACAGAATATGTATTTAAAAAAAAAAAAAAAGAAAGTATATCAAAGAAAAAGCAGAGAGGGACTTTAAACACAACTTACCTGCCTCATTGCAGTTAAAAATCCTTGAGGATTAAAAAATCCTGACATCCAAAAGCAGTTTGGCCGGCTTTCAAAAATCCAATTGTAAAACTGTTGGTTTCTTTCCAGAAGCTCAGTAAACCAGAAACCGAGTGTACTGGAAGCCCAAGATGCCTAAATATAAGAAAGAGTGATCATTTTCAATTATTTTCAACAGTTTTAAAACATCATATTCATGTCATGAAAAGGTAATTCCTTACAAGGTAATAAACTCCATAATATTAGCAAAACATAATCAAAGTTCATTTTTCATGTCTTAATTTTTAACCTAATACATAAATGTTGCATTCCACTGAAAACCTGAAGCAAATTCTTGCTCTATACAAAATCATGCCTGCCATGCCATTTAAACGTGCTTAATGCTCCCTGTAGAAACTATCAATTTCATGATGTTTTTCAAAATTAGATAGCTGTGTAAACTAGGATAAAGTTACATATGCATGTCTTTCTAAAGCCAAGGCCAATATATTAAGAAAACAGGACTTCTGCCAAAACTATTTTGCTTTTTCTGGAAAAAAAAAAAAAAAGGAAAAAAGCTAAGGAAAGTTGAGCTTAGACTATGAAAGATTCATGATGTTTTTTCTCTTTGAATAGTTGTGTCATATTTGTGCTGTAAAGCACTGTTTTGGTCTAGGTTTTGTACCAGGAAAACACTTTGTTAATAAATTAAAAAAAAAAAAAAAAAAAGGACAAAAAAAAGCTCCCCATTTTTCTTTTTATCATCTGCCATTTACAGCTCTAGTTGTCCCTGAAAACAATTTCTATGGGCAGAAATTGAGCGAGTTGAGATTGTTTATCCTGGAGAAGAGAAGGCTCAGAGGAGATACTGTCAACGTTTAAACCTCATGTGTGGAGAATGAAAGAAGGTGGAGCCAAATCCTTATTGGTTATTGGAGAAGAGGCCATGAGCGCGAGACAAAATGCAGAAATCCTCGAGATTTTTTGGTTGGTCGGTTGGTTGGTTTTTGCTGTGAGGGTGATCAAATACTGGAAAAGGCTGCCTGGAAGGATTATGGACTCTTGATTCTGGAGAGTCCCGGGAAGCCTGTTCTAACTGACCCTGCTTTCAGAAGCTGAGTTAAACAAGACTACCTCCAGAAATCACTTCCAGCCTCTACTATTTGTTGACTACAAGTTTTAATGTCAAAGAGTAGCAACAGTGTAGTCCACTAGTGAGGGTGTTATTTTTAAAAATTTATCATCACATTTTAAATTATTCTCTTCTCTCTAGCTTTTTATCCTGCCAATATGTAACAAGCTGTTAAAATGGGAAATACCTGCATCTACCACATTCATTTCTATTTTTTATAAATGAAAGAGGGCTTGTTTTGACTGTGTTTATTTTAGCTCAAAATCTATGCCAGCAGCTGCACAGTTCTGATTAAGACCTGTGTTTGAAAAAAAAGTATGTTAGCAGTTTAATCTAGCTCTACAGAACTACTTAAGTTTTTTCCCTTAAAAAACAAGTGATGTACACCTACTTTTTTCCATCTAGCAGGAATCCTTCCATCATACATGCAGTCTAAAGCATCCCTCAGATTTTCACTCATAACAATTGTCCCATCAATGGCAAGTTTTAGATCAGTCAGAGTGCTTCTCACTAAAGAAATAACTCTCTGCATTTGTTCAATCTCCTGTCGTAAAAATATGTTCATAGGCTGAAAAGGTCCCATGTTCTTTAGTTTCTCTTTTACCTGTAGGTAGAAAAGCAAAGATCATTCAACGGAAACAAAAAACAAAGGTGGCTTTGTGTCATGGTTTGGTCCCAACACAATTTTTAAGACATAATACTTTTATTTAGGAAGTTAAATGGTCAGTTTGGCATCTTCCTTGAATCCTCTGCAAGAAACAGGATTTATTCCAAGAAAAATCTATGATGCTGAGGCTCGCTGTGTTTACAACCTATCTCATTATTTAGTCTGTATATCTTTCTATGAGTTCATGCCATTTAAACAGCATGTAGGCCACACCCTATTTCAAGGATTTGAGCCTTAGTTCCAATGGACAGTTCTCAACCTTCACTTTGCACAAACCAATCAAGAGTGAGTTCCCTGGCCACTTTGCCTCAACACAGTAGCACTATTTACAACAATGGTTGGGAACTATCCCAATGTCAGGCAGTCTTGCATTTGAGTAAAACTTGCTGATAACTTTTTAACTGATATTGTAACATTAAAAACTGTATGGACATAGCTAGCAAATTTGTAGTCAACACGGTCCCATTGGGAGACAGATGAGAAGGCTATTATACATATAGTAGGTATTCAATCCTGTACAGGGAAATAGCCTTGTTCTTAGTAATATCCATAACCTAAGTTTATCAGTATTTTGCTACACAAATAGGAATTTGAATAGTTTTTACCACGTGAGAAAGTTTAGTGCTCCACTTTCATTAATACAAACTAAATTTCAGTTTCTCATTTCTTATCAAAGCTGATCTGCCCAAAAAGAGCTCTTGTGAACTTAAGAGGGCTAACTGTACCTATACAATGACACTATATATTATAATACATTAAGCCACATCAAGTAGACGTCAAGGAGAATTTGATGAGAATTAAACTAATAGCTACCAGGAGATTTAACCCATCACTAAAGCAGTACCCTTCTGAGAAACTCAACAAATTGCAATCCTTTGCAGATCTCAGACACCTGGTTCAGCCTTTTGGAAAGTCATAAAGCTCAGGCTTCAAGAAAGACAGTAGGTCAGAAACTTCATCAAGTGCAAATTTTGGAAGAATGCTACATAATCAATATTCCAAATTCAGATATGTGAACTCATCTTTTCAGATAAAATATATTATTATAATTAGGCCATTTGAGGGAAGTAAGATTATGTCATATAAAATGGTCTACAGAAAACATAAAACAACAGATGTAAGACATGGGTACCTGAGGAGAGTCTATATTCATGAGCATACCTCATATAAGAGAAACTTATTACTGCATAAAAACAGAAAAGAGAGCATTAGATTGTACAAGCCTCCTTGCTCCTTCTCATAGCTCAGTATCCCGACAGGAGAAGTTTGGCATTCATAAGCCATGTAGCCTTGTATCAGGTCCTCATGCTAAATTCCATTAAAGAGTAAGTAAAATAGCAGAAGACTAGGGATAAGAGATTTCACTCTCCTCAAGGAGGAGATGGCAGGCAAATTATCTAATTAGTAAAACATCTTAGCAGGTGGCTACCTTGGAAATCTGTTAAAGTACAAACATGATTATGAACTTCTTTCTGATGACACACTGGGGTGATTCACATCCATTTCATAACAAAAGTGTTGCAAATACATTATTACTGGCATAACTAATCTTTCTTGCTTTTAAGCCTTTGCACATATAATGAAACTCAAAGAAAGGTTCAGCATCCATTGATATAGAAAATAAAGGAATCTGAACTGTTTTACAAGCATTTACCTCTCATGCCTCTGAAGCTCATAACCAGCCACAACTTGGAAGAACTATGATGTAATAACTATAATGTCAGCATCCTAAAATTCTGGGACTCTAAAGGACAACTAAGAACTATGCAAATACTTGGAAAAAACACAAATTGTCCAAACACCCAGTTAAACTGTAGTCTCCAGAACAGAGACACAGAATACAGTCAATTGGACTGTATATGTATCTAGTCATCAGTAAATGTTTTCTAACTAAAAAAAAAACCCTCTTGCCTTGAGAGTCCTTCCATCTTCCATATAAACAGAAAGAAAATTGCTATTTCAGAAAAGAAATGGCTGCAAGGCAGTAGGTGTCCATTACAAACATAATTACATAGGCTATTATGTGTTAATACGCATCCCTGAGATACTAACACTAGCTTTCAATCAATGAAAGCTATCACTTGACGAGCTATTCAACATTCACTTCACTGAAGCAGAAAGCAACCTAAAAATATCCTCAGGATGTAGGCTGAATCCCAAAGTAATACATATGTTGAAGCTGTAATACTTTTAGAAGCACAAACACACTTGCAACATGACCTCAGTTCTCTACAGTGTCAACAACTTTAGTTAAAAGCTGATGATCCCTCTTCTCCCGCAGAGCAAATGAAGACTCAAGCATTAAGTGGTTTAATATTTTAAAACAGCTCTTACAAAAGCACTTCAGTGGAAATGTAGTGACTTCATCATAAATGTTAAGAGTCTGGTCACACTTCTTTAAAATATGTTTTTGAAGTATTACCTGTATTAACAAATTCAGATACACTTTTAGAAAAATTAAGTGTTTTTTTTTTAATCCACACAAAGCAAGATGGAACAAATGTTGTTGACAGAATTTCATTAACTCACTTCAAATGGTACATAATCAGCAGGAAGTTTTTCCAGCATATCATCAGCCAGTCTGGTTACAACTGCCTCTCGGGTTTCACCTCCTCCACCAGAGCTATCTTTAGGTTGAATACTGAGGATGATGTCCAAAACATCTTTGGAAAGTTTACTTTGGTAAGTGATATCCGCATTGGGGTGCAAACCAAACACCTCGGGTGTGTCATAAGCAGGAAGACTCTACACAATAAAATATAAAAAGAGCACAATTGGAGATGGATTTGTAAGAGGTTAGGTCTCTTCTAACAGTCTTAGGGACAAATAATTTGCTGTGATCTGTATGCCATGTCAGAGCCCAAATCACACTCAGGTTAACATCAAATTCAATTTTAACCTCTATGTGCTATTTTAATAGTCAGGTTGTACTTCCACATATATACACACTTTTTATTTCTGTGAGGTTGTACCCAATGTCTGGGCTCCATTCTTTGCCCTCTTTAATAACTGTATGCTTTCAGGTATGTCCCTCAAGCAAATTAAATGAAAAAGGAAAGATTCCTGTCATGACCATCATAACATTGATGATAACAATTGGTTGTCACTAATACATACATAGACTGCTAGAAATCAATAAAGAATCTGTGAATAAATGACAAAATACAGGCACTTGAAAGAAAAGACAAAATATAGGAACTCAGGAACTTGTGAGAAATAAGTGAATTGGGTTGGTTTGGTGTTGAAAACCTTTCATTTACCAACCTGTATGTACTGAAGGTATTGATCTACCGTATCACATTTGGGTATGCTGTATCCTCTGTAGAAGCTGAATTCCTGACTGAATGTATTTTCACTGAACCAAACCTTTACAAAGGTATTCATGAGTCTCTTGTCATAGTCATCTGTCACACGGCCACCATACTGGATCTCACCTATCATGTAACAAACTGTACTCCAGGAGATCCCCTAAAACCAAGGAGAAAGCATTGACTTTATCTATCCTCTTTGCACTTGTTTTCATCCACCTTAGTAAGAAGTGTTGATATACCAAGTCTTGCATCTCTCTCCCTTTTGGAAGAAAGTTATTTTCTTAACACTCATTTTTTCCTATAACCCTGCATTCCCAGAACACATTCAAGGATTTCTCAAAATAGAATTCATTCAGAACTAATTCAAGAGGCTATTCCAGCATTTGAGGAAAAGAGTTACAGCTTCATTCCTATCATGCTTTCACTTAAAATGAGAATCGCAAAGTGAACTGCCACAGGCCTTTATATGACAACTGCCTGTACAAAAGTGAGGAATGCAAGATGAATTCTTACATAGTCATTTAAAGCCACTTTCAATTTCTTTATGTTGCCAAGAGAGGGTGGAGGAACCAAACCTTATTATTTTTACTCAAAATAGATTTAAACAAAACAATAGTTTAAATTCAGTGGTCCATTTGTTAAAAATCCCACTGAATTTTCATTGAAAAGAAGATCTATACTTATAAGGTTTGTATTTCTGAAGTTATTGCAGGAGACAGCTGGGAGGGACTTTTTCTTTAATGTACAGGTTAATATAGAAATTTAACATGCACAGGACTGGAAGTCTAATTTAAGCCTGCTGCTCTACAGACACGTATATTTTGAATGTTGAATGTTTGCGGAAAGAAACAAAAGAATCATTTAAAATCATGTTTGTGTTTCAGTTATTTGGAACTATGGATACACATGCAACTCCAAGAAAGATACATAACCCTAATCCACCTTTCCCACAAAAACATGAAGTACCTTCTTGGTATCCACACCATCCAAGTGGTTTTGAATGAACTGCACAGTCGCATTGAAATCAGCTTGATTAAACTCATAAGGTATATTCCAACCAAGAGATCCAAACTTGCGTCTTTCTTGAACAGTGGAGTGTAGAAAGGCTACAGCATACAGCATTGGTTTCCATTGCATCATGTCACTGAAATCTAGTAAATCCTGGCTGACACCTATTGATTGTAAGTGTACTTTATAAGAAACACACTACAAGTATTTTTCACAACTACTTCAAATCAGTGCTAAAATGCCATTCCTAGAGATATTCTCACTGCCTCTCCCAAGAGTAAATTATTGTCTTACGAAGCCAAAGCATTGTAGACTGGAGGCAGTTTGTAGCATGTTACTAAGTTGCTCAAATTAGAAGAGTAAACATCAGGGGAAAAACAAAACAAAACAAAAACAAAACAAAACAAAATGCCACAAACACACCATTTACTTTTCACTGAATTCACATGAAGTTACTTTCTGCACAGACTCTTTGACCTTTATTTTATGCAATGTAAAGAGTACTTAACAGGAAAAATAGATTAACATGATGCTTTTCTGCCAAAAGATTAAAAATCACTTTGAACTGAGATATTAGAAGCCAACATTTGAGAAAAGATAAAAGTATTTCCTGTTTCTGTCCAATTAGATCTGGCAACAGAATTTCAGCAGATCTTCTCTTCCTGTTCATTTTCACAACTCCTAGCTCAAACCAAGGATATCAAGATGTGTCCTGGCATCATTGTGATCTGTTCCTCATACTAGCTTACATCTGCTATCAGTGTTTACAATGTGATCACATGACAACACCAGAGAGTCCAAAAATGAGCAAAATTTAACTTCAAATCGTCACCACTCTAGCACTCACCACTATATGTTCTCTTTAGTCCAGCTCTGAGCCCTTGTGGTGGTTCATTGGTAAATTTGATAGACATTTGAAGAATGGTGATAGGGAATTGTTTGTGAATGTCAGTTGTCATCCAGAGTCGAAAGCTTTCATGGACAGTCTCTGTCTCTATTAGTGTGTCCATCAACTCATCTAAAAAGTCAAGTCCAAGGTGGCAGTTTTGCAGAAGTGCCCAACCTCCCTAGTTTAAAACAACAGAATATAAAGTTAAAAACCTTGTTTACAAACTGCAGTCACTAAAATCACTCTTTGTTTGTGCTGTAGGTTAACAACAAAGCCAATACATCTAAGCTATAGCAAAATACAGCATGTTTAAGTGCTTATCAGAGCTGCTAAAGAAGGAAATCCTTCACAGTCAATTTTGCACCACAGGCTCACCAAATCAAAACCAAGCCCTTAATTGTTTGATTTCATGTGCATTTTATGTACGGAGACCTGTATCCATAATAATGATACAAATGCAATTAACAAAGTACTTTTTTTTCAAAAACAAAGCTCATGTGAGCTAAACTGTGGGTTCTTGCTTCTGGAGGCCTTATTATCTTGTTTGGTTTTATCATCTAAACAAGTGATCCTTACTTGTCCAATGTAGTCTTCTCAAGTAGTCCTTACCTTTTCCATTTCAGTACATTTAAAATTTATCTGCACATGACTATAGTGCTGATAAACATTGATAAATCTTGACTTATATAAGGGAGCTCAGAAGTAGCTCCATAGAGCAAGCTGCTAAACCTTGCTCCTCACAAGGGTCACAGGCTTGAAAAATATATATACCAAATACATATACATAATTAATCTATTGCTAACAATTAATAGATATCAAACTTTCTCATATTAAATACCATACTTCATACAGAAATTTCACATACCTCTTCATTAATAGGGTACGTGAGACAGTGCATTTCTCATAACTAAAGGAGCTCTTCTTCCCTATCTTTTGAATGAGTTTCTTCTTATCCAATCTGCTAATTAGCTCTTAATGTGAAGCTGTCAAATGAGAGTCTGAGACAAAACTCAGAGGAAAACCAGTTACAAAGACAGGGAAGAAGTTCATAACACAGTAGCGTGAGAAGTTTAATTTGTTCACATCAGCAGTCATAGCAGTACTACCACCTGATGGGCAAAGTGTGCTAAATTGGAACATCTCGACTTTTCTTTCTCATACAGGAAATTTTATTCTTTAGTTCTTTCATGTTTCACTTGTAAAATGCCTGTGCTATCAATTTGTTCCTCCCAATTTAAAATCCAGACTATAACAGCACAAAATATTTTTATATAGGGCCTTGCTTTTCTCAAGGTTATGTAACTATCAATAGTGTATTTGGAGTTAACCTTCTTCATTAGACAAAATACGTTTATATTACTAAAAATATAAAAGTAAAAAAAAAAAGTTGTGAAATTCTTGAAGAATATTTAATCTTCATGTAATTGAAACAATCAATTCAGCTATGTTCATCAGCCAATGACCTACAACAAAATCTCCATTTTCCATGAAAAACACTGGTGTCTGCACAGTATCAGAAAGCTTGCTACAGCCAATTAAATGACTGTAAAAAGACAGCTCTATTGCTTAGAACATTTTTTATATAAACAAATATAATTGCTTGCATCAGCATTAACTATATACCAAACGATTTTATTTCATGTCAGGATTTTCATTTCCAAGGATTTAATGCAGATAGAAAAAACATTCAGATTTTTGTCTCTTACATGAGCCATCGTCTGCTGCAGAAGTTTACGGGCATGGATTTCTTGCCCCTGGCCCATGGAAACACAACGTGTCTCTGTCTTCAGTCTTTTTCCCAAAGCAATAATTGAGTCCGTAGGATCAGAGCCCATGGAAAGAAGGCATATGAGAGGAGTACGTGGATCTGACTCTTCCCATGTCTTCTCCAAGTCCAAGATGACTCCCTCCACATATTTCTCTCCCATAGTGTCAATGATGTATTTTCTTGCCTATATTTAAAAGGGTGAATTTAACCTGTGATGTAATCATTTAATACTGTTTTCTTCCCAATGAAAATAAAATCAGTAAGTAAACTGCAGTGCAAATGTTGCTATAAATCAGAAATACAAATATGCAACAAATTTGTTTTTACATGTTAACATCTCATACTGTCTTTGAAAGTGTTATTTCTTACAGCCTTCTGAGACCAGTTAAAACAAAACAAAAAAAATATTGTGTTACATATATCTGCATGTATTGCTGTAAATAATACCTATAATTACAGTATAATAAAAATAATAACCTTACTAAACCTTTAGAAAGGTTGTGATTACTTAAAGGTGGCATCTCAATTAGATAGCATAACACATAATCTTAAAATCTAGCTTTCCTTTCCAAATATTAGAGAAAAAAAGGAGGGAGTATGGAAGATATATTTCAAAGGTGTTAGGATTTTCCCCTTTTCATGCTTAAACAATGTATTAATAATAGTAATGATGAAAATAACTGTCACTAAGTAGAAAACCCAGAGGAACAGGTGAAGACCACCTCTGTTACTCCTTATTTATTTATTTCAAAATTTGTTAGATTATTGTTCCTTTTTACTAAGAAATACAAAGGCTCTTTCAAACAGTTTGAACTGACCTTTCTTGTATCCTTTCCGATTATATTGTTTTTGTCTTAGACCAGTCTCCCCCTTACTACCACTTGGTTGCTTCTCAGAGACAAAAGATATTCACCATTTAGCGTTTGATAAACTATCAGTTTTCATAAAACCACTGTAAGATGAAAGTATATCTTGCCCCCATTAACAGAGCTGAGGAACTAATTTTGCATGATCCATTTCAGACAAATAACACGTTTAAGATACTCATTAAACAGTATAATTTAACCCTCTGTTGGCCACAGTTACATCAATAATTGCTGAGACTTTCTCTAAATCCAGTCACAATGTTTAAAGGTCTGCATCCAGAAAATTAATGCTGCAATTTTAGTGACGCATTCTGACTTCAGTAAATTGCCAACCATTGCTCTGAAATTGTCAGCAATTGCAAAATTTTTATTCTTTTGCTCTGGAGAAGAGTATAAAAATTACAAAAAGGCTCCTAGAAATTGTTTTTTCTTAAAATAAGTTCAGCCATTCAATAAACTTTTTTATATTTCTCTCCTTTTTAAATAGATGACTTTAATTTAAAAATTTTGAACGGACCTTAATATAGATTTTTATAAGGTGAGTCTAATTCTTCCTTAATTAAATGGTTTTTATGTTTGTTTGTTTTATCTCAGCCAAATGAGTTCATGAAAAGATTTTACTTCAGCCTAAAATGATGACACTTCTACAATTCCAGTGAGTAACATCCGCAAGGACAGTCAGAAATACCTTCTGAACTGATAAAGCAGAACTGGGTAAAAACATATTTCCAGATGAAATACTATCTCCATAGAAAAATATTTCAGTAATATTCTTTCAATATATTGAAAGAATATTACTAACACTTTCCTTATAACAAATGCATAAGTTGTCTGAAAATAATTTCAGAAAACACAAAGTGAAGGTCCATTACAAAAAGGAGTTTTGCATTAAACAAAAGAGTACTGAATTGAAATCCTGTTACTATTATTCTAGTGACATCTAAATAGACTACGTTTGCTATATAAATGTACCTGAGCTATGGTCCTGTCAGGACACCAAGATCTGATAAGAAGAAGATGTCTGAAGCAGTCCAGGGATTGACCATAGCCACTAGGAACCATTTCTTCTTCAGGACTCTCACTATCAAACCAGATTTTCCACTGTTTCTCTGCTTTGGAAATCTGCAGTTATAGCATCAAAGGAGTAAATCTTACTAAATAGACAAGTCACATTTCAAATGCCATGAGGTCACATACATTAAATGAGGATCAGAGACATGTAATCCACATGTAGGCATTTGTTTAGCAATGTTAGCACACAGATTTAGTCAAGCTAATAAAAAAGAGAGGATAAGCTTTCAGATTTTAATTGTAGCATGCAACAATGCCCGTAAGTATTGATATTCTAAAAAAATGAGCTACTACTCAGCATCTTCAGTAATGACATAATAGCAAACCAAGGTCACAACACAAATAGCTAGGCTTAGACATAGCTTTGAGAGCACTAGATTCATATCTGTTCCCTGCATGACTGTACACAAGGTACTCTTCACATATACCAAATGATGTTTACTTACTCCATTAGCTACCATACATTTTGTGTCCATTAATGTTATTTATGCGAGCGTTCAAATTACTCAACACCCTTTCCCTAACTCTTGCTCCATGTAATCAGAGAAATATTGGAAAAAGCATCATGAAACATAGTGTAAGAAAGCACAACAGGGATGCAAAAAAGTCTAACAAACAGAAGAAGATTCAAGTTGTATTACATGAACTGGATAATAGCAAGTTGTATCCCAATCTGAAAGCATTATATTTATATAGGGTGTGAAACATTCTACTTTCTTCTTATTTTCCAGGTGTTTTTTAAGTGTTTTTATCAATAAAGGCTGTTAAGCAGTCAGGGCCACAACTGTGGCTATCTGTTTTAAATTTCGTTCTGTTATAGAAAATAAACCAATTTCCCACCACATGCCTTGATCACTATCATATGATCACTGTCAAATACGTTCATTTTAAAAAGCTCTTACTTACTTGATCAAGAATATCTGAAAATTGTTTGAGCTTACTGAGCTCCACCAAATTCAGCCAAGTCATATCCAGAATCCATTTAGCTGGCTTAGGAGGACAAGCTTTAAGGTCTAGGGAAGCACCACCTGCAAGAAATTAGGTATTAGTTTTAATTAGAACTTGGAGATACTCGAAAGATTAAAAAAAAAAAAAAAAAAAAAAGACCTGTTTGGAAAATGTAAACTAGATAACAGATACTGCAAGATTATTTCACATGACTAGGCCTTCCCAGTCTGCAGAAAGACTACTTAACTAAGAACAGACCTGAGCAAAGTAACACACAAAATTTATTTTTAAATCTAATTTTCTTAAATCTGTAACAGCTTCCCATTACAAGCTATTTTTCTTTTTACTGTAAAAGAATACGCTTGAGTTTATTAACAAAAAATTGAATAAGCTTAATTTCAATTTATTTTTATTTGATTTTTTTGTTGTTGCAGAAAATGTAATAACTTTGCCAATATGTCCATTTGCCTTCCTTGGAATTCAACTGAAGCTAGAAGAAAGCAAATACAAAAATAAATAATAAAGCCCACAAGCTACAAGAATCCACATTTTTATTCATGCATTCACAGGTTTTTCTACAATATACATTCCTGTAATCTTTGGGGAAGCAGAATTTGTATTTTGGCTAGTTTATGTTATTTTCTTTTATTATGTACCTTAAACTTAATCTTTGCTAACCAGTTTCTCTTTTGAGGATTGACTATTTCTTTGTGCAATATGCCTGGAAATAAATGCTTGTTTGGAAATGATATTCTGAAGACTCAACATGGAAAAACTAACAGTTATAATCCACAAATACATGTTGCCTTGAAAATTAAGTATTTTGGAAAGGTGATATAAAATTACTTCAAGCTTTCAACTGGGCACACAGTGCTTGCATGCAGCTAAAACCAAACCCATGAACTTGTCACATTCAGCTAATAGTCTGCTATTCTGTCAAAATGTTAGCATCACTTTTTGTTCCTATTTGCTTGCTCACCCTCCTGCAGTTAAAAAATAAAATAAAATATATTTAGTAAAATAATAATTTTTCTAAGTCAAATACATACCTGTTGGAATTTGAGCAGCAAACATAAACACTAACTGAAAGGACAATTTTTAAATTCTCACTATTCTCAAAGCTATATTTATCAATATTCATTGTGTTTCGATAAATTAGAACTACCACAGAATGTTGTCTGTCACCTGAACAGAATGATAAGCATGTATTCTGTCAATTGGCTGGCTTTTCATGTACAAAAGGAAGCAGCAACTTGTCTAGGAGATATAACTACAGCTCAAAAATTTTCTATAACACAATATGTGCTTTGCTTAAAATTGTTCCATAGTTCCAACCTTTAATAAGTGTCAGAAATTCTTCATGCTTCACTCTGTTTCTTTGTATATCAATCTTCAATGTAAGTAATAATGTGAAAAGAAATTTGTGCTCCTCATAAAGTCCTCGGGCAGCACATTTGAATATTTCATATGTCATATGTTCAATAATGTTATTAATCCGCTTGCTAGTTATAGGGCTCTTGGTAGACCTATTGGAAGAAAGGTCTGCAGTTGAATGCCTATTTGCATAAAACTTATTAAAAGGAATACTATGTAAAAGACAAAAAGTCACAGCTTGGAACTTTCAAAACATGAAAAAATAATAGATCACAAACCCAGAATATCAGACAGTAAGCTAGGAACAACTTTCAGATTGAATGATCAACAAAATACAATCCTGTCTAATCAAGCCTTTCTGCATAGCTGAAAATCAACACAGTATAATGGGTTTTAATTACCTAATGCCTAATTTTTAAGGACTGTAAGTACATTGAAGGTTCTTTGCTGTGGTAACTAACAGACAAAGGCTTAAAGGTATTTAAAATTATAATTCCTGTCAAGATTGTAACAAGCAACACTATTCTTTCTGACATGAGCTTACAACAAATCTTTCCTGTACTAAAAACACCTCCAGGACTTGGTAAATACAAATGATACTTATTGTTAGCTACATTACCTGGCTAGGGAGCGGTCAAAAAGCCCCAAAAACTGCCGAAGCGAAGTCTGATACATCACATTGACCATGCTCATCTCAGTAATAAGGAAGTATAGGATGCTACCTCGAGTTGCAACTGAAGGACAGGAAACAAGACTGTGTTCAAAGTAGAAACGCAGAGCAGAAAACCCTTACTTCCTACATTAAGTACAGCGAGTTTAACTCTAATGCTAACTGAAGATCCTTGAGTCAGTGCATTCTTTACTGGCCAGAAAAATAAAATGTTAATTTAATTCTCATTTATACATCAGCAAAGAAATAAATCTTTTTTGTAATTAGTGTATACTAGGTAAAGCCTGGTTTGCAAATATCACAGAATCACAGAATCAACTGGGTTGGAAAAGACCTCAGAGATCATCAAGTCCAACCCTTGGTCCAACTCTAGTCCGTTTACTAGATCATGGCACTAAGTGCCATGTCCAATCTCAGTTTAAAAACCTCTAGGGACGGCGAGTCCACCACCTCCCTGGGCAGGCCATTCCAATGCCTGATCACTCTCTCTGTAAAGAATTTCTTTCTAATATCCAGCCTAAATTTCCACTGGTAGAGTTTAAGCCCATGCCCCCTTGTCCTATTGCTAACTGCCTGGGAGAAGAGACCAATCCCCACCTGGCTATAACTTCCCTTCAGGTAGTTATAGAGAGTGATGAGGTCACCTCTAAGCCTCCTCTTCTCTAGACTAAACAACTCCAGCTCCCTCAGCCTCTCCTCATAGGTCTTATGTTCAAGTCCCTTCACCAGTCGTGTTGCTCTTCTCTGGACCCGCTCCAGCACTTCAATGTCTTTCCTGAACTGAGGGGCCCAGAACTGAACACAATACTCCAGGTGTGGCCTCACCAATGCAGAGTACAGGGGAAGGATCACTTCCCTTGTCCTGCTGACCACGCTGTTTCTGATACAGGACAGGATACCGTTGGCCTTCTTGGCCACCTGGGCACACTGTTGGCTCATGTTGAGCTTCCTGTCAATTAGTACCCCCAGGTCCCTTTCTGTCTGACTGCTCTCCAGCCACTCTGCGCCCAGCCTGTAGCGCTGCAGGGGGTTGTTGTGACCAAAGTGCAGCACCCGGCATTTGGCCTTATTGAACTTCATCCCATTGGAATCAGCCCATTTTTCCAGTCTATCCAGATCCCTCTGCAGAGCCCTCCTGCCTTCCAGCAGGTCGACACTCCCTCCCAACTTGGTGTCATCAGCAAATTTGCTGATATGAGCATATTTGGAGAGCATCCAGATGGTATTCCACAATATTCAGATCACCAGTAGAACATACAAAAAGTAAGAGGGTTTGAATTACTGTTTGAGCATCCAAACAAATTTATCTTTACAGACTTTTACAGGAGTCATATAGAAGCCAAAAGAACTATGTTGTTTTAACTTACTCTCAGCAGTCATTTAGTTTTAAATATAATGGTTTTACAAAATCTGCAATGATTTCTGGTACACTAACTGTATCATTTTACACATTTCCTAAAATGCAGATGTAACACTGAATTCCAGAGAGCATTTATTTTCATTTTTTTCACATGTTTTCCTCTGTCAGTTAAAAGTCAAAAGACTGATGAAATGTACTGACTACAACAATTTAAGGCTCTATGACAGAATAAACAAAGCGTTCATCCAGATACAAAGGCATTTACAATTATACTGGCTCCCTAAAAATGTCAACACATTGAACTCAAACACAGTTACCTAAATACCCTAATAAATGGTCTCATTGACAGTCCCTAAAAAGTGTCAACATTTTAACAGCTAAGAAAGAACAAAAAAGTCCCCTCAAGTTTCTTACCCAGTAGACAAGATAGACAATTATACTTGTATAGAGAGTAATGGGAAGTCTAGAAAGAAAATAGATCATTCTATTTTATAAATTCCACATGAAGGCTAGCTATTTTCTCCACCATAGCTTAATATGACATTTCCTGGATACACTTTACTTACAGCAAAACACAGATCCTTCCCACCCATTATAGTCTTCCTGATCCCATCCTACCATTTCTCTAAGTATTGCTGTTTTGACCATACATTCTAGTTATTTATCTTTCATCACTACCTTCACTTACCAGGTCTGTACTCTTCACGGGCTGAGTTGATCTGTACTTCAGTTTCAGCAGAAGTTTGCAGTTTCTGTGTTACCTCCTCTGCAGTCTTCTTAGTGTTACTCAATACAATTACTAGACTTTCATCATCTGCCAGAGAACTCTTAGTGCTTGTAAGTCGGAACAAGAGGTTATCTTCTAGGTCTTTAATCCTCCTTTTGTTCATAGTCACATCTTCAATAAGATCTGTTCTTTCTTTCTCTAGTTCCTGTTGGAATACAAGGTAAAATTTGGAAAACAGAAGATTAATCAAAAATGTAAACAAAATAAAACAAGATATTCAGTTTTAAAAGTACTGATCCTACTAAAACAGTGTAGATCAAGAGTAACTGCATTAATTTGGGGAAAGAATTCCAGTGGTATTTCTGACAGCAGGTGTATTGCCAGTTTTCTCAACCTGCTATGTAAGTATTCACTGATGAATCGTTTCAACAAATACTGTGGAGCATGCTCATGTCATGCCCTAATAGAATTAGGAGTTCAGAATAGTGATTGTTTTTCTTTATTTTGCAGGCAAAGACAAGTGCAAACACCTTTCCACACAGAGGATTTCATTTCACTCTATCTAATGCCATTCTTGTTTATGCCTTTTTCTCCAATCACCATATTGAAAATATAGTCTCTGTAATAATGAACATCCTTAGTCAACAAATCAAGCAACAAGTATTTCAAGAAGTGCATCTAAAAATATTCAGCCATCAAACAGGGATAACTTCAGCCCCTCACTAAAATGTTTAATTGATTAGGAAAAGAAAGCATGTAGAACTCAAACTGAGTTGCTCCACTAGAAGTAGTTATTTGATTACTTTTTGTATTACAAGCTGGATGTTTTATGTACCTACTTTGTTTTCCCGTGGTCATATATAAAAGATGGACACGTTGTCTAACGGTTTTACATTTACACACACACACAGAAAATGCACACACACTCAAAAAAAAAGAAAAAAAAAAAATTAAAAAGAAAAATACATTCTTCAGACATAAATGGTCTTTCAGTTCATTCTTATACTACTCTTAAAATTAAACTTAAAAAACTATTACAGTTTAATCCCTCAGAGATAAAAATATTCAATTGAAACAATACAAAATGTCTCAATACAATGAAGTAAAAAGAAATAAAAAGGGATAGGATGGGTTAAGAGTCTTTCATAAGATAAGGATAATACAAATCTTATGGATCAACAATGAATGAGCCCATTAGCAGAAATATTAGTTATGCCTACAGAAGCACTGCTCTCCTCCACTGTTTACAAAGGTCTGCTGGATTACTTTTAACAGTGTCTCTCCAAAGTTGGAAGCTGTGTGTTCACTCCGCTTTTGTCACGTCCACTGCAGCACTGTAGAAAGGGTGGTCTGCTCCAAAGGAACAGGGACGACAGTGAGAAACACATGATCTCTCACATAGCACTAGAGGCATTATGAACCTGAGACCTTAGTAAGGCTTAAGGAAAGGTTTTACTACCCTATTTGAGTAGCTGCCTTTTTTTTTGGTTGTTTTCTACAAATTGTTACAACTTTTGAAATTGTTTTTTTGTTTTCCCACATTCTAAACTTGTGATCTTCTCAGTCCTACATTCTGCTAACATTCCTAAGTATTTCAAGTATTTAGTTGTTGTAAACAAAGTCCTCTTATCTTAAAAAGGAAAATTTAAAAAAAAAAAAAAAAATCTTTATCCCTTTATCAGAATTAGGTTCTTGTCACTGTACAAAAGGTATATTGAAACATCATCATCATCAGGTAGAGAAGATTTATTTGGACCATTGTCGTAAAATAATGTAAATGTCACATAACTTAGAAGATGTGCACACAGATTCAAAAGATTCTGACAAAAACTGGTGAAAAAAAGACAAGAAAACTACAGTTAACTCCGTTTTAATCATCTTATGCTTAACAGAATTGAAGAAAAGCAGGTAGCAATTATGAAGCAAGACAAGCATTATACAAGTTTGACGAAGCAGAAACAATTTTTTAAAGTATAACATTATAAGCATGTTAGCATCCAATTAAATATAATAATTATCATGCTGAGAAATCATTCTGAGTCAAATTAAATTTCATGTTTTGCTGAGTTCAATTTAAAAGGTTAAATATATTTGAGAGTGCAATGCATTAAAAAACGGGAAGTGGTTTTGTTTTTTTTTAAGAAGAGACTGAGAAACACACTGGAAACAAAATGACTAAACTAAAGTTGAATTAATCTTACATAAAAACCTTAGTGAAAAAAATAATCTATTAAGCTTTTTAAATACATTTTGCACATCTGGAAGATTACACAGTTGAAAGTTTTATGCATGTATTCAAAAATTTCCAGTCATAACTTCAAAGATGAAAAAAACTAAGCCAAGTTTCCATATACATAAATTCAAGGAACTTGCACCAAAAGGCTATATCAAATACAGCTTTAAGGAATCGCTTTCACAAGCTGACATCATTTTACAGGCTGTACCAGAAAATGCTAGACCTTGTTAATACTCATAAAATATAAAAGCTGCTATGTAGCTTATATCATTCTGTCACAAAATGATTAACAAGTGCAAGAATTTGCACCAACTGTTTCTTACAAAACTTGAGTCTTTTTTCACCACAAATTTTGAAATATGAATGAGAAATTCAAAAATCTATAAAAAGTTCTTGCATATTATAAATCTAATTCTACAACGCTAAATATGCAAATTTTTGTCAAATTACATAACAGCCAATGTATCAAAACAATCATTTAATTAAAACAGTATCAGTTATACTACATTCATACATATATCCAGCCTCCCAAATCCAATTATTCCAAGATACAGAGCAGAATTAAATTTACACAGATAGACCAGCTACCCTTTGATCTTCTTATGCTTAGCTCACATCCTGCAAATTGGTTTAACATCCAGTACCAGTATTCTTACCATTAATCCATCAGTTATTTGAGATGTATGCCACACAGATTCTACCAATGGGCATACCAGACAACATAGAAACAGAAAGTCAGACTTCGCAAAATCTTTAAACGATGTGCTGTAAACCCTCCTTTTCCTCGCTGTTTGTCCAAATCTCATTCATTCTAAGGGTAGAACCATATTAGAGACAGTGGAATGGCAAAAATTATTTCAAAATTGTTTCAAAAATTATTTCAAGCAAATCTTGAAAAACACTAACTTCAGATAAATAATCTCTTATCTTTTGGGAACAGAAGTTCCACACACACATTCTAACTCTGGATATCACCAAGCAGTCATACTGTTCAAATCAATTGGCAAACTGTCTCACAGTTAAATAATTCCAACACCTCCCTACCAATGGCTACAGGAAGGTAGCAAAAATCCAGACACTTCAAATTCTCAAAGGTGCATAATTAGATACCATAAGAAAAAAAGGGTTTGTGATGATGGGATATGTCCAAATTGACTCTTCAGAAAACCTTGACCACAGGGTACAAAAACAGAGGCCAAGCAAACTGAAAAGCAGTAAGTATATTCTGCAAGAGTTCCCCTTCCTGTCAAGTGGTCCACTGGTCATTTATCTGGCAGAACTATCCCCTGATGGTCACTAACAAAGCAAGTAGTATACTACTCTGAGAAGCTGGTCTAGAGAGCACAGTATGTCCACCCATTAGACGTTCCCAGTAAGTGGCAAAGATATGACAGAATAGTAGAATAATTTTAGTTTGGAAGGGATGTCCAGAAATGAACTGGTACCACCTCCTGCTCAAACCAGATCTAAATTGGTCAGTTACTCAAAGCCATGTCCAGTTAAGTCTTGAGCCCCTCCAAGAATGAGATTCTACATCTCTGGGTAACCTGTTCCTGTTTTTGACTACTCTCAACATAAATATTTTTTTTCCTAATAACTTATCAGAATTTCCCATGTTACAACTTGAATACACTACTTCTCAGTCTATTGCTTTGCACCTCTGAGAAAAATTAAGTTCCTGTCTTTTCTGTGTCCTACAGTCAGGTATACAACCACTGCAATGATCAGAGGAATGTGCTGATAAAATTACTGTCATCCTGAGAAAATGTACTCTGTTGCAGGGCCTGGAAGTGTAGCTAGGCATAAGGCTTTGTAAATATAAACATCACAGTGTGCTTCAGACAGACAGTGATAATTCCATTACATAGTGAGTTGACAAGATGTCACTGGTTGAAGTGAAGCTGATGGTGCAATGAAGCTGTCTGACAAAATACAAGACTTTATAGAATTAATATGATTTCTCTCATAAGATCCATGGACTGATCAGGAATGAAAAGCAACTACTTGACATTAACAAGATGGCTGAGTCCATTAAAGACAAATGTCTTACATGGGAGGGAGATGAGGGAGTAGGACGGAAGGACCACAACAGATGCTACAGTAAGAAAACAAACACATTCCTCTCTAGTGAAGGTAAACTGGAACTATTGCTAAAATCTTGGTAAATACATAGTCATAGATGCCCAGTGTCTCATTTGACTTTGACATTGCCTGACCCTATAGTTACAGGGATTAAGTGTCCAATAGTTCAAAATATGCCAGCCAGCCTCCTTCCAGAACTGCTGGTGGCATGTTTATTGGGATTGTCATCCTGAACTTGGACTTCCTCAACTTTCCTCAACTAATACATCTGCAATGTCAAAATAGGTAGTTAGCCTGTTTCCCCTTGGAGCAAGGAACTACTTCTTAATCCTTTGCGCTGGGTAGTGTTGCCATAAGTTCCACAGTGTGTACACAGAACACCAGGTTTTATTCCACACACTTTTCTTTTACACAGGCCATTCTCATGAGGTTATAAATCACTGAGGCAGGAAAAATAAGGTGGGTTTGGTACAGTTGCAACCATAAAGACAAACAGAAACTTCCACTTGAATGATTCCATTTCTTCTGTGCCAGCTTTTAAACCATCATAAATAGGTTATATTAAGAATAATCACAATACAGAGAGCCATAAAGTTACCCTGCAATATGGGAATAGAAAGTAATAAACTAAAATGAAACTAAAACCTTGTACAAGCAGATTCAAGACATATAGCCATGAAAAAGATACAATTAATTATTTTACCTGTTTCTCTGTGAGAATGACTCTGCCTAAAAGTTGATTTTCAAGACCTTTCATGGTCACAGTAAAGTCAATGATGGAGGTTCGAGCACTAATTTCAGGAGAGTAACATGGATTTGGCAGTTTTGTGGTAATGTAAAGTCTGAAGCCACTCATAACATCTACTTCCTTATCACCAACCTTCACCTTAAGAAAAGGTATTAAAAAGTCTTGAGACATCAAGAACCAGTACAAACTCTTTCAGATATTGCATGTAGAAACAAAGGTTATATTTTTCTTTTCAAAGCCATAAAGTTCAGCTTTAAATTCTGATGCAAAGAATTTGTTGAGAATATCTATGGAACACTTTAAATGACTCGTTCACAGATTATTTCCATTTTTAAAAATCGTGCTAAGAAATGGGATAAGGAACTGCATGGGTTAAATATATTAACTATTTGTGATGTTGAACTTACGCTCTGCTTTTTTTGTATTAGCATTATTCTAATTTAATTGTGAGTTTAATCTTCTATGTTCATATACTAATTAGGAGTTACTTTGTTGAGGGTGGAGTTAGGGTGTTATTTCCACTTCTTGGTTTTTGTTTGGTTGGTTTGTATTGGGTTATAGGGGTTTTTTTTTTGTTTGGTTGGTTGGTTGGTGGTTTTTTACCTTATTGGCTGAACCTGTTTTAATTAAGTTTCTTTCCAAAACATTATCAAGTGCTGGGTCAAGTTCTTCTCCAACATCTTCTATCAAAAGAGGTCTTCCCAAAGAAAGGCTGTCTTCTAAGTGATTTCTAAAATACTTGTGATTCAAAGAAGTGATCTAAAAATAAAATCACAGATGCATATATTATGCCCAGTTGCTAAGCACTTTGTTTAAATTACTGACAAAAACAATGATCCTATAGTTAGGCTGGGATTAAGGCAAAGATTGTGACCACAAGAACAGGTAGCATCAGTGTACTGTATTCTCAGATCTCATTGAATGCAAAATTCTGTTTTACAACTAAAAAAGTAGAAGCAAAGCAACACTGAGCATCCAAAGTTTTGATATTCCATGAGCACAACTAGACCAGAAATCCACAGGAAACTTCTATCACCTCAACTTTATCTTGGATAACATCCCCAAGTCAAACTGCAACAAGACCAATTTGAACATTAGGGCTCCTTTTTTTTTTTTTGCCTTTGAAAATTAGGGGGTTATATTGAACAAACCATTTAATAGTCTTTGCTTTAAAAAGTAGTCCTCAGTACAATTGTGATTAATTTTCAACATGTACGCAAAGAACACTCAGCTTAGTTTGTTTATAACTCCATAGTTAAAGTCTAATAATAATTTTTTAAAATAACTAGCTAGGCAATCATTAAATGATTGCACTGTGATAAGAATCAACATGAATGAAAGTAGTTTCCTAGTAATACTCTCAGTGCCACTCTATTATCATACTTCAAACTCCTCTTTATCTTTTTCAGGGATATCTTTTTAAAAACCCATTTATTGGTGTGATCATAGCCATAGCAAGCAAGGACTTTCTCATATTTTCCTCTGTTTGCACTGAATTAGTGTATCTTGCCTCAGACTGTATGTTGTTGCAATACTGTCTTCTCTGCAGAATATTTAGCACCTGACATCCATGCTAAGACATCATAAATTATCAATAATTTCTCATTAAAATATGACAAAAATATTAATATCATGCTGTGCATCTTCATTTTTGAACATATATATGAACCTACACTAATCACTTATTTGTTGGTTTGAGTTTTTTTCTAATGCTTATAGTACTCTGCGAACATGCTTCAGCTGTTATCAGATATTATCCACGCAACCTATTTTCCAACATTTTACGTTTCATTAAAATAAATTCATTAAACAAATCAAGCCAGTGGTACTAATAAGCTTCAAGCGTACATTTTCATATCTAGCCAGATATCTCAAATCAACCAAAATACGAGATGTTCTTTATATCCAGACCAAGCATTGTATGTAAAAGGCATTCTCTAAGCATTGTTTGAATCACTGAATTGTAATATTTGGTGAGCTAAGAGTTTCTAGAGATTATGAAAGCATCAGCATTCCTATTACCTGAAGTTCATTTCTGCCTTCCTTATTTTTAATCCAAATTTTACCCTGTGCTTGTGGATCTATTAATAAAGGATAACGAGATGCTTTAGTGACAATTATTCCATTCTGTATGGATAAGTCATCATTTGGTAATCCTTGCAGGTTCCATTCACTGATAGTTGGAGCATCAGTCAACATTTCTATGAGATTCAAGTCGTTACCAAAGGGGATTTTCCGGCTTTTCATTTCCTTTCTCCAGTCATTTAACAGCAGACTGCGAAACTCTTGGTTAAAAGGACCAGAATAGGACAGAAAAGCTGTAGCCAAGAGTACATCACCTTCAAGAGAAAAAGAAAAAAAAACACATTACAGGTTTGTTAATTCTGTTCATGAATGAGCTGCTTCCTTGTCTAGTTATTATATGATTTGGCTGGTAACTGAAGAAAACACTTCGACCCATGAAGAAGACAAAACAGCCTTTAACCCAAGGCTCACCATATGGCAAGACAATGCTACATTTCAGTAGATGCCATCTTTATCTTTACAATACAAATGAAGGAAGAGATGGGCATCTGGCAGCCAGCCAAGGTCAACCCAACAAACACACATAACACTATTCCAAACACTAGATGCTGCACATGCAGGACATGGCAGAATGAAGTTACTAATAAACTTCCAATTTTATAATTTCCTTGCACAATCATAAAATCAGGCTTAATTTTTTTCTTTCTCTTTTTTTTTTTTTTTTTTTAGAAAATAGCCTTTATTTAGCATTACTAATTAAGAACAAATTATTTATTATTATTTTTATTACTATTAGTATTACTAATAAAAAAGTGTAACAGACATTATTGAGGTATTAAGTGTGACAAGTTTCAGTCTTTTGATCAACTTCAAAATTGCCCCCCTAAGTTTCACGACACCACAGTTGTGGTTTTTTGTACCTCTGAAGTAAGAATGCAGGATTCAAATTGAAAAAGGTACTGTATTTCTATACTAAGTACCAATATTTTTTAGACTTTTTCAAGTTATCTATTAAAAAAAAAAACATGAGTATCCAAGGAAGGTATTCTGTATTTTTAGTACGTTAATAATACACATACACATATTATACCATATATTACACCAGCAACTAAGATACAATAATATGTGCTTTTTACAGCATTTCAAGGCAGAAGTTGGAGAAGAAACTTCAGACCACAGTAAAGGACAAGATAAATTTTATTTACTTGATCTAACTAATAAATAAATTCTTTATTACAAAGTATTTTAGTTTCCAAATGTATATTTATGAAATAAAAATGAGCTTCTAAGAAACAGAAATTTAATGAACATTAGTAACTCTATTTAGAAATATTGATTTATACGTATAAATATCAGTGTCTGAGTATCAGTCTTCCTTTCATCCATATGTATTCTCAGTTACAGACATTTTATTGGCACTTGCTAATATATCACTCTCTTTGGACTGCTACCTGCAAACAGCACTCAAGTTAAAACATCAGTACGCATCGCATGTTATACATATCAAGTAAAAATCCATGCACAGCATCTACAGTTACTGAATTTTTTTTTTAAATATGACCTTTAGTCTCATATTGCATTTTTACCCTAGCAGTGTTTTAGAAAGAGAATTAATAACAAGTGCCCTCATTTTAGCAACAGGAAAGCTAAGTTACGAGGGACAAGTTTGAAATTTCAAATGTTTTCAGTTTCACTACCCATTACGAATCAAGTGACTAACTTCCAGGTTCAAAGATGTGGACAAAAACTTACCTACTAGCCTCTTGGTTTGCATGGCAAATTCTTTACTCTGCTCTGTCCACCTCTCTTTTTCACCTGCTAAACCACTTATAAGACTTGAGGCAGTTTGCATTTTATGACGGCAACGCTCAGCATCTTCAAGTAATGTCTAGAGAAAACCATACAGAAAGCAATATGGTTAACAGTCATGTAGCTGATAGGCCAAAAAAGTGTCTACATCTAATTAAATGACTAATTAAATAACATCCTAAAAATAAATTCTCAAATGCTTATATAATCACGCAGAGAAGAATGGAAAGTGAGATGGAAAAAATATATCAGGACAAACTATCAACAGCTGTCACGTGATTCAACTTCTAAATATTTCTGTTCTTACCTTTCATGTTGATACACCTGTTAAATGATATACAAAATGCCTCATACATATTAACTCTGGGGAATTCTGAGCAGAACTTCAAATAGATTATACACAGATAACATACTTTACTGACATTTGAAGTTACAATAGTAGGTCCTAAACAAATAATCCAAATAGAATTGGTTTTGCAGAGGTAGGAGCATGGGTAGTGAGAGAAGATCAGTGGCAAAGGAGAGAGGCGGGATCCAAAGAGGGCATATCCAAATAATATCTCTTATCCTCTGTCCATCAACATCCTTTCCAATGAATAATCGTGAAACTGTGAGAAGGTATTAAATTGTTTTAACGTAAGGATGGTAACTTCTTTCCTGTAAAGAGCAGTTCACCTGTTTTTCTCTCATCGCTTTTTCATACTCTGCCTGCACAATATCTAATTCTTCTTGCTTGGCAGCCAGTTCTTCTTGAGCTTTCTGTAGATCCAGCATAGCAGTAGTTAGGCGATTCTCCTGGATTGCTAAATTAGCCTATGAAGCATACAAATATAAAAGTGTATTTGTACATTCAACTTCTCAAAGCATTTGCTATAATGTAGTTTGAAGAGTTTTACTGTACTACATTTCAAAATCAAACTGCTCGGTAGATTTCATCATTCGTTAACAACTTTTGTTTGAATTTTACAACAAACTTTTTATTGCAGCTGCAGTTAAGCAGTCAATTAGAAAAACTTCTAGGAATACCAGCCATTCTCCATCTGACAAAAAAGTCAGTTTGATCTGGCCTGTAGAAAAGACTAGTGCCACTAGAAGACTATCGGATTTCTCCAAACAATTTGCTTTGTCTAATGAAAGATGTAACCTCTGACTACAAATCTTGCTTCCCTCTCAGTCATTCCTATTATAAATACAAGATATTCTGTGTTAAAATCATGCTTGACCATGTTCTTCCTGACTTCCACTCTTACCTTTTAACAACTTTTAAGCCTGTTTTTCTCTAAATAACACTGACGAACAGAGGCTCTGTACAGTCTTATGAACTGACATCAGGAACATTAAAAGAACCAGATCTCGAGTTTTTTCCTACTTAATTCTTAATTAAAGTAAAGCAATTCCAATAGTGAATTAAACTAGATGATGCCTGCTTCAACACCATTCAAAAGGGGCCCAGAGGCATAAAACTGCACAATCTCTTTCATAATTTTGACAACTTACAAGTGGTAGTACATTTGAAATACATTTAGCTGTAGAGCTACTGTTTTAAAGATAATAAATTCCTACAGAGGCATGAACCAATTGGTATAAGGCAGCTGACTTTTTCCAGCAGATGTCAACCTCAAGTGCACACAGGTGGGAAGGAAAAGGAGCAAGGGACATTCATGTGCTTCCCACTGATTAACACTTACCTTTAAAGGTAATACTTCTTTGTTGATGGAATAAAATACAGCCATCGCTTTGGTCCATGAGCAAAGGCCAGCAACATTCCCGCATACTCTCTTAGCTGTCTCAATGTTGTAGTCCACCATTTCAAAATAAGGACTCAAAAGTTCTACCACTTCTTCATTAATTGTGTCTTTTGGAAATTGCTGAGAACAAATGCAATATACATGATCTATGCGATATATGTAGACTATATATACATATATATACATATTTCAGCATGCACAGAACACTACCAAGATCACAACGTTACTTACAAACAGCTGATATGAAGTTCTCTGTCTCATGCATCTTTGAGAGCTTGCCAAAGTCATTCCACTCTGCTCTATACTCTTACAAAATGGACAAAGTTTGCCTTCATTCATAGTCTTTGCTATCTTAGACTATTCATTACCATTACACACAGCTGTTGATACAAAATATCACTGATACCCTGCATGAAATTCCTTTTTTTTTTTTTAACATGGTTAACAGTAACTTTTAAGTCACTGTTCATTAATTTAACAAGCTTCAAAAAGAAAAGGAAAAGCTTAGCTCTGGTTCATAAACATGCATTCTACAAGACAGTAATTTTGAAGGGCAAGCTAGCTATCTTCTTAAATTACCTGATATGATTAGTGGAAAGTGTTTCAATTTTAAGAATTTATTCTGACTCTCTCTCTTCTACAAATAACAACTCTTCTATTTCTCATTCCCAAAAGCTCTCAGTTTTCTCCCTCAAATCTGTTTTGATGGTTAAATATTCTAGGTAAGTTTGGTGTTCTTTAAAGATTTATTTACAAAGTATAACAAAAGTCCATCACTGATGGACTTGAAAAATAACTGTTCCCTGAAGCACAAATAGGTTTATTTATGCACAGGCAATGAAATGTTGAAGCCCTTCAGTAAATTAAAAATCCTTACAAATAGATGCAATGTGAATACTGCATAAATGGCATCCATAGCATTACCAATTATACAAAGTTGGTCAAGCCTGCCATCTGTGCTTTCCCGCTGGACCAGAGACAGATGAAGTAAACTCCTTGAAATGCACAAATCAGAGATAATAACATCCAGTGGGGCAAGACAAGGTACAGTTCATTCTGGGTAGATTAATCATAATATTATTAATTTAAATTATGGACAGGGATTTATTCATGAGTTACTCTTCCCAGTTCCCTAGACACATGCTATGGAGATGAAAATCCCAAATTTAAAAAAAAAATAAAATCTGATTTTGTACATCCTAATAATCAACTATTCTTTTGCAAGCCACTGCACAAGTTGCAATGCTGACAATTAGTGAAAAGTTAGGTACCAGAAAAAAGATGTTTTCCATCAGCTTTAATGAAACAGATAAGTAATGGCTACTCAAAACAAATGCTTAAAGCTTTGAATCATTTGTCACGGAAAGTAATTTCATTGCCTTACACAGGAGAAACTATAATTGATTTATGACCTGACTTTACCAGAAGGATTTAAATTTATTCCATTATGACATTCTTATATCTATTACGTGCCTGATATCCCTTGTGCATTTGTTCTCTTATGAACACCAGAGACAGAACTGTTCCCTATTTTCTTAAACTAAAAAACTATTTAAAAGAAGGTTGCAAAAGCACCTGTAGGTTCTGTAAGAAGTTCCCTGCTGTCATCAGTTTCAAGGATTCCTGCCAGGATGGAATGGTACAGCATTTTTCCTGATCAATTTTCACATTGTTCACTTTTCGCTGGAAGAGCAGCAACACACAGTCCATGATACGCATAATGAGGTGAGGAGGTCGACCCAGTGTGCGGACAGTGGCAATATCTGCAGGTTTTATTGTCTATGAATTCAAAACAAAGGATAAAGCAGTTACTGTTTATTTATTATAAGACATAGAGTACTAGCTCACCAATAGTATAAATCCATGGGAGATTTTTTTTTTTTAAATCATATTATTTTTGACTGAAAATAATTTTACCTCTAAGAAGCATGACGCTAGAATGACCCTCCAACCAGGTTTTCAATATTACCTCCTAGCAACTACTAGGAAACCTCAGCTCAGCCACCTCCACAGCAGCACCAAAAAGCTTGAAACTACCATGCACATTTTTGACAAAACAAAGAGCAAAACAGAAATGTCTTGAAATTTTGCCTATTTTTAAAAAATGAAAATGTATTGACCAGAAACTGAGTCTAGAAAGGAAGATACAGTATGTTGATATTTGGCAAATGAAGGTGAATTAAGGAAACCAGTGATAAGGCCTGATAGACATATGAATTTGCACCTTCTGATTCATCTTACTGGGAATGATCCTGTTGTAGAAGCAGGTCTGTGAGAAAGACAAATAAATTATAATAATGTATGAAAACCTAGGCTCGTAACGTCAAGTAAGCCTAAGGTGCATATCTAATAGAGTATCACAGAATCACAGAATGTTAGGGATTGGAAGGGATCTCGAAAGATCATCTAGTCTAATCCCCCTGCCAGAGCAGGAACACCTAGATGAGGTTACACAGGAAGGCATCCAGGTGGGTTTTGAATGTCTCCAGAGAAGGAGACTCCACAAGCTCCCTGGGCAGCCTGTTCCAGTGTCTGTTACCCTCACTCTGAAGAAGTTTCTTCTCACATTTAAGTGGAACCTCTTGTGTTCCAGTTTGTATCCACTGCCCCTTGTCTTATCATTGGTTGTCACCAAGAAGAGCCTGGCTCCATCCTCGTGACACTCACCCTTTATATCTTTATAAACATGAATGAGGTCACCCCTCAGTGACCTCTTCTCCAAGCTAAAGAGACCCAGCTCCCTCAGCCTTTCCTCATAAGGGAGATGCTCCACTCCCTTTGTTGCCCTGTGCTGGACTCTCTCCAGCAGTTCCCTGTCCTTCTTGAACTGAGGGGCCCAGAACTGGACACAATATTCCAGATGCGGTCTCACCAGGACAGAGTAGAGGGGGAGGAGAACCTCTCTTGACCTACTAACCACACCCCTTCTAATACACCCTAGGATGCCATTGGCCTTCTTGGCCACAAGGGCACAGTGCTGGCTCATGGTCATCCTACTGTCCACCAGGGCCCCCAGGTCCCTTTCCCCTACACTATTCTCTAACAGGTCGTTCTCCAACTTATACTGGAACCTGGAATTGTTCCTGCCCAGATGCAAGACTCCTCTACACTTGCACTTGTTATATTTCATTAAATTTTTCCCCACCCAGCTCTCCAGCCTGATACAACTCTCCTATGATACAAAACTGGGAGGACTGGCTGATATGCCAGAAGGTTGTGCTGCCATCCAGTGAGACCTGGACAGGCTGGAGAGTTGGGCAGGGAAAAATGTAATGAAATATAACAAAGGGAAAATGTAGAGTCTTGCATCTGGGTAGGAACAACTCCAGGTTCCAGTATAAATTGAGGAATGACCTGTTAGAGAGCAGCTAAGGGAAAGGGACCTGAGGGTCCTGGTGGACAGTAGGATGACCATGAGCCAGCACTGTGCCCTTGTGGCCAAGGCCAATGGCATCCTGGGGTGTATTAGAAGGGGGGTGGTTAGTAGGTCAAAAGAGGTTCTCCTTCCCCTCTACTCTGCCCTGGTGAGACCACACCTGGAATATTGTGTCCAGTTCTGGGCCCCTTAGTTCAAGAAGGACAGGGAACTGCTGGAGAGAGTCCAGCACAAGGAAACAAAGATGATTAAGGGAGTGAAACATCTCCCTTATGAGGAAAGGCTGAGGGAGCTGGGTCTCTTTAGCTTGGAGAGGAGGAGACTGAGGGGTGACCTCATTCATGTTTACAAATATATAAAGGGTGAGTATCACGAGGATGGAGCCAGGCTCTTCTCAGTGACAACCAGTGGTAGCACAAGGGGTAATGGGTTCAAACTCTAACACAAGAGGTTCCACTTAAATGTGAGAAGAAACTTCTTCAGAGTGAAGGTAACAGAACACTGGAACAGGCTGCCCAGGGAGGTTGTGGAGTTTCCTTCCCTGGAGACATTCAACACCCCCCTGGACGCCTTCCTGTGTAACCTCATCTAGGTGTTCCTGCTCCGGCAGGGGGATTGGACTAGATGATCTTTCGAGATCCCTTCCAATCCCTAACATTCTGTGATTCTGTTATTCTGTGGAAAAAGAAAAACAAAACTGAGCCTAAAAAGCCTCAAAACATGTGTACTTTTTTTAACACATTTTCTGTCAACTGATGAGTTATGTGATGCACCCACAATCTTATATTTGTTTTCAAAGTCCATCTTCTCAGCAGCAAAATAATGTGGTATGTGTTCCAAGTACCAACCTGTAAGGCTGCTTCTGCCTCTTCCAAAGCAGGCTTAGCAGCTTCCAACTTCTCTTCAGCAATGGCTTTGTCAATTGAGATACTGTCTACAATAGCTTGAGCTTTATCTTTCACTTTTTGAACGTCACCTTTCACCTTCTCAGCAGCCTGTGCTTTTACAGTAACTTCTTTCAATACCTAGAATGTGAAAAAAAAAACACATGCCAAATGTTAAAGAAAACACCAAGTTGGCAGAATGTATTAATTTTTGTTGTAAAATTCTATCTATTAAATTCCAGAACCAGAAAATTCAAACAAGAGTACTTTCATCACTGTTATAACTTTCCAAAATCCCTTTTTTCCCAGGTCTTAATGTTCTTTTAGTTTATTAATATTTTCAAAATAGAAAAATAAAAAGAGAAAAAAAATCAAGCAGCAATACACTTTGAAGGCTATAAATACCATGTCAGCTTTTTCATTGGCAATTTGAAGTTCCTTTTCTTTCACTTCCAGCTCTCTGCTTAGAGCTGCCACTGACTCAGAGGCTTCTTTCAATTTTTCCAGTCCAGTATTCACTCTGGAGTTAACAAACAAAATAAAAAGCATGTAATTCCCTGTGTAATTTACACTCCACTTTTGAAATTATTCCATCAATAGAAGGAATCACATCTATCAGAATGAACATTAGCAAAAGATGTTTTACACCAAAAATAAAACATGTACAGGAACTTTCACATATGTGTCTGATGTCTTCGGAATCAAGAAAGCCAACAATAAAGAATTACATGAAGAGGCTGAAATTTTACTCACTTTTAAATCAAACGCTATGCCTTTACAATTGCATAAAAATCCTTTATGTTGGCTCCATATCTGTCACTGTCCCGGTTGAGCTCCAATCTGATAATCAAACAACTTACCTCTATACAGCAGAAAGCATTTTCTGATCACTAAAATCCTAAGAAATACTTCAAATCACTATTTCTTGTTTGAAAAGTATAATGAACAGGCTAAAAAATCAAAATATTGAAATCAAGGCCAACCAAAAGAGAGTAACAGAAATATAGCACTGAGATGCTACTTTTCGCATTCAGTATTAAAATGCCCCTTTAGCAGTACTTTCTGTCTATTAAAAAGTAAGTCCTCACTTGGCACTTTCCAAAAAAGTTTAAGCTGCCTCTCCAGAGGCTGCTATTGCAAAAGCTAAGCAGTACTTGGACAGTTAAACAAATACAGAAGAACAGATAAAGAATAATACCTGCCAAAGCCACTCAGGTTAAGTGAAACAAACATGCATTAAGTAATCTGGTACATTTCAGAAGGTAAAAACCATGATCAGACCTTTCTGTTTTACAAGACTTTACCTATAACATAACTACAGATTTCTAACTCAGTTTGGCTTTGAAGCCAAAGAATATTTCAAAGTGAAATAAACTAGTTTGGGTCTTTCTTAAAGGCTTCCAGATCTTTGTGACAATCTTTTAAAATCAAGAAGACAGTTTTTCTTAAGAGTGATACCAATTACTGCACTAAATGCTAATTTTACATTCTTTTTGAGTATTTCTGACATGAAGACAAATTTTCAAATAGACTTCATTATGTTAATAAAGTATCTGAAAAGGAGTATGAACATAACAAGACCTTTTTAATAATCTAGGAGTAAAAAGCTCAGCAGCTGATATTAGGCTCTATGATCACAACATCAAAAATGCCAAGGGTGTTTCTACATATTCGTATCAGAAGGATACAACTGTTTAGCAAGAAAACAAAAATTGGTCTCTGGTAAATTAAATGCTATTGTGAATATATTATGAGGTTACATGTAATTGTTTTCCTTTACTCCTTAAATATACATGGGAATCATTTATACTCACCTTTTTCCCCACCACCTTGTTTTTTCCTACATACCTACCATTTCTCCCCCTCCAAAAATACATAGTCTTTAACTTATATGCCAAGAACAACTTTAATATTTGATCATGTTACACCTTCACAGAGTTTTAAGAAATTTAAAATAAAATAAAATAATAAAATAAAATAAAATAAAATAAAATAAAATAAAATAAAATAAAATAAAATAAAATAAAATAAAATAAAATAAAATTTTACTGTGCAAAGAGACAAGCGATGCATTGAAGTGAAGCGAATCAGAACATGGGAAAGAACCTGGGAAAGAAAACTACAGAAAGACAGTAGTAAACGAAGCATTTTACCTGTTTGCTAACATCTGCACTTCAGCATGTTTTTCTTTGTATGTGATTTTATATCCCTGAATAAAGGACAGGTAGGATTTGGGAGTCACATGTGTAGAACGCCTGTATCTTTGAAAGTAATCAGAACACTTCTCTGCCACTCCATCCTGGAACAAGCCCATACACTGCACAATTTCCCTCTTTGTATCAGCAGTGCAGTCCATATCAAATGAGGACAGGAAATGTTCAGATACTTGGGAAAGAAAGAAAAACATAAAAGTAAACAAATATTCAGGAAAAACTCCTAGCTTATTAACAAGGCAATATTGAACACATCAGCATGTCTTCTGTCTGGCTTTCACACAGCTTCTGAAAACCCAGCCTTCTTTACTCTTCACCATCAGATTCTTAACGTTATTCCATGCTTCTCAATAAAAAAAGTATAGCCAAGGATCTGGTATTCTTTCACCTCCAAAGTGTGCAACTGCTTTTTCTCTCTAAACCTAACTGCTAGCTACAAGGAACTGGGTAGTCACAGCCTTTCTCTGTATGCCTGATCACAAGCACAGTCACTAATAGTCTCTTTCTTTAGTAGTATTTTGCTGTCTTTACTAACATCTCTAAGCCATCTTCAATGGGAATTTTTCTTCAAACAGTGTTCAAAGCCTTTCCTCTTTCAAAAACAACAGTTTAATACAGTAAGCTTTAAAGAAAAAAACATCTATATCAAATTTTAGAACCTAGTAAGTTCTTTTTTGCCAGTGTGCTGGCAAAATTCAAAGCAGTTAAAACAACTTCATTACCACCAATCAGATAATTAAATATCTGCAAAGAAAAAACCCACACCTACCTGCCACTAGAGCATCCTTAGGCCATCGGCTGAACCAATCTATAGTGCACCCAGAAATGAGAGCAGGGAACTTCAGGGCCCTATTTCGGAATTTTTCACCTACTGGTGAAAAGCAAAGAACCACATGAAGGTTCTGACGGACTCTGGTCATGAAATAGTCATATAGAACCTCACTGGTTGGAGATTTACGTGGATGTTCTTTTTTGAAAGTAGGTATGAGGTCACTAATGATCTCGTCTATTTCATCACGTGTAAATAAGTTTGACACCTTGGAGAAAAAGGAAGATTTTTTCACAATTTAAGAGATGATAAAAAATAGAGTATGTAGCACAAGGTTCATTTAATGCACAGCATTGCAGGAAGAGACATACATTTCAGACACTGAAGTTATTAAGACCTACTCCACATAGTTAAACTAGAACTTTTACTAAATTGCTTCCATTAAACACACTGAAATCTAACATGCTGTAAAAGTAAAACCCATTCTCCTATTTAAAAAAAAAAAAAAATAATCTATGTATAATAGCTTTATTTTCTTCTCTTAATATTCTAATAACTAGTAGAAATTACTCTGAAACACACCTCAAAATAATAAATAGATTGAGAAAGAGAGAGAGAGATACCTTTTCAAAAAAACCAGTAAAAGCCATCCCGTCCATTCTGGACATAAATTTACCATACAAAAACTAATTCTACACTAATATTTAATTTAACAGACAGTTTTGTTAAACTTCAGTTATGCTCCCCAAGTCTCAGTCTATTCCTCATGCCCCTGACAGATTGTCAACACATTTAAAAGGCTATGACTTAGATAATTTCTCTGTATTGAATGATGATGCTCATTCTTAATTTTACAATAACTCTAAGCAGTATAATGGACTGTTTCCATTTCATACTGTAATGATAAAAAACACTGGAGTTTTAGTTTGTGAAAGTGTGTCCATTGACACACAAAAAAATATTCAAATAAATTGGTTATTTTATTTCAGAATTATAAAACTTAAAAGGAAGAAAAAATATAATGAGAAGGAATCTTACCTCTCCTGATGATAAAACGTTGTTCAGGTACTCCAAGAAAGACTCATCTTTGATCTCATTGTCTGTAAAAAGAAAACAGATGCCTATGCCTTGCAGTCCTGCTGTTCTGTACAAGGATTTCAGATCTTCCATCAAGTTCAAGTTGTTGTACGATCTACAAAAAAAAAGACAGTTGAACTAATATTCATTCAATTTTAAAAGGGCTACAAGTTAATTAAAAAAAAAAAAAAATAAACACAGGTAACTTTAAAAAACAATCTCTTCGTATTCAAGGCAAAACAGTACCAAGGTCCAAGAATTTTCTTCTAGTTTAGGAGGAAAAACAAAGTTCATTTCAAAGTCTGACATTGAACACCTAATCTGTTCTTTTCACTGCTCTCTTTTCACTTCCCATATCAATTAAAAAAAAAAAATAAAAAAACTGAAGTCTTATGCTATTTATTTATCTTTTGCTAGAAAATGTGAAAAGACAGAGAGGTGTTGTCTCACAGGATTTTGTCATGTGCTGGATGCAAGAACATCAAGCAGATCACACTTCTACACTTGCTTGCTGATGAACTTGCAGGACTCCAAGGGGTTTGTAAGGCAGGGTTATGTTTTATCAGAATCTTTGATGCGTTTTTCCTAAAATCATGTTTATTCAAATCCTTACTCAGTACATTCTTCATGATAGTTTCTTTAATTCATCTGGTGCACACACAAAGTTTACAAGCCTTCAGGTATAACGCAAGTGTAAGGGTTCCCAGGATGTTTTCTGGACTTTTTTTTTTTTTTTATCATGGGCTTTATATAGGTTTTCTTATGGTCCTCAGGTGTCAGAGAAACTTCAAGTGGGAAGCTGCACACTATTTTCCTAATTCAATATTTCGCCCTCTATCAGTTTCATAATTCTTCATTAATGATATCCAGCAATTTGTTACTGCTTGTTTTGTCAACTGTACTGCAATCTCTACTGAAGTCATTCCTATTTCAGATAGATCCTCTGATGAGATCCTCACCAAGAGGTATTCCCACATGTGAGTCTACAATTTCTTCTGCAGCCAACACAGCTGCAAAAGAATTAAAATTATTTAGCTTCAATGACATCTTATTTATGTGCTAAAAATATTTCCTGATCACAATTTCTCCTGCAGATGTTTTGGGAGGCACTCACAACAAAATACTTAGAGAAGGATTCATAATTTATTTTTTGTATCTTCTGTGAGTTATTCCAAAAGAAACCACATTAGGTTGAAGAATATGAAATAAGGCAAGATATGCTTGGAAAAGTCTGTCAAAATACTGATATACATAAGGCCTACGAAACTAATGGGCCTGGATGATGATTCTACCTCCTCACACAGGCATTATTTCAAATACTACAAGATAAACTCCTAAAGGCATTATGGATAGTTACTACCTACCAATACATTCAGTACAACTTGATATACTATGTGAAGACAGAGTAAAGATAACTTGACATTGCCAATATTCCTTCTCATTCTGTGAAACACAAAAAAGAGTTTACTACTACCAATATGGAAAAAGCTCTGGCTTATTGTAGAAAATCAAGCACATTTACTAAGTCTCAAAGGATTTTCATGTCTTTCCAGTGTATGCAACAGTGCTCAGCCTATGTTAAGCTTATTCTTTTTCCCACTGCAGAGACTGGAAGCCTGTTTTATTAATAGGAAGAGTCCAAACAAAAAGCACTTATTTACTTAAATTTTAATTAATGCTCACCTTGTTAACATTATCTGGAACGTATCATAGCCAGCTATGAAAGATGCCAGCCTTGTCAAGCTCTGCTTTCCTGAGCCACCAACTCCAACTAAAAGAGCATTTCCACGAGGAGTCCGAATCACCCGAGAAATCTGTATAAGATCAGAGTAATTTATTGCTACAATGTGTAAGAGTTATACACCCAAAAATCCCACGTTACTGTAGTAAAAAAGTTATATTACAAATGCAGAACAAACAAGAATTTTAAGGTTTAATTAAAGGATTCTATATTACTATTAACATCTTCTGTAGACATTTGCACTTTGCAATATTTTCTGTAAACTTTCCAATATTATAGTAACCACTTGATTCCATCGCTGTAAACTTTTAATTATCAGTAGAAATGCAACTCACACTTTGACAAAGCACAAGTGGATCTCAGCTGTGATTTGTTAGCAAAGTACTATCACAGCATGGCAGATTAATAAAATTGGGAAGGAAATAATAATTTCCCCAACATCATACTCTCTGGACAACTTCAGTAAAAGTCATCTCTCCAGGCCCCTTAATTGTGACCAGAAAGACAAGTTGTCCAAAGTGTGTTAAATTCAGGACAAACAGTCTCCAGTATTCTGTGCAGCAAGTAATAATACCGGCTTTATAATCAAACTTCTTAAGCTTCTTGTTTACTTTCTTATAAAAATGCACAGTATAAGTATGAATATTTGGTCCCAGTGAAAGACCTCCCAGGCAGATTTCCCTTTCTTGCTCATTTAATTATTTATTTTTTAAAGCAAAAGCCAGTAGTTACCTACTACTCCACATTTACCTTCAATTCAGGACAGTGCAATGTAAATAGACCTTTTGCAGTTCAGAGCAAAAAAAATTTTCAGCACTGTGAACTGCATGCAGCACCTGTCTCATCATCCACAGCCAAAATAACAATGCCAAGAAATCTAGAAACAGGCAGAAGGTGCTAGCTGATGCTGAGAAAACATGCCTTTAAGCACAGGAGAGAAACTTGTTCCGTACCCCATCAGTTGCACGTGGACAGATACTCTTGGCACACAGAAGAGCCTACCTTAATTTCCAGAACAGCATGGAGCCACTTGCCTCTCAAAGGCAAGGTAATAATAAGCAGCTGGTCTCCTCTGCACAAGCAGTGACCCAGAGTATTGGCTCCTTTTCTCTTTATTATCTTGAACATCCTGCTGATGCTCCTAGAATTCCATCATGCCAATAAGCAGCATACAATACCTATTTACTTGCCTTTCCTCTAACATACTTTTTTTTAAAGTTATTAAAAATAGTCGTGTCAATTTCCTGCAGTTTTAAGCCAATGCATTTTTATGTATTGCATGCAATGTACTTTCTGTTTTTCATAGGTTAAAGTTTCAGAAGCAAAGATAAAGTATGAAAGTTTGCTCTAATCATACTTAGTATTTAGCCAGAGAAAGAAAAATAGATTTGCACACCACCCTTGGAATATTACCAATCACTTATGGCAACTAGATTTTTTCCAGGCAGAGGCACAGAGGCTGTGAATTGGAAGCTTTGTTATCTGTTTAAATACATTCCTCAGCTTTAACTCATTGAAGTCATACTATATCAGCTCAGATTAGGCATTACCTTAACTGTGCTTACCTAGCTTTCTCTTAGAATCTGTCTCAAGTTCAACTAATACATAAAGCTCAGATATGCACAGCTGTAAATGCTGCTTTCAAGAATATGGGATCAGAGAAGCACTATACATTTTATCCAAGTGAAAGTTAAGGTAAGGTTTCAGGTATTTATCATCTAGCTATCCAAAGAAATGATCCCTGATGAGAGGTGGCTCTTCAGTGGAGAGGAGGGAGAGAAAGAAAAAAAAAAAAACAGGCTTGATCCTGAATTTATATAGATTTTTTTTACTAGAAATAAACCAGAATCTTGTGTGATTATAACAATTGTCCTAAAGAAATCCATAGCAGAACATTATCTATTTTGCAGATAAGGCCTTAAAAGTAAGGGACTAATTTTGTGAAATGACAAGAAACCACCCCAAAATTTTGAAAACTGTGGATGCAATGTTTTTTTAAATTATTATTAAATTTCTATTGTTTCTGTATTTATTATATTATTTGTTAGAACAGTACAATCCGATATGCAGTTCTTAATAATTTATGAGAAGAAATACAGATAATCTCCATGTGCAACTGAGAAACAATTGAGGGTTTAGTGGGTAGTTTTGTTTTGGGTTCATTGTGGTAGTTTTTTTTTGTTTGTGGGGGAGTGTCTGTTTTTTAAATGCTTCATCTTTGTATAAAGCCTATTCTGAGTGGACAATTATATCAAAATGTGCTGTGCTAAAAATAATGGTAAGCTCCAATCCATATTCAAATTAATTTTAAAAGACATGAGCATGCTGTGTATCTACAAAGGAAATTTGTACTGTGTTTATTCCTTCGCTGCTGTGCCTACTCCTTCATAAGCAAGCAATGATGTCCTAACCTGAATTTAATTTTACTCATGCCCACAAAAGCAGGGCTCTCAGAAGAATAAACAAGAAGAAAGGCTGAGATAGAGTTAGAATACCTTGTTTCCCCAAAAATAAGACAGGGTCTTATACAATTTTTGCTCCAACTGATGCTTACTTCTTTACATGCGTAGCTGCCTGGACGCTATTTAAATTGACCTTTTTTGTGAACTGTAACCAGGGCTTATTTTTGGAGCAGGGCTTATATTTCTAGAATCCTCAAAAATCCTGAAAAATCATGCTAGGGCTTATTTTTGGGTCTTGCCTTATTTTCAAGGAAACAGGGTAGTTAAGACCATGATCCCACCAGACATAAAATACAGATACAAAAGAATAGTTTCATATGGTGAATTTTCAGAAACGCAGAGTTTTAATACCTAGTCACAGAGTGATAGACAAAATACTTGCTAGCAATAAATTACCTGCTTCAGCTTTAGAAGTAATTTATTTTGATTCATGCGTACCTCCATTTATAGGTGCTGCGGGCAAGTGAAAAACAACAACAATAGGCAATCCAGTAAGAATATACCTTGACTAAATGAATCATAGCATCCTCAAAGAAAACCATGTCCATTCCAGTACCACGGACGTTCTCATTGTACCTTTGCAAAAACATATTTAAACGATTCCGTAGCTGTTGAAAGGAGTGAATTGGCTCATAGATTTTGGGCATATCTAAATTGACTTCACCTGATTTTTCACCTAAAACAAAAAACAAATAACAAAACCTTAGCAGTTTAAATGACTGACAAAGGAGAAGATTGGAGAAGATTGTTCTGGGACTTATTGAGAAACATCGGAATGATAACACAGTCCTTGGTCCCAACCAGCACAGGTTCATGAGGGGAAAGTCCTGCTTAACAAATTTAACTTCTTTCTACGACAAGGTTACCCACTTAGTTGACCAAGGGAAGCCTGTCAATATGATCTTTTGGGATTTCAGTAAAGCCTTTGATACTGTCTTTCACAGCATCCTCCTGGACAAGATGTCCAGCATATAGCTGGATAAACACACAATTGGCTGATGGGTCAGGCTCAAAGGGTTCTAGTGAGTGGGGTTATTTCAGTCTGGTGACCAGTCACTAGCGAGGTTCCACAGGGATTCATCTTAGGGCAACCACTTTTCAATGTCTTCATAAATGACTTAGACTCAGGACTTGAGGAAATGCTAAGTCAGTTCACCTATGACACAAAATTGGGGGGAGCTGTTGATACTCTCAAGGGCAGAGAGGCCCTGCAGAGGGGTCTGGACAAATTTGAGAACTGGACAATCACCAACCACATGAAGTTTAACAAGGGCAAGTACTGGATTTTGCACCTGGGACATGGCAACCCTGGCTGTACATACAGACTGGGGAATGAGATGCTGGAAAGCAGCTCAACATAGATGTATCTGGAGGTTCTGGTCAATGGCAAGTTGAACATGAGCCAACAGAGTGCCCTGGCAGCCAAAACGGCAAACCATGTCCTGGGATGCACCAAGCACAGCATTGCCACCTGGGTGAGGGAGGCTACTAGAAAGTGTCCAGAGGAGAGCTACAAGCTGGTGAAGGGTTTGGAGCCATATGAAGAGCAACTAAAGTCACTGGGTTTGCTCAGCCTGGAGAGAAGGAGACTAAGGTGAGACCTCAGCATGGCTACAGCTTCCTCACAAGCAGAGGAGGAGCGGCAGGCACTGATCTCTTCTCTCTGGTGACCAACAACAGAACCCGAGGGAATGGCAGGAAGATGTGCCAAGGGAGGTTTAGGCTGGATATTAGGAAAAGGTTATTCATGCAGAGGGTGGTGGAACACTGGAACAGGCTCCCCAGCGAGGCAGTCATGGCCCCAAGCCTGACAATATTCAAGAAACAATTGGACAACACCCTCAGACACATGGTGTGAACTCGGGAGTTGTCACATGCAGGGACAGGATTTGGACTCAATGATCCTTGTGGGTCCCTTCCAACTCAGGACATTCTATGATTCTATGATTACAGTGGGGTGAACACAGATAACTGAATCATCCAATGGCTTAAATAATGACCTTCCCCAAAACCCAAAGAACTGTTTTCTGTTCTTTTGCATCATCTAGCAAATATTCCCAGATCATTCAGCAAGGTCAGTGACACAGTGTTTTTATTTAAAGGACCCAGATTTGTTGTTATAATCCATAAAGATCATTCAAGAGATTTTACTAGCATTCAGGAGATTTTGAAATAATACTCATTTGTTCCAAAATCATATACTGGGTGTTTCCTAAGGAACAGTGGATTAGCCCAGAGACACTATTCTTTTACCAGATTTTTAGGGGATGCTAGTTAGAGTACTGTCCTTTACCTAATATTGCAATCCCATCACTTCAAGTTGTTCATACTACACTTCTTTCATCATTTGAGAATGATATAGATTAATGGTCACTATTTGGCAGTTTTGTCTGCCACATTGATGAAAATGGAAGCAAGATTTTTCTATACAGATAACCTGGATATAAATGTGGACTTAAAAATCCCATGAATATAAAGCTATGCCTCAGTTTGTAACACAGACTACCTTCAAAGTCAGTGGACAGAACAGTCACCCTTAATGCATAAACTTACTGTGCATTTTTAAGATGTCTTTCTATTAGCATTTTATTTCATATCCTCTACCCTATTCTTGCCACCTCCCGGTTATCAGAGTTCATTTTTACCAGTTTTTTCAGGTGTATCCCTTAAGAAGTCAACAAAGAATGCATCGATTTCAGGATCCAGCAAAGCTTTTGTTTCTCTAAATTCCTCTTCAATTAATTTTGCCACAGCTGCGTTAAACCAATTTACATCTTCTGAAGTTGTGAAACGGTCAGCAATAACACACTTACATTCATGTTTCCACAGTTTTATCAATACCTATTAAAAAATAAATAAATAAAGCATTTCAATCAGATTAGGCTTGAAACAAAGCTATGCCAATTTAAAAGCCATGCCTTTATTTATATATTTTAAAATCATGTTAACACTAGAAAATAATTTTGAGGTTTCTTCAGAAGAGATACCTTAATCTTCTCGTTCTGCCCAACAGCATTTTAAGCTTACATTCAGTTAACTGTGTTAGAAGCCTTAACCCAGCATTCTAAACCAGAGCATATTTAACAAATCAATGTTTTACTAGTGAAATAATTAGGGCTAGGGAAGCCCTAAAACCATATCCACACCTGTTAACACATGTTTATACACTAATAAACAACTCTTTTAACTGGTCATTAAGTAGAAGGTGGGTGGAATTAATAGCATCATGGCTGAATAATTTCATGCCAAACACAGATGTCACTCCCAATACTGTATTCAAAGTAGTTAGAGGAAAAAAAAAATAAATAAAGTATAAGTGTTTATATTGTTCCTTCCCTAAATTCAATATACCTTTAAAGTCCTTCAGTTTGGTCATAGGATGGAGAAGAAAAACCTGCCAGGTTCTTAATACTAGCAACACTGGTTTTAATCCTACACTATTATTATTACACAGTAATTTTAAAAAAAGAAAAAAAAAGTAAAAAAGTACTCCTTGAAAACCTATTGTTTGAGCCTACATCGCTTTGTACAAATGACACATACTATGTCAAGTCTCAGAACTAATATGCAAACTTTTACAACCAGATTTTGAGCAATTATTTGTTATACTGCAAAAGATATTAATTGACAATATATATACATAAAATCATCTCAGTGCTGTTTTAGCTTAAGAAATTAAAATCAGTTCTAAAATTTAAATTTGAAATGTAGTAGAATTCAGAAGCTCATTCAAAAAGCAGGGAAGTACATTAAACATGAAGTTATTATATAACCCAAATGTATAACAAATTTTCCAAGATTACCACAAAGATTGCTTTTCCAGCACTTAATGTTTCAGTGCTCTAAACACTAAATGGCTTTTCCTTAAAATAATTAAAATAGAAAAGGCACATAAAGTACTGAGCTCTTCTGGAAGAAAGGTGCATCATGGAAAAACGAAAAAAAAAAAAAAAATCACTATGATTCATTACTGCTTCTTCCTTTTAAGACATAAGCCAGAAAAATGTTAGGTAGATATTAGGCAGTGACTGAAAGCTGCAAGACACATGTGGAGAGAGGATAACGACTTATTTTTTTAATCAATATATATGCATTTTGATTAGGTTAAAATAAGTTCATCCATTCGCATATATTTCTTTGATTGCTACTTTCAAACAAACTAGCATTTGTCAGGAGTAGAACTGACAGTAGACAGAAGCAAGAAAAAGATAGAAGCAAACTCTCTTCCATCAAAAGAAGCATTTTTTGTTATAGTTATGAAACAAAGTTGTCATTTCTGTTGGCACTGTAAAATTTGGACTAAAACATCATTGCCTCAAAAAAGAAAAAAAAACTGAAAAACTTTTTTAATCAGAAGTTATATTTTTTCTAAAGTAAACTCAAATGCCAAGAAGTTAGACTGTTCATCCTCTTTGCTACACTAATTAGACACTAATTATAACAAAGCCACTGATGTGCTGCACTTACCTTTGGTTCATTGATCACTTCTGAAGTACTGTTCAGCATTCCTTGCCAAATCCTTGAGAGGTCTCGAAGGTTGAAGACATAATGGAACTTGGCTGGTGTGGGCAACATTTTTAGCTTGGTAATCTGCCACAGCCTACGTGTCAGTGGAACTAATTTGGCTACTGTTTTCTTCACATCTTCTGAAAATCCCCGCTCACTACAATAGTGCCCTTTTCCAATTACACCTGTGGGAAGGAAAAAAAAAAAAGCAGTGCAAAGAAAGATTTCTCTAAGATACACTAGCATAACACCAGGAGCTACGGTCTAAATCCTCCAAACCTTTTCTAATCTGTTGAAATGGTTTTCCAGTCTTTATTTAAATCGTGGTTTAACTGGTTTTAACACCATTCTACCACCAGATTTAGCTCTTAATTAACTGTCCATTAAAAATGTTCTTTTGTCTGCCAAAATATCTTCCACCACTTTTGAATAGCTAATCACTTCTCTGAGACTAATATGATTCTGTATTTTGTGAAAGTCTAGTCATTAGTCACTCATTCTTAGCATCAGCAGCACCTTCACAACTCTCTAGTACTGTCACTAAAACTAGGAATGCTAGGAATGGCCTTCATGCCATTCTTTCTAGTGCTTAGCATAGCAATAGATGCAGAAATATGACTGGACTTTAAAAATTTAGACTGATGAAGTTGCAAATTGGGAGTGATTACTGAAGGAAAATGTGCTGGTAAGTAAACCAGAGAGGGATTAAGCCTCAATCTTAAGCATATTGTTTACAAATAGAAGGATAAATAACAATCAACTACAATTTTCAAAAATGGGAGGGACACAAAGCTGATTTCCCTTTACCAAAAATTTTGTCAATTGAAGAATTAGAAGGCAGAGTACAGTTGAACACAGAAAATTGTCTCTTGAGCCTCTGTGGAATGTCATTGCGACCTCCTCCAGGGTGGATCATGGCAGCCAAAAATTGAATGTCCACAATGTTGGTAAATTCACCAGGCTTTTCCAGGTTATATAGTCCATTCTGTTCCATCAGCTGCCTAACTATCTCATTAGTGACCTGTAAAACAACCAGGTGATATATAACAGAACACTATACACACAAATAAATGAAATACAAAACATCCTTATGTACTTGAAAGATCTAATGAAGAGTATACCAATATTTTCTTCCCCAAACCCCTGCTACTTAGCTTCAGGAGAAAAATGCACTGCTAATCATAAGCATATTTAGATTGTCCTTCTCATTGCTAATATCTATGGACAAAAATCCAGGAAGCAAGGATGGAGGGAGGGAGAAGGGAGGGGAGGGGAGGAAGGAAATAATATCTTTTGCCTTCTTTTCCCTTTTACAAACTAACCTGATCTCCCCATTCATTTATTATGGGCATATTCACATCGTCAATGAAGACTGTCATCTTTTTGCCTGCAGGAGGACCATAAGTTGTGCCCATGCGCTTTTCCACATAACTTTCTATTGTACGCTGTTAAAAAGCAATTATTAGCATAGTTACAAAAAGCACTTCCTTTCATACATGATTCAATCATTTAAACATCTTAATGGTTTTGTTACACAGAATTTTACTAAGGAAGGTTTATACAACACATCTGCCAGAGGCCATTGCACTAGTTCAACTAGAATGTCTGAAATTTCATGGTATACAGCATTAGATTGTTATCAGATATAACAAATGTTTAGTGTAGACAGCTGTGCCTAAAAGCTTCATAATTCTGAAACCTTCTCAAACTTTTCTTTTATTGTAGTTAATCAACAGCAAAATTGAGGGCTACAGGCATTAAAGATTAAACTGATAATCTGCCAGATCTGAATGATGTGATTATTGAAGACCTTTCCAGCAGACATCAACGTACTTTGTAAAAGCATACAGTGATAATTAAATTCACACACATACCTACATAGACTTGATGAAATAACTTTGCTTAATAGTAGACTTACCACTACTTTTCTTCATATTGTCTTTCCATTGCACTGTACTTCTTAAGGTCCAGTTATTATTTATTCTACACCAAGTGAAAGCTCACTTAACCATACATAGTTATTCTTTAGTGCATATCTAAACACCATAGAACCATAGATTGCTTTGCCTTGGAAAGGACATTAAAGATCATCTAGTTCCAACCCACCTGCCTTGGGCAGGGACAACTTCCACTAGACCAGGTTGTTCAAAGCCCCATCCAACCTGGTCTGAAACAGTTCCAGGCATGAGACAACCACAACTTCTCTGGGAAAGGACTCACCACCAGTGACTTCCAGGGACTCACCACCCCCATTGTGAAGAATTTCATGCTTATATCTAATCTAACTCTACTGTCTTTCAGCTTGAAGTCATTACCCCTTTTTCTATCACTACATGCCCTTGTAAAAAGTCCCTCTCCAGCTTTCTTGTAGGTCCTTTTAAGTACTGGAAGGCTGCTATAAGGTCTTTCTGGAGCCTTTTCTTCTCCAGACTGAACAACCTCAACTCTCTCAGCCTGTCTTCATAGGAGAGGTGCTCCAGCACCTGATCATCTTCATTGCCCTCCTCTGGACTTGCTCCAACAGGTCCATGTCCCTCTTGGGGTACCTACATTCCTACATTGTGACTAGACTCCCATATGGTAGCCTGTAAAGTCTTCTTACACAAGTGGCATCAGTCAGACCAAGATTTCAGAAAGCCAGGGTAATTTAAAAACACATGTAACAGACAATGCTTTGGTCTAGATTGTAATCAGAGACCTGACTGTCAGACTTGCACACCTATTTCAGATGTCTTGATGGTCAACACGCTATAATCTAATAAAGTTGTCACTACTTTTTGTTCCTAAAGTCTAATTAATACAAGGAAAAATAGTAATGAAAATAAGATGAAAATTACATACTTGTATATTAAACATGTTAATATTTTCTACCATGCTATTGTATCAGTTGATAGATGATGCATCAAGCTTAGAGACAGCACTTATGATTACAGCACAAATAGTGCTTCAGCTTGGCATACTAAACTGTATTTAAAATATTTCCCATATATATTGCCATCAGGTTAAAGAAACTTGAAATAATTCAAAGTAGCTCAGTAGAAATTTGGATAGGCAGTGCAGTTCAGGATTCAAATATTCATAATTTTATTTAGTGCAGCTGTGCTGCACGTGTTACTTTTTTAATTAGCAATTTAATTTACTAAAATCTGAATTGTAGACAACACACTTTTTATGACAGACTGTTATGGGTAGCACTTATTTTACTCATGACTTTTTGTGAAATCTGAGTGAAGTCACTGACAGCTCTACCCAGTCAGTGAGTCCTGATACATTGGACATAAAAACATTAAATGTGATGAAGCAAATAACATGTATGGTATTGTAATAGTCCAAGAACAGCTCAATAACTATCGAAGAAGTTGAAGAGAACATGGTTTTCTCAAATGTCTTTTAAATCATGTGTTAGGACACTTAGTCCTTTTAAGCAGGTGTTTCTTTGTTTTTGCACTTATTTTCAATTCGATAAACCACTTTCAGAAGCATCCTCCTGGCAAGTTCTCAGAACCATCTCTGAATCCAGTCATGTTGTATTAGAAAATTAATGACTACTATACCTGGAAAATTAATGGGGTAGTTGCAGATGAAAAATTCAAACTCTTAGCCATGTGGCTTTCAGGGTTATATTTTGACATAAAACCTTTGACGATAACAGTCTTTGCAGTTCCTTGCTCACCAATTAGCAGGACAGCCTAGACAAAGACAACACTGAAATAAGATGAAACGCAAGAGCTGGGTGTCTTGGCAAAGCCTCAGCAACTCCATTTAGCTTTTAAAGTGAAATGAAGCTACACAATTTATCTAAAGTGAATCCTCAATAAGGGACATGTGGAAGCAAAGCAGTCAATGTCTCAGACTTTTGCAGGCCTCAGAACTTAAAAATATTTGCCATTAATGGTCATGTCAGTCAGCATGATTTAACTAAGAAAGGAATGGATTACTTGCAAAAGGAGTTATTATTCAAAAAAAGCACGTAACGTCTAGCACCTCGGTATCTGAAATATTTCAGTTGCTGTTGTTATTTATTATATTCTGCTTATCTGACACAATTTTAGTGAAGAACAGGTTGCATAACCTAAAGGTAGACAAACCCTGTAACTGCCCCTTGTGGGCAGAGTTCACATCAGCAGAGTCTAGCACTCTGCTGCCCTACGTGATGTCTCCTCTCCAACAGCTGTAATTACTGTTATTAATATTTCCACTACAGAAAGGATGGGTGAGGGCAAGACAAAAAAGTCCAGAAACAGTGAGTGTTCAAGACTTCGAGCATATTTATATGAATGTAGCTCCTGGAATCACCATTTTACATTAAAAAATAAAGTTCCTTCTTTTCAACAATGTAGTACTTCAATTCTACTTCATAAACTTTATCATGTGTACTGTTAGCACTATTTAGATGTGAAATGTAGAAAAAGTACCTTGCCCTGTTTTGCAATGTTTTTGATAAGGAAATCCATTCTCACGTTGTCCACATTAGGCACAAGAATGGACCCATACTCTGGAGTGCTGGTGCTGGGATATACATAATCTTCAACACGTGTGTTCCAGTGCATCCAATTACCTAATAAGAAAGAAATTAAGTTAGTGGTTTAGAAATACAAGGCATTGTTGCCACTTTTACCTTCTATTGAGTTGTTTCATCAGTCAGTGCCTCTGTCCCACACACACTAATCCCACTTTGTAAATCCTGAACAAAATTATAGAATCATATAATCATAAAATTATAGAATCATATAATCATAGAATCCCTCAAATTCAATCTAAGAGCTTTACTCCTCTTTCCTATTAATACATAAATTATGACAAGGACAAGGCTTGTCTATTTTTGTTCCCTTGACAATTTATCAACACAAAGTCCATGCAGCTTTTTGTAGCAATATATCCACATTTTGATTTCTCACAGGAAACAGGGGAAAAGCTTTATACAACATAACCAGTACAGTGTAGCTGGAAAACAAAACATGCTAATGAACAAGTATGCTAAAAAAAAAAAAAAAAAAAAAAAAGGTCTGAATTAATTTTCTAGAAGAAGCACATTTTTAAATTACTTTTTTTTTTTTTTTTTATCCCATACCACCCAGCTGAGTTACTAACCGTCAGATGCCACATAATAATCAAACATGGTATCTTCACTGCCTTCTGGGATACAGGGAAGATCAAGTTTTATTGTTGCATGCTTTCGAAGCCAGTGCTCCATTTTGCATCTGTCTTCCAGTTCTAGTAATGCTCCTACACTCCACATGAGAGAGAAGATGTACAGCCTTTCCAAATATTTTGAAGTCAATTCCCCTCCTTGCTCCTGAAGGATTAAGTTAGGTTTTAATTTTCAATAGTCTGAAAATTCTACTTGATAATCATTAGTGATATCAGATTAAAAGCTTTCAGTCGTTTAAATTTACTGATGTCTTCATCAATGAATAGACTGAATCAATATGAAGTAGACTACAAGATATACGAAAGTATTCCATAAATTTCACTTTTGATCACCCATTATAGAATTTGATCTGTTTAAATTCTTGTTTATGATCTGATAATAACACAACCAAAAAAACGGACAGAAAACTGCTGCCTAATGCATGTTACATGTCAGTGCTTAACATCAAATCCAAATGTGAAAGAGGGCACATCCTAGCTATTATTTTCTGAATAAAAACAAGGTATTCCTTACTAACATACCTCTTCATTTATTTGCGTACTCAAAGAATATTCTCTCTACATAACCTTGATGTAAAAATCATCTCCATTAGAATAAGTAAATATCAAAAAATCCAAATTACCTTACCTTAGGTGGGATGAGGCCCTGCAGCATATTAATGCTCTGCATAATCACAAAGGCTTCCAACATTTCAGTCTTGCATTGCAGAGACTGAACACTGAAGCGATATAAGTCTGGGAATGACGAAGAATACAGCTGACGTAGAATGTCAGCTTCTTGGAAAGAACGTCTTTTCAAAAATCCCTGTTAAAAAGCATGGTGAAAAAATAAATTTAGTTCCCAATGCAAGTCTCAGTAAATTCAACTCTAGTAATTCAAAAGGTTGGGCAGGGTTTGGCTAGCACAAGGTCTAACTTTACACAAATACACATAATTCCTACTGGATGTTAAACAAGGATACTGAAGAAAAAAAGCACTTTATTCAACAGCAAAAAAAATAATACTTATCAAATATATTTTTAAACTATAATGGCTGTTTAAGGTATACAAAACTTTGTAAATAAATAATACCATAAGTACTGAAGACGAGCTTGATTTATTCTGCACATTAGTATCTAGCAGTGATACAGGGTACCCCAGAAACATGTGGCAGTTGCAGCAAAAATGTCAGAATTTCAGGGAGAGATGTCTGCTGGTGTGTGTAGTGTTTTTATTGTGCTTCTCGGTATCCGTAACGCTGCCTAAACAAAACCTAATTAAAACTATCGATTTCTCAAGATCATAGAACATTATTTGTTCTTTGATGCCTTTAACTCAAAGTAATAATCTGCTTCTTTGAGTTAACCTGAAGCTTTCTCTTATCTGTGTGGCAGAATGCTTCTCATTTACATCCCATGAATTTATTTCCTACATAAAATACACTCACCAGCAGAAAGACTTGCAGATTCTTCCCCCAAATTCAAACTAAAATTTGGCATAAATTGGAACCAAATTAATTCCATTTAAACATAAGAAGGAACATTTATTGCTGTTGTTATGAGAGTGGTTAAACACTGGAGCAGGCCTCTCCATTTTTCTCCACAGTCTCCATCTCAAAACTCAACAGGACACAGTTCTGAGCAACTCACTCTAGTTTACTCTGCTTTGAGTGAGGTGTGTTCAACTACACAATCTCCGGAGGTCCATTCCAACCTCAACAATTATTTTGTGCTTCTGTGATTATTTTCTATATTTCAACTTTCATAATTTTTTGAAACTCTACCTTTTACTGCCCAGAGCAAATAAAATCTGGGAATGATAAATGAGAAAAACTTTCTAGAAACAGGTAGGTAGAAAACAAAGTGCTAAAGATTAAATGTCAGAACTACTTAAAACAGATGGTTGCAACTTCATCAGCTGTTCAGAAAATATTAGGGCTAAGTTGAAAAGTTGGTAAGATGTTTTTGCTTTGGAGGAAGTTGATGAGTAATAGATAAAACCTTGGATCACTTTGCAAAAGCTGCTTAAGAAGCATGTTAGACCAGAACAGCAATATGAAAAGTTTGAGAACTATTTCACTGAATTTGGAATTGCTTGTATTGCATCCCAGCTGCTATTTTTAGTTGTTTGCAAATTGCAAGGATGGGAAATGTAAGCATATACAACTTCCTGAGCTATTCATATTTGTTTCTAATTATTTTTCAAAGTTCTTCTGAAATATCAACAGATACTATGCTTCTTTCAGCATCTGAGAATTAGGCACTACAAAAGTAAGGAAATCCTCTAGCGAACAATGCAAGATTAACATCTACTCTGATCTGCTGGAATATGTAGTATATTGTACTACAAAACAGATTTAAAGGGAGGTGTGCTGAAAGAGCCATCAAGACATTTTATTTATGAAGTAAAACCAAATCAAACAAATAAATGTTATCGGCTCAAGTGATTAATAACTGTAGGTTGCAATTTTATATCCAATTGGGGGGAGGGGTGTGGGGAGAAAGGGAGGTTAGAAGGGCTGTTTCATGGCTGAAGTGAATGTAATTTTTAACTTCCTTTGTGTTATCCAAAAAGAAAAAAAAAAAAAAAAAAGCACCAAACATGTTATTGTTTTCATTTTGACTGTTGCTGCCACCAAAATAAATTAAAAGCATAAGGTCATGGATTAAATGAAACTACTTTGATGCAATGCTTACTTACTTACTTCAACACAACAAAATTTGGTCTGCATATCTCTTTAACATGAGGAGGTAAATCATGACTGATAAGGCAAACTAAAATGCTTTTGTTTGGTTTTGCTGTCTTTGCAGCTGAATCTACAGCTCAATTTAAACAGAAACATTCAAGAAGTTGTTGTCTGCAAATTAACCAATTCATGGAGGCAGAGCTGTGAGAATCTAACATTAGTAGGACCCCCTATGCAGTACAATAAGTACAGAAACGAACTACACAAGTGAAATCTCGTGGGAGCCACTGTCCTAGATGCATAATTTACACTTACACTTCCCAAGTATCCATATTAGCTTAAAAAAAAAAATAAGTATATATATATATATAATATATAACATTGCAATAATATACAAAAGCCACTTCTGTTGACTGTATATATTTGCACTGGTAAAACTTTAATAAACAGCCAAATTTTTAGAAAACTTATTAAACTTTCATTTTTCTAATAAGAATGCACACACATTTTGGACTTGGCAAAGAAACCTATCAAATTAATTAGTGATGATTCTCAAGTGTTGCTAAGTAGCAGTGATTGAACCACCAGCTCCACATGATTGAATGTCATTCTAAAAGGGAAACTGCTCTCTAGGCACTACTAGAGAAAGATGGTAACAACCGTCTGCAGCAACCCTTAGTCCTTTACAAGCAGGAATACTCCACAGGCAACAAGTCACAGCACAGGGATGCCTCCAGCACAGGAGAGAGTTTCTGATTACAATCACACTCCTTTTTCCTCTTAATTGGTGCTGTGGTTTAACCCAAGCTGGCAATACAGCCACGAGAGCCATTCACTCACTCCATCCCCCTACCCCCCAAAGTAGGGGAGAGAATCAAAATGGAAGGGAGAAACTTGGATTGAGATAAACTCAGTTTAATAAAATAACAAAATTGTAATACACTACTAGTGCATGAAGAAAATTAACTCTTTTTCAGTCAAACCAGTGCAATTAGTTAAGGTTAAGCTGGGTTCTGATGCCTTCTCTAGTGGATCTAGTTGCTCCTCAATGTTTCTCAGGGCATTATTCATAATCTGCCATTTCAGATCTGCAGGTGCAAAGAAACCTCACTTCTCTTGCCACAAATCACAACTTTACAGCCTTCCTCATCTTGATAGTTTCTGTTTGCCAAAGCTTTGAATGCAGTCTCTCACTTGCTCTCCTTTCCATTACAGGGCTGGGGATCTTGAGGCTGCAGCATCTCTGCAAAGACCCTGCAGCACCTCTGCAAAGAGATGGCACTGCACTGCCTGGCACTCAGAGCTTGAACAGCAGCGTGCTGTCTCATGGTTTCTGTCTGAGCTGGAACCTCTGCTACCCTAAGGACAGTTGTTCTAAGCAGTGCCACAGACCATGGCCTGTGGCATGTCAGCTTTTTCTCCATTGCCAGACAAATCAAGGATTTATGGACAAGGAGTCTGGCTACATAAGACTTACAAGCATGAGAAGCTTTATAAGTTAAAACATCAGCAATCTGAGAGAGTAATAATTACATCTACTAATATCTGAAAGTTAATACAAAGCCAACTTTATTTTCATCTGGCTAGTTAAGCAACACTGTCTACATGACCATTGGTTCTATTTTACACAGATACTCTATTTGATTTGGAAAATGAAATGAGTGAATGAGAATGTGAAACATTCATTTTAGAAATTAAAAAAAAAACATAAGAAAACCAACTTGTTAATGCGATATTTTCTAGAAAGAAGTGAAGTAAAATTCAGTCTGTCAGCTCACAGTAACCAATGAAGTTTTGTTCGAGTCTACAAACCGGGGTATAAATATGCTTACAAGGGCCTGTATGATGTTCTAATTTCCTAAACAGGAAGACTAAATTATTCTTAGCTTAAAATTAAAGTTTAAAGGCCATATAAAAGAAATTTAATTTGGGATGATAAAAAAATATATTAGCTTGGTTTTCAGGATAAGCTGATAAAGTAATTCTTTCTATGATCACAGAAATCGGTGTCCTAGCAACAAATAAGTTTTAATTTTTTCATACTCATGAGACAATCTATGTTTCATCAAAGCAAAATAATGTGGACAAAATATTCTCAATAAGACTGACTAAACAAGCAAAATATAAAGATAAAATAAATGAATATTTCTTTAAACTTAAATTTTCAAAAAGTGTTATTCCTGAGGAGCTAACTTTACCAATAAATTTCTAAGACCATACAGGGTTTAAGAAATAAAAAAAATAAAAATAAAAAAAAAAATCAGAAAGCAACTTATTTTTTACTGCTGTTGTCTCCATTGTTTTCTTAAAAGAGAAGAAAACTGGAACTAAATGCGGTAAGTTTTGCTGAAAGATATTCCTATGGAAAATCAGTTAGCCTCTTGGGAACTTCTGTATTTCATCTTTACCATGTTATTTGCCACATCAAAAAATATATACATATATTATGCTTGAGTCTCTGACTGTATCAGTTACTATATTACTATATGTATTCTTCACACATTTTGCTTTGAGGAATGTTGACAACTTAACCGGGTGAGAAAATAAATTCAAAAATTACATTCATTGATGTTGCATTGACTATATTTCTGATCTAAATCCCAAATGCAATTAATTTTAAGAAATATCAAGATAACTTATATTTTCTTGAGGATTTCCAGATTCCTGAATCAACCTGTTTACTGTTTTTTCTTCCTTGGTCTGAAGTTGTACTAGGGCCTGCCATGTAGTTGTTATTCTGTCAACCAAATTGCTTTTCAATTGTATAAAATAACTTGAATTACAAATTTGTCCCAAAGTGAAATATCCATGTTTTCACACATGTAATATATTGACTACATTCCTGAAAATATTACATTATTCACTCTTGCATAAACTCCCAGAAACATTACTATATTAAATACTGACCTAGAATTTTACACAGTGTATAAGCTATTTCATAGCAAAAATCACAAAATTAGGTCCTAAAGCAACAACAGTGAAGTGCTGAAAAGCAACCAGTAAAACTTTCAATATGTAAATAATCACTTTACTCTTGTACCTCAAGGATAGGGCTCCAGTTGAGAACTGATGAGCTCATGAATACCATCCCATTCCTTGAAACTGTTGCTGGAGAAGCATTATCAATATTATGAGGTTCAAAGACTATTTTGCAATTTGGTGCCATGGGTATCCGATCTCCATTTGCTAGTGTTAAAGTTTTGTTATCATCTAGGACAGAATTAAGGTTCTCAATCCAAATAGCATCAACTGGACCATCAAGAACTATCCAGATGTGGTCACCTATAATCCGAAATAACAGAAAGAAGTTTCAGTTTCTTTCAAGGACCATTTTCTTCTCTCTGCAAATAATTTTTAAAATTAATTCTGAATTTGTGCACACAGCTAGAATCTCAGCTTTTTCTACAACTACCTTTTCCATCATGCAGTTTCAACTTACATACAACAACATAAAGAAGAAAGAAACTGTAGATCTATTTAAACCCACCATTTTTTCCCAAAAAAGTTTGTGTAAAGGTAGTGAGATCAAATGAAAGGAAAACTTGAAAAAATGTCTCTTTCAAATAGCACGCTCTGCTCCCTTTAAGTAAGAGAGTTCCGTTAGGGGAAGATTCTCACTGTTTCTTCTCCTGCTTGGAAACTTGATGCAGCTCTCTTTGATGTTTTTCCAGCTCTTTCCATTTAGTAACAGAAATGTATCCTAAATCCTGCCTCTGTTTCCTAGGAAGGTCTGGGTCTGTCCTGCTCGCCTCATGTAGGTACCGAGAAACAGGCCCTGGCTGGAAGGGGATCCTCCCTTGGCTTCTGGCTCCCCATCCCTTAGGAAGCAGCCAGCCCTGCTGTGTATTGCCAGGTAGAGTTTCAATCAGAGATGGTCACACTCATCTGCCTTTAGAGTGAATCCCTATTATCTAGGCCTGGGTGGTTTGATGCGTTGGTACATATGAACCAAGCAGTTTCTGAATGAGAAACTTTCTCACCTCTGAGGCAGAGAGTCTAGTACTTAGAGGCTTTTCATAGCCACAGTGCAGGCAGCTGAGGTATGAGATGGCCTGGAGTTTGCTTCATAGAGAGACATTACAGAAGTGTTGCAAACAGTGAATCTGAAGAAGTCATGGGAGTGTGATAATTTATATTTCATGTTGAGGGGAAAAAGAAAAATTAACAGTTAATGCTATGCTACATTCTCAGGGGTGCTACATTTCTAGATTTGAAGCAAAACCAACAAAATAAAATCCAAAAGTATTTTCTGTTTTAAAAGTATCAGTGTCCTTAAAGACTAAGAATTTTTGTTTGAAAATTGACAGTGCAACAAATGTTTGGATTTTGTATTTTGGTGGTTGGTTTTTGTTTTTTGGGGTTTTTTTTTTGCTTGTATTTTTGTTGTTGTTCTTGTTTTTTTCCTTTAGTCCTTAAGGCCTAATGATAAGGTCAAATACTAATATTCAGAGAAAACAAGGAAGAATCTGTCTAGCATCAAACTATCAAGGCCTCTCTTATTACTTAAAATAGCAGTCTAAGAATATATGCCAGCATTATTTTAGGCAGAAACTGGTTGTCTAAACAAAACTATCTAGTGCCATTTGAGATGGACTATGATATGTGCAGGTCTAGCAGGTATGACACAGAGGAGATTCACACCCTTGTTGTATGGCAGCTGGAGACCAGGTAGAAATCTTCACAGAACCAAAATATTTTAGAGTATACCAGTATAAAATAAGTCTGCTAATGTTTTTTAAAGATGTGTCATTCAGCTTGGTTTTTTTTTTGAGAGAATTGTTTTACATCATACCTTTCTTGGCTCTTAAAGTTTTTCTCCAGAGTGTTGAAAATATGCCATCTGTCCAATCATTTGTTGCCACATCGAGACGACCAAACATTTGTGAAGCAGTTATAGCTTTAGGATTCATTCTCATCTCACGATGTGGCTGTCCACAATCTATGAAAGCAGATCATCTGTTAGTTTTGGTATTGCTTTTTAATAGTCAGAGAACTTTGATAAATTCAAATTAATTACACCCAAATGTATGGTTTCATGTGCATTCAGCATTATAGGAAGTTGTATAATTATTTGCAAAACTTATTTCTTGCTATACATCAATATTTGTTAATTGGAGCCATCAAAATTTAAAGTAGAAGTTCTGAAACTTTTGAAAGTACAATTCACATTTCATAGATTCATCAGGAACAGAAGAGGAGCAAGATGAAATTTATTAAAGGTTTAGTTTAATATTTTGAAGGCTTATCAAACAACAGAGCTTTAAAGCCTTTGATTTGAATGTACATTTTTAAAATTCAGTGACTAAATACCAGGCAGATGCTCCACATGATTCATTGTTTTTTGTTTTCCCCTGTTGTGCACTTGTATACATCTTGGAATAAACAAAGTATATGACATTGGCATATACCAGTTAAGTCCCTTAGGCAGATAAATTCTATCAAGCCATACCATGATCATATAATCTTTATATTTTCCTCATTAACAACTTAAAAATTCCTATGCCAGACACCTTTAGAAAACCCAATATTAAAACTTAAACAGGAGCCATTAATAGAAAGAGCTAAAAAAGAAAGAGCAAAAAAATGGCTTATCTGAAAATCTTAATTACAGTCAGAGTTCACTATCATGTCAGATAGAAGCCTGGCAAATCATGTACTTTTACATTTCACGAGGTTATGCCAAAAGATTAGCTTGAAAAAAGTATTGTGGCAGCTCTATCTTGGTAGTGGCTCACATCTCAGTGCTACAGAAACACGGGAAAATGGCATAATGCAACTATCTGTTCTTTCTGCTTTTTATCCTAAATGGAACAGTCACTGCAATGCAGAGCTTAGAGTATTGCTTAAGCGCACTAAGGTACTGTGTGGATGAGAGACTGGCTGAACCACTTTTTACAGAAACTATCAATTTCTGTAAGATTGTATAAGCAGCCTGCTGAAGCCTATGAAATGAGGTAACACAATCTTACCTCAAAAGAAAAGATTTTTCTCCCCTAGCTATGAGCTTTTAATTTAATAAGATCAAACATAAGTTCTTCACCTAATAATTATGTCAGAAATACAGAGAACAAAAACACACACTCCTCAAGTGTCCAGCCAGGACATAAAATGAATACACTTGAAGACTCTGTCATTGCCTAAAACGGGAACTATATCCTAGCAGAAACAAATTATAGAAGTAGTTATTTTATACTGCAGATAAAGATCCTGTCACTTGAATTGTATTCAAAAAGTACTAAATACTTGTGATTCAGGCTGGGAGAGCTGGGGTTGTTCAGCCTGGAGAAGGCTCCAGGGAGACATCGTTGCAGCCTTCCAGTAATTAAAAGAAAATGGGGACAGACTTTTTATCAGGGTGTGTTACAATAAGACAAGGGGTAATGGTTTTAAACTAGAGGAGGGGAGATTCAGGCTGGACATGAGGAAGAAATTTTTTACAATGTGGGTGATAAAACACTGGCCCAGGTTTCCCAGAGAGGTGGTAGATGCCCCACCCCTGGAGATATTCCAGGCCAGGCTGGACGGCGATCTGAGCAACCTGATCTAGTTGAAGATGTTCCCACTCATTGCAGGGAGTTGGACTAGATGAGCTTTGAAGGTCCCTTCTGACTCAAACTATTCTATGATTAGGGGAAAATTTCAGCATTACCTCAGCCAAACTTGGGAGATGTTTTAATCACTTGTTTTAGCTGCCTACGAAGACAGTGCACCTCTTTCTCTCTTTCTCATTGTTTCTAGAATAAGAATTTCTGATATAAGTAAGGTAATATGTATTATATGGCTTTGAATGTAAGACATTTTCAAGCTCTTAAAGGGTTTTACTATAATCATTAATATTACAACTCAGAAACTGATTCTTCCAGTGATATTTTCTCACAGTTAAGTAGTTGAGGCTTTCTGTGAAGCAACATGGTTTAAAGTTTACAATATAGCAATTTAAAAACAGTTCATAATACAAATGCTCACATACCTGTCATGGCTTTCATTAAAGTATGGATGCAAGCAGTTTTTCCTGTACCACTAGGTCCTAGTGTCATTAGTCCATGCCTTACTCTCTGGGTTTCGAAAAGTTGGATAAGTTTCAGTTTCCAAGGAGGATGACAAACAAGTCCAGCTTCCTCCACCTATAGATAGTGAAAGAAAATCAAAGACAACCAAATTAGTGCTGGTTTAGTGCACAAGAGAAAAATAAAAGAAGATAGACCATCTCTTTTTTTTCTTTTTCTTTTTAGCTTTTCTTGGGGTTGAAATGTCATTTTAAGGAAAAGTCAAGAATTTTAGAAACGCACTTCCTACAAATGTCTTTAATAGCCACACAGCATTTTCACTTGACTCTCAGAACAGTTGGCTTTTTATGATGATGATGACTCATGTTTCTAAATGCCCACATTTTTTCAGTAAAACATTTTGTTAAATATTTCTCAGTTTACAGACAGACCTTTGAGTAACTTCTTAACAGCCTCATTCCAAGAAAAGATATGATGGTTTGCAATCAAATATCATATGCTTGTTTACTACTTTTTACTAGTTCCAAGCTCAAATAAATTATCTTACTATAATGGTAGTGCTGTTGCTTGTGAAAGTGACTCAGCTGGAAGTGAACAAGAAAGTCTTTAGCCAGCAGAGAAAACTAGAACTATTTCCTAAGGATTCAAAAGACACTATATATTTTTGACTGTAAAAAAAAAAAAAAAAAACCACTCAAGATCATGTTATAGAAGTGAAGCTCTCAAAATAATTATATTTTAATTCAAGTGTAATTTCTGTTTTAAAAATAATATTCCACAAAAAAATCTCAGAAAAATTTTACTGATAATACCTAACTTCTACGATTACTGTCACATGTTCAGTTAAAAATCATGGAACTGGCACTACCACTTGCTATATTACTTGCATATTAAAGCCTATGTCAGTTCAACTTGTCTCACTGTCCAAGGAAGCCAAGAACAGAAGGCAGCACAAGACGAATTAATCAACAGCAACCATGAAGTATATGCTGCCACTGACTCCTCATTGCCATGAGCTGCCACTGCCAAAGCAATGAAGTTTGCAAAGCATAACAAAGACATCAGATGCACCATTTTCCTGGATACGCAATAAAATTCTGTTATAGTTTACATTTTAACAACTCTTGCAGTTGACACCAAACCAGTCAAGATGCCTTTCTTTCCAGTATAGAATATAGCCTTCTGACTTGTTTCCAGTGTCCGTATATATATATACGGTAATATATCCAAAATCCACTGATTTACTGACATAACGTATCTGAAATTATTTCTTTACATAAAACAAGATGGTCATGTTAGCTATTCCTTCACTCTAATCTAACACCGTCAGTGGAGACTTACCTTTTCTTAGCAATCTCTAACGCTGATGGATTCTATAATAATCTTGTAGACTAGATATTGCCCTATCGATAAAGGAGTATGTTCACAAGCAGACTTGGCATGTACTCAAAAGAACCTCTGTTAACAGTTGTACATAGGCACTGGCTCTGGTTGGGGTGGATTTAATTTTCTTCATAGTAGCCTATATGGTGCTATGTTTTAGGTTTGTTATCAAAACAGCATTGAAAACACACCAGTGTTTTGGCTATTGCTGAACTGTGCTAGCACAGCATCAAGGCTTTCTGTTTCTTACACTACCTCATCAGCAAGTAGGCTGGGGGTGGGCAAGACTTTGGGAGGGAACACAGCTGGGACAGCTGGCTCTGACTGACCAAAGAGATACTCCATATCATAGAATAGTTTGAGATGGAAAGGAATCTTTAAAGGTCATCTAGTCTAGCTCCCCTGCAGTGAAAACATAATGTTCAGCAATAAAACTGTGGGAAGTTTCTCCAGAGTCTCCATTGCTCAGAAACTGCCTGAGCATCAGTCTGTTGGTGGTGAGCAATTGCTTTTTTATCACTTGTTTCTTTTTCTTTCTTTATTAAACTGTCTTGATCTAGACCCATGAGCTTTTTTCCTCTCTTTTCCAATTCCAAATCTCTCCCTCCACCCACTGGGAGAAAGTGAGCAAGTGTCTGGATGTTGGTGTATCTGCCAGCTGGGGTCAACCCACTGCAAGATATAAACATAGAAAAACATAACAAATATTTCTTCATCCTTATTTTTTTCCCAACAACTCCCGTCTCCCTTCACTAATAAAAATATTCCTCTTGAACTGGATTCTGTCCTAACCTAGCTGTTTCCATTGTACTCAGTCATTATAGCTCTGAAAACACACTAAAGAGCTCCACTCAACAGAACTTTGATTTACTTTCAAGACAAAGAAGATGGCCTACCATTTCTGGTTTCTCCAGATTTTCAGTTTTAACAATATGAGAAAAATATGTCATAATAAGCTAACAAAATTTCCAAACACTATCATAGCCCTAAAAAGGCACCATGAGATTCCTAGATCTGAACTTTTGATAGATTTTGTTTTACATAAGATAATTACTATGCCTAAAGCTCTTCAGATTTCCAACACTGCTTCAGCATGGGCTGACATTACATCCTACTTACAAGCAAGTGATAATGGTTTGCTGTAAAAAGGGTTGACATTTTCTATATCTGGCTTCAAAGATCACCAAGAGAAGGGCTACAAAGAACATGCTATTAAGACCGCTTTTTAATTTATTAGAAAATGATTACTTAAAGCATGAGATTCAATTTCTTCATAGTTTCGCCTAATAAAAGGTTAATTTCTGAGTCCTTTTTAAGAGTCAACTGGATAAACTACAGTAAGCAAAACAGTTGTATAAACATTAGCTGATGATTTAACTCTTCCTTGTTTGGAAAACCAGAATCAGAACTCTCTACTTTTATCTAATCATATTAAATATAAGTCAATGAAAAGACATGTAACTCAAATTCTTCAGGAATGTACTTCTGATCTTCATTTTTTTCATTTGAGGGATTTTGTTTGTTTTTATGGGGTTTTTGATTTTTTTATGTCTGTGTTTATCTATTAGATAATTATCTGAGGAATTACAAAAATTCTGGAGGCAAGTTTAATAGAGGTGATCATTTAAGTGTATATATTTCATTAGCCTTCTATTTTCCATGGGTGTTCTTAAGTTGGCCCTATCAAAATGTTCCAAAAGATCTACTGGGAGAAGAAATAGCAGAAATGTCATCTTAGGTTATTTTTTTCTCATGCTCATGTTCCAATTGTCAGACTTGATACAAATCTTAAATCCTTGGTCACATAAGGCAAGTGTACATATGTGCATTTTTCAAACTGGTCACCACAAATGACCCACAAAAAAAACCACTGGACACCACAATCACAATTCAGTGATATCCTTAAGAATAAGATTAGTAATAATATGCCAATGGTAAAGATTTATAGAAAAGCTTACTCAGCCTCTAAATTGTAAAACACTATTACCACGTGGGTAGATCCAATACTAATAATTTTCTTAGATGTCACATTATGACAGTTATGCCACAGCAGCACAGACCAAGAAAACATTACCTGTTTGTCAATGGCAGCTTCCAGTTCAGGATAGGCTACTTTATCAAGTTGGATATCTGGAAACAGATCTTCAATTAGACTCAGGAACAAGGGTTCATCTTCATCAATCTAGTGAAAATCAGGGATGAAAAAAACACAGATTAAAACCTATTTTATTTATTTGAGCATCTTACAAAACAATCTCTAACACTTGCAGATCTAAAGAAATACTGGAAAACATAAAGGACCACCTGTGGCAACCCTCTAGGTGCTAAACACACTAACAGGACACAGCAGAAGGAGATTATGTGATGCTTTCAATAATCAAAAGTTATTGAAAGTAAACTGCTAGCATACAGACTGAATTGATTAAATTATTAAATTGATTAAATTAATTGATTTTAATAACAACACTTATACAAGTAGTAAATTATGTGTCTAAGGTGTAAAAAAAGATAATAAAGCAAATGAAGCATCACAGCAACAGAAAGGTTTTGTTAGCTATTTAAGGCAGATAAGATGGTTCTCATTACTACAAAAAAACAGATTATTTTGAAAGAGACTAAATATTTTAGATCAGAGGTTCTAAAGAGGTTACTTTATAGACTTCTATTTGGTCACTTATTTCTATAGGTAGCAGGAGAAAAATGTGAAAAATTGCCAAACAATTCAAGTTGTTGTTTAAACCTAGGTAGGGAGCCAAGCACCATACAGCCCTTCACTCATTCCCTCCCCAGCCCCATATAAGGTACTAGAAGAAAATTAACTTTATCCCAGCCAAAACTAGTAACCCAGGTCATCCAGAAAACTGAACATTTCCAGGCTAGCTTCTGCATAAATGCCACATCCAATCTTCTAGTGATCACCTTAACAGATTTAAATTGTATTTCAAAAACACCCATGTAGCTAAAAAATGCAGTTAAATTAATTTAAAAGGCACTCAGAACTTACTAGTTTAGACAAGTTCATGTCTCTCAGCACACGCATTACAATTGTAGATTCAGTATCTGTGGGATTTGCTCTTTTTGCTGCTCCTAACGTACGTAGCACCGACAATATATTCCGTAAGCCAAAATCATAATGCACCTACAAGATATGCAAAGTTTGGGAAATTTTTCCCTTAGTTAACAGGGATTAAACAATTCTTATTTATCATTTAAGATATGGATATGTATGAGAAGTGGTACATGTGGCACAAATGTCTCGTAACATCCAACAACTAGTTTTTGGCTGTATGACTATGGGCGACTTCATTCCTCACCTCTGTTACCATCTACTAAGCTGTAAGGTGTGAGAGGAAAAATAAATGTAATCACAAGTCTTTGAACCAAAATAAGGTTCCAAGGACTATTAAGAAATAAACCGCCCATATTATTTTGAATTCTCTGTGGACCTTTGACTTTAATTGAGAAACATCTAAACAGCACAGGCAGTACAAACAAAATGCCTTTCAAGCCACTCTATAAGACCAACTAATATATAAGCATTTCATTTGTCTCAATCATCACCATTCATTAAAGCTAAATCTTAATAACAGTGTTCTGAGTGACAGTTCCATTCTTGCACAGATAACCTGTAACAGGAGTTGACCTGCAGGTGAGCAGAGGGTTGCACTACTACACCGCAGGTGTCATTTAGCTTACCTAAAGAAACTAAATTTTTCTATTTTCTTCACATAGACATTAATAATTTGTGATACCTTATATAGTTCTTCCCTAAGATAACTTTTCCTCATATGAAAATAATCACCTGCTTTGACAGTTGTTCTTCACACAGCTTGTACAGCATAAAGAATTTCCTTGCCAATACAACATTAGCAATGAAACCACAACTAGCCAGTTTAACACGAATTATGATTTGACGATCAGGAACCATCATAGCCACAGAACGGAAGTTGATCTTCAAGTTCTCAGGAAGTTCTTGCCGTCCAGCATATCCTGGATTCTGGAGAGAAAAACAGGTTTTGAAGTTGAGTGTACCTTGCACAAACAGAAGAATCAGCAAAGGAACATGTAATCTGGTTAGACAAAAAAAGGGTTTTGGATTTAAATCACATGTAAAAATGAATTGCCATGCAGATTTACCACCATAGCTCTACAGCATATTAGCCTCTCTTACATCCATGATGTATCAAAAATGTTCCACATAAACACTTTCAATCTGTATTTATCTCACAGGCCTTGTTTTTACTGGCTATTTCTACCTATATCTCTCTCATCGTCTATAGTTGTGGCAAAAAGCAAACTTTGGGAAACAGAATGTAGCATGCAGAAGTAATCTGACATTGAGATAAGTTGTATTTACAACGCTGGCTGCACTTGATAATTGCATGTGCCTGATGTCTTTGAAACAGGACCCTGTAAACTGTCTTTGTATTAATGCTCAATGTTCTCAAATTCCCAGTGAATTCTAAACAGCAGAGTGACATAAGAGTTAGCAAGTACATTTAACACACCAGGTTAGAAGCAATTATTGTACAATCATCACTGGTATATTTGTAACTTAAGGAATACCTACCATAGTAAGAAATATGCCAAATTCTGGATTCATTTCCACATTATCACCATCAGTAAAAATAAAGCTTTTTTTATGTTCTTTCTTACATGTTAATACAATTGCAATTTGCTGTGCAGCTACTGATAGTACTGGTAAATCAATACGATTGAATTCATCAAAGCAACCCCAGGAGCCAGACTGAGCGAGACCTTCAAAGAGAAAAGCAATTAAGCATCTGACCGTTATGCTGTTAATCTTTTTTTGCTGCAATTCATAAGCCAAAATTCAGGTTAATCCACCTCAGGAAAAAAAAAAAAAAAAGTTTATTTTTTAGGGTGGGAAGAGGGACAAGGAAGAATTCTTCTTTTTCAAGGAAGAATTCACAAAGTTCCTGAAGTCCTCAAACTTGTCTAGGAAATCCTTCAATTTCTTCTGCTCCTTCTCTCAGTATCTTGAATGTTTTCCTGTTCCTCCCTACCCCCACAAAAAAAAAAAAAAATCCCTCCGATAGGTCTATGAAAATATGATGGGTTGTCAATAGCTTATTGCACAGATTAAAATGAATAATGAAGTTGCTTTCACCTGGAAATAATTTAGGGGCCAGTCTGTGCCAGAACTGCATTGTTCCTCAGATATTTTTGGGAAAATAAACAAAAAAATCATCACAGTCACTTGCAACAATGTAATAGTCAAAGACCCCCACTTGATCTCTAATTTGGCATCTACCATGACTGACATATAACAATTTCAGGTGCCTAACTGCAGTGAGCTTTGCCAATTGTTTTTAACATATATAGTGCTGCTCATGCACTTCCTTAAACTAATAAGTTTGACATTTGAAGAAGATTAAATACTGAATACAGAATCCAAGACTTTCTACCAGTTCAGCAATAAATTTCACAGCTTTTTCTTTCTCTACTGACAGTCATCTTTGATTATTTTAGTTGTCTTTATCCTTTCATAAACTGTCTTATGCTTCAAACATTTCTATTTCTTGGAGGCAGTGTTGCAGACATATCTTACATTCATAAGAAGATACTCATTACTTGCATTTATTAAAAGGCTGCGAACAACATGCTAATTATGTATTGACCTTGTTTTTTAAAGATGTTTTCTTAGCATTTGTTACTTTCACATGGTCCATAAAATCATATGATCACAGAATATCCTGATTTGTAAAGAACTCATGAGAATCATCATGTCCAGCTCTTGACTTCACACAGGGCTACCTAAGAGTTAGTTGTCCAAGCACTATTTGATCAGTCAGGCTTGCAGTCCTGACTGCTTCCTTGGGGAGCTTATTCCAGTGCATGACTATGCTCTCAGTGAAGAACATTTTCCTGATATCCTACCTGAACTTCCCCAGATGTGGCTTTAAGCCATTCCCTCATGTCCTGTCACTAGACACCAAAGAAAAGAGATCAGCACCTCCCTCTCCTCTTCCCCTCATGTGAAAGTTGTAGACAGCAAAGGAGGCATGACTTTTCTCCAAGCTGAACGAACCTAGTATACCCAGCCGTTCCTCGTGAGTCATACCCTCTGGTTCTTTTACCATCTTTTTTGCTCCTTTGGACACATTCTAATATTTTTACATGCTTCTTATATTGTTACCCCAAAACCACGCACAGTACCTGAGGTGAGGCCACTCCAATGCCAAGTACAGTGGTACAATCACTTCTTTTGACCGCTTAGTTATAGTGTATTTAATGCACTCCAGTATATGGTTGATCTTTTTGGCAAACATCTTACCTTTGGTCCACATCTTACCTTTGAAGATCCTCCCAAGTCCTCGGAAATCCATCTGGTCTGAACAGTTGAAGACCACTACATATTTTCCAAGGCACCGTCCCATGTCTTTGGTGGTTTCAGTTTTTCCAGTTCCTGCAGGGCCCACAGGTGCTCCACCCATGTTCATGCCTAAAGCTTGAGCCAAAGTGATGTAGCATCTAAAAGGCAACAGGATATCATCACTTAATGGGCTGCAGCACATAGTTTTCTGTATAGTGACAGAGGAACTTACATAACTGTGTTACATGACGGTCAGATTTAAGAAGGCAAGGAAAGTGCTGAAATGACATGCATCTAATTACCATTTAAATCAGTAAGAAGGAAAACCTTTCACTCAGCCTCTGATGCAGGTAATATTAAGGTTTGTCTCCTCATACATAAAGTGTAACAAAAGATAATCCTCAATAATCAACAATCTGAAAGTTCAGGAGAAGGGAAGAAAGCACATACAGATATACTGCCTAATTTAGTTTGGTTAGCCTAGTTCCTGAATTACTTTAAATGAAGTAGTTCTGAATTACATTATACTGTGGAGTACAATAATGAAAGTTAGCTAAACTTTCCTTTCTCATCCAGCTTTAAAATTTGATCATACAGTGCATTACATTTTCATAAATAAAACTTCTATGTGTAATGCAGTAAAACACCAGCTAACAATCATATCTAAAGAGAAGCTCTAGAATTTGCTGTATGGAATAAAAAGTTTTTAAAAAATGCCCTTATTTTGACAATGATAGCTTACAAAGCATTCTTCATGCTATTCCATTTAGGTAGGTAGGCCTCTCTGGTAACAGAACTGCAATTCCTTCAACATCTGTCTAGATCGAAGATCTCCAGTCTCTTGCAGCTGAATAAAATTGGGTTTCCTGTCTATTCCTCCTTAGATGTTTTCATTAGCTTGCCTGTAAACACTTTTTTTTTACCTGTATCTCTCTCTGCATATTGTATCTGTTGGATGTACCTATTGCTCAGGTATACAAAACTCACATACAGGAGAATCAGAGTCCAACACATCATATGTGTGGGGATCACACAAGTATATGGCAGAAATGAATCTAGAAGTTATTCATATTGGAAGGCACAGAAACAAAAATGTTTCTGTGCATGAATTCTATGTAGAATTATTGACTTGTATAAGATCCTGAAGGATAAACTTGGCACAGATATATTTCGCACCCAATAGGAATGAATAAATTGCTCTTATAAAAGCCTAGGTTTGGCATCAAAGAATAAAGGAATAAAACCAGTTCTTTTCACCTGTCAGTAAGAGGCGTTATGACAAGCCTGTCAGTACAGCCCAAGAATTCATTCTGGTATGTGAAACTCACATCAGTGATCTTAATCATCATTTTATCAGAATCTTCATTAAAATAAAATCTACACTGTTTCAGCCACTCAAAGTCTGTAGGGCTCTTGATATGCATGCAACACTAAGAAAAGAGGGAAAGAAGAAGTTGAAGTATTCATGGTTAACACTTATGTTTGCATTTACATTATCTCATCTAAGTAGTACTGCAAAGACAGCCCTTCAGTCACAATAAAATCCTTAAAAAACACCTAGTAACACAAGAATAGTGGAGACCCTATCTTGATTTTTATCACAAAAATTACTAAGGTGTTATTGCTGTCCCTGAAACCCATACTAAGGCAAAGAAATTTCAAGCTTTAGATGAGTGTGTCAAAATTCTAAATACAAATGAACAGTCTATAAGCCTCAAAGAAAAGTCATTAAATTCAGTTAACATTAAAATTGCCATTTCTTTTACTCATCTCTACCATTTTATTTTTACATATGAGTAGGAAGCATGTAATGTACTTGATCTTAAAAAAAAGTCATAAGAATTTTATGAAACCACATGCAAACTGGAGAAAAGGTATTTCAAGACAGTGTCATGGTGCAGATATTAGTTAAGATATTCAACAGACCTGTGAGTAATTCAAAGTTGACCAACTGAATGCTAAAACAGGATTAAAAGAACACCCTGTAGGCTATATCTAAAAAATTATACTTTACATAAGTTGATTATAAACAGGAACCAGTGGTTCTACAATGAAAAGATAGGTGCCTGCATATCAGCAATGAGTTAAAACTCAGTAATTATTTTCTCAGCTGAATTTCAGTCAGGTCCAGAGCTTTCTATAAGTAAAAAGGTATGTTGGCTTTTAAGTTTGATTGTTTAAGACGTAAATGCGAATTTCCCTAATTTTAGTATTCTGTGGCAGCATGAGGTGTGAAGTGAATAAATAAATCCCTAAGTAATAATTAGGTTTGCTATTAAAACTAGAACAGAACAGATAGCAGATTCAACCAGCTTCAAACTTTCTCCTCTACTACAACTTTACATTCATTCTATTTACTCCTCGAAACTCACAATGTAATTCCAGAGAAAGGACAATTACTTGCAACACAGTGTATGAGGAAAAAGAAGTCCTGAACTGAACATGCAACAGAGGCCTCTAATGTAAGTGGGCCGACACAAAGCATTATAAAATTCCTCTACGGCTCTGGGGACAGAGCGGGGGCAGAGACAAACCACACAACAACACTGAATTACTTAAAGGGAAACTAAGACATGGATTGAAGCAACATCAGCATTTTTATAATACTCCAGGTCACATAATCATGACAGTCCTGAAGTTAAATATTCAGCTTAGAAGGCAGGAGTTCATAGGACTATTAATGTCTTCTTCTTGTCCTTTCATATTTTTTTAGGTGCAAATCACCTAATAACTCACTGAAAATTTTTCAGTACTTACCAGACCATCAAAAATGTCCCTCTGATGTACATGAATAGTGATTAATGTCTCATATTTGACTCTCTCAACTGGGCTAAGGTCTTTTGTTGTCATATCTATCAGCATGTTTAGAAGATCCAGGAACAGCTGGTTCGTCTTTCGCATAATTTTTTTGTCATACCTGGCATTAGACAAAGCTTCTTCTGAGTCTCTTGTCCAAATCATTTGGATCCCCAACAGTCCAACCTTAGGAAACATAAAAGTATATGCTTCATAATCTTTTCTCTTTCAACTAAAATGTACTTTCACAGACAAAGATAAACTAAAGAAATGGTTCTTCTACAATTTGTATAAAAGTATTTCTTCATGCATCCATATAGAGATCATTCAACCCTTGCATCTGTTTTATGTGTCCCAACTCCTTTCATAAACACATAGTAAGTCCACACTTCAGTCTTGTAGAAATTGACTGTGTTGCACTGCTGATACAACTGTTCAATATCATTTACAGCATATATATAAATACTCTATATAATTAATATACTTTAACTATATAATTAATAACTAATCAGTGAATAATTAAAGCTTTGATTTGAAATATTTTTTCAACGTTTCACAAACTCTTTACTCCCTCTTCAACAACATTCCCAGTCACAAGTGAAGAAGCTTCTACTAAGAAAATAATTTTCCCTCCTCACTACCCTCATCATCAAATCTTCAGCAATGTATAGCGTTTTCCTGAATATATAAACAAATACACAATTTTACTACTTTTCCTTCAGTAATGAAGTATTAAGCTTCTAAAGAAATAGTGTTAACTCCATTGCATTAATTTATCACATTCAGCATTGTTTTCGAATGAGTGATTCAGGGTAAGTTTTCTTCCTTTGGTTTCAGATATGTAAAGAATAACTTATTTAAAAGACTGAGGTGATTAAGATCAATTTAAATGTGCATTTCTAACACTGGCTACAATTTCAATACAAAGACAAGAAAAAAAAATATCAATGTACTACAGATCTGTGAACAATTCTGCATTGATTTAATAATGGTATTACCTGGGCTGGGTAAGCAGAAAGAAATTCAATCAGGTCAAAATTAGTTTCCTGGATGTGTGCAGCTGCTTGGCGAATAACATGATGCAGTGACAGCTGGGATTCCTTCAACAGAGAATTGAGCCAAACTTCCACATTACCTTCAGCCATTACAGGTCTAGTCAGCTCTACAGTCTCACCCTCCCGTGAGCTAATCGACAATATACAATCATATATCTATCAAAAGCAAAGCAAGAACATTTTGTGTTTATAGATTTATTATTATCTTTACCATAACTCTCTGATTTTCCTGTCATCACTTCAATAAACTTATTCAGGTAACTAATAAATTATATCAACCTGTTAAGTTAAATGCAAAAACAATTAAATCATTACTTTTGGTGTGCAGAAAGGCTTTAAACAAAACAAAGAGATAGACCCCAGGACACTGACAATTACTGAATTTCACTTAAATGTCAATGACAAGGTCCACTTTCCAGTCACAATAAAGGAAACCTTCTCCATTACTGGTGGGTTAATATTCTAACAAAATTTACAGCCATACAGTACAAAGTAATGGAAACACAAAATTTAAGTAACATGGTCAATCAACAGAATTCCAAATGCATGGGGAGGTACTAAATTTCTAAGAAAATGTATGCATACTCAGGGGAAAAAAAAAAAATGTTATCTCTTCTTGTAAAGGGTGTAAGAAAATTGTTCTTCAAACAATTTGTTTGAATGGATATTAATGATAACTCAGAAACAGATAAGAGACTAGACACACTTTTTCTTACAATCAATAAATGAATGAAAAAGTAAAAATACAGGCAAACTAGAGAAACAAATCTGCTCATAGGGAATCAGAAGCTTATCTGAGAGGATGCTAGCCTATATTAAGCTACAGAAAATAGTTCAGTACCTGGGTGCTTTTTTTCTGAAACCTAAGCACCGGTGTAAATTTTTGTTTGTTTTGTTCTCTTATATAGAGTTTTCCTATCATGTAAATGAGGATATGAAAGTAAATCTTAAATTAAGAAAGCCTATGAAGCATCAAATAGTTGATGAGCTTGGTAAAACAGCTGAATGCCCTATGCACCCAGTTAGCTTTCTGATTTAACAGGTACCATTCACTGTTAGCTTGAAATATTATAATATTGAGGTGTGGGCAGTACATACCTTTTCATGGAACCTGAGAGTTTTAATGTTGTCAAAGACATTCAGCAGATGTGCCTGTATATTGTGAGAGTCTGATGCCTGGCCAAGAATTTCTAAGAGAGCAGGATCTGACACAAAGAAGAATCGTGGGAATAGGAGGCGCTTTTTCTCCAGGTACCTGCAATTAAAAAAAAAAATGGCAGGGAAGGGGTTAGATGGTAAGTGAATTAAGTTAATGTATGCATCCTTTCCTCTTTAAAGGTGGCATTTCTCATAATGTATCACTACAATTTTTAGCAGGAGCACTGACAACAACTCTTATCCATCATATCTTTATGTTAAGCACCTGCTTTAAAGCTAATCTTTTAGCATCAGAAATAATTTCATGGAAAGCTTTTATTATTTGCCACAATGTAAGAACCAGTAAAAATAAAGGAAACTAAACCAAAATAAAATGTTTTTGCATGAAGTCCATTACTTGATATTTAAGGTTCTCATGCTGAATTTCTCCCAGATTCATGAAGGGTCTGAGCAGGACATACAGATCTAGACTGCCTTCTGGACTGATACTAGGCTGAAATAAGCCTTGGTTTCACACAGACAGACAGCGAGTGACAAATTAGTCACAAACCAAATACTTATCAGTGAGTTGCTAGCAATCTCTTTGGAGGTGTTGTATCATCCTGCTAACTTGTTTGCTTAGTTCAACTGAATTCCTAGTAGAATAAGAACATGATCTTTACAAAGTCTGTGGGACAATTATTTTTTCTCTAGTTATACAATTCACAATCATCTGCCCAAGACTGTGGCTTTGTAGTAATCTTACCCTGTGAGTGATTTCTGACAGGTTTCAAGCTGTTCTAGTAAATGAGGTAATAACTGCCCCATTATTTCATCTCCAGTGCAGCACTGAACAACATTAGGTGTTTCATGAGCTCGGGTCATGATCTTCACCCAGGATTTATCAATGTTAGAGAAACGCTTTGCTTCCTGTTGAAACATGATGATGGACGTTGAAGTGAATAGATGGTGTAAGGAAGAGAGAAGAGGGAAAAGGCACTCGCTTGCAGAGGTGGCACCCAGTAACGTTGCTAGCAATCCTCTCACTAGTAATCCCATGACTTTTCATTTTACAAAAGCACATATCTTTCTCCTTACACAATTCAGCTTATTTTATACTTGACTGTCAAGCCTGATATCTACTTCCTCTTTCAGTCATTCTTAGAGAAAAAGACAGAAAACTCATTATGTTCTAATTGCATGCTTCAAAGATTTTTTTTTTCAAAAAACTAGAGTTAATTTTTAATTTGAAAAGCTATGTAGAAAAGTTCAAAATAAGGATTCCTAGGTACCACTGGGCTAGCAGTAGGTACTACTAAGTCAGTCTAGCTAGGCTAGGCTGCTACTAGGCACAAAAATTAAACACTTATTGGTTAACATTTTTACAATCTCGAAATAAAAAGATCAACTAACTTACAAGAATTTATTATTCTTTCTAACACAATACTTCTGTTGGCATTGTTTACATAGTTTCTTAGCAAGACTAGTTTTGTTAAGAACCAAAAAACCTCCAAAGTTTATGTTTCTGCATTGACTATGACATCACAGTTAAGTTTTACTCTTAAAATGTAGAAAACCAAACTGAAAAAGGCATGTCTGACAACCTTTGGAAGCTGCTTTGCTATGTCACCACCAACAAAAACAGCTTCTAAATAAATCCACAAGTTCTGCACAGTCATCCAGTTCTCAATGATATCTGTTGTGCTGGAAAGATAGTGCACCCATTTCTGAATCTGTGTCTTGAAGGGGGTGTTGTATCTAAAATAAAAAGAAGACACTTGCTTTATTTCAGAAGGAAACAAGTCTCTTGAAAGCCAACACATTATTCATAAGGATGAGGAATAATTTTGCCGCTTCTTTCTTTGTCAAGTGTAAGCATAACAACTTAAACTTTACTTCAGCTAGTTAACAGTTATAAGCCAAATCAACTCCAACTTGCTGCTTTGTACAGTTCTTTGCACAGTTCTGATCCAACAGAAGCTGAATAGGAGCAAGACTTTGATTTTCCTCTAAGGTAAAGCAGTTTCAAAAAGGGACTATGCAACATCTTGGTAGCTGCAAGACTCCCAGAGATCCTTATCAACTGAACTCTTGCTTTTGATCAGACTCTGTGTTCCTTGCTTTATCTGCAGGCCTTGGCATGTGAAACCAGACAAACTGAAGCTCATTTTAACTGGGATTTTCAGCACCTTTGGCCTGAAGCAGTGACCTGTCACAGGGGGCAGAGTAGCAGTGCCTGTAGCACCCACAGTATGCCTGCTATAACCAGGCAGTGTTCCCCTTTGTGCTCGTCACCACTTTCTTCCATCGATGAAAACTGGCCAGCTGATTATTCAGGAAGTCTGAGCTGCATCCACGTGCTTTCAAAAGAACTTGTTGGAAGGGTACAGACAATAAGAACTATCCCAGGAACAGCTCAAGGACAGGCAAGCTCTTAGTTTTTATCTAGCTGTTTATGTTCCTTCAGCTCTGTGTAAGATAGATTTGTTCAATAAAACAAAGCCTTTTCCTGATATTTTAATCTCCCCCTTCACCCCTCCCACTCTTTTCTCGTTACCTGTTACTCATGAGAGAGCCAAGAATCATCAAGCTGTCCTCCATGGTAGCAATTGTTTCTGATATGCTGTCACCTCTTAAAAGAAGTTCCCCACGGGTTTTAAAGTTTGCAAAGACAAATGTTTTGTTGTCCCATTCAGCTATCACTTGTTTTAACTTCTGCTCAATGTCTCTCTCCTTCACAGCACTTACGCAGATATCCTTTTAAATAAATAGGATGTCAAAACAAGCTATGAATAGTTCAAGTCACTGGTATACAAATTTAACACATATTGCCTTTAACCCTAGTAAAGCTGATGAGCAACTGTTTATCAAGTGGAAAGATCTACAGACATACAAATACCATAGCTAATAAGCTGTATACTACATCGTGATACAGTCAGCTTTGGAGCGAATAAAAGAATACTACAGTGATTACATTTCATATCCTTAATGTTGCAAAGCAAGGCACCCTCACAAACTAGCCAGGGCTAAGCAACATGATTTAAAAAGAGGAGTGGACACCACAATGTATTTGTGTCACTATTTTATTATATAACTGAAGTGACAGTCCATTTTCCTATTCTTTCTTTAGAAATATTCTGCTTTCCTTCTTACTACTATTACTCCTATGCTATTAAAACAGATTGTTTTGTTTCATGCATCCATTTCTCTTCCTACACAATACCTCTATTTCCTCTTTATATCTTAATAGTGGAGCTTCCATTATGTTCCTCAGTTTGAATGTTTCACTTTCCACATCAAAGGTGTGTTCAGTGAGATCCGTAATCTGCTTCCAGTGTCGAGGCATCATTGCTTTACTTGACATACGCTCCAGCAATGGGCAACATTCACTGAAGTCATCAACGGTCTTCTTGAGGTCAAAAAAGGCCTGCCATTGCTTTACACCACGAGGAAGCTTATGGCATCTATGTAGAAATAATGGAAGATTTTTCAAACAGTTTCAAATATTTTTTCTGTTACCCATTTAACCACAGCATATGGTTTTAACAGCAGACCACATACATTCCAAATTCAGGTTACCTGTATTTTGAAGATTCTGTATATGATTCTACATATGAGAAAATCTGTTAGCAGTCTGTTTCATTGACTGATAGCTGGGCAGGCACCTACAGGCTCCCCTTGAGGAGTGTAGCTGCCTAATTGTCCAAGTGATCTTAAAAAACAATCAAACCACTTTACATCTTGATTTCATCTTTTGGTGAGACTCATACTACGCACCATTTTGTGCTCTACGAAAAAATCCTGTTCCTCAAAACATGCAGCTTTTATTCTTTAAATAATTTGATTCCTGGTTTGATGACAAGTTCAGCTTCTATGCATGCAATATATCCCATTTTGTAGGAAATCTATTCATCAATTCACTAACTTGCCTTAGACATCTAGGGTAAATCTAACTCTCATGAATAACAATATTACAATAAACAAGTGAAATTTCCCTTCATGAACAAAATAAATAGCAATTTTAACATATATTCCAATATCATTTAAAAAAAGTTAACCAAGAAGCTCTCTAAGGAACAATAATCCTCAACACTTAGAGTTTAAACTGGCTCCTTTATTTTAAGAAGTTGGTGATGGATATATTTTTCAACTAAAATTCGTATTTTTCATGTTTCGATGAACACATACATGCCCAGATATTATTATTGGTGCTAACCAATTATAATCATATTTAAAAAGTAACAAAAGTATTTTAGGCATCTTTACCACAGCAGCAGTTTCTCACCTGTTCTGAAACTCCAGAAGTTCAGTGTTAATTTTTTCAGTGTCTAATTCTGACCAAAGAATATCATAGTAGCCACCAACTGTGTTAATGACATTGTTATACAGATTATAGAGTTTCTGTAACAGATTCAGTTGCTTCTTTATTTCAAGTAACTGAGGATATCGAGTAACAGGTAAACCAAAAAGATGTTCCCCATCAGTATAAGTAATATATTTCCGAAAAAGATTATCAAATCGATTCTAAGAAAGAAAGGAAAAAAATATTAATTTAAATAAAATTAAATACTCAGTATTCAAGATCTGGCATTATGTTTAGAGCTGCATTAGTGATTAAAATCTAATAAATACTAGAAAGATATACAGGACATACTAACAACTTTCACTTTCAACAGTTTTGTCAATAATTTTCATGAGAAAAGTAACTTTTAGTTAGCTTGGAGGCACATATTTAGAAGTTGACAGGAAGGCCATTTACTGTATGTCGCACAGCGATAGAAAAACAAATGCTAAGCTTTCACTTGAAAGGGGTGGAAAGATGCAAAGAAAAGTGGATGTAGCAAAGTCTACCTCTCCAAGTATACTGTGCAATCCTTTCATTGAAAGGGTGTAGTAAGAATTACTACTGTTTAAGCAGTGAAGAAAAAATTTAATTGTCAATTGCAATATAACTGGGGAAACATAGGAAGCCAAAAGAGTAGCACTATGCAAAATGGAAAAACATTAAAGTCAGCATCACCAGAAGATAAATTAATCATGGTAAGAAGAAACATTTCAACAAGAAAAAATGGGAACCTTTAATACTATTAAAAAAAATATAAAAAAAAAAAAAAAAAAAGAAGAAAAAAGGAGGAGAAAGAAAGAAGATTGGGCAGAGTTGTATTCTTGAGGAAAAGACACAATAACAAATATAAGAACAGCCTATAGCCAAATAAACTAAACTTGAGAGTAGGGTCTCATCAGGATACTTGAATCTGGTAATTATTATTCATTATCTATGCGGTCTTTCTCTTAGGTCCTAAAAAAAAATTATTTTAAACAGCATTCCTTGCAAAGGCCCAGAAAAAAGCCAACTTAGCCTTCATTAAGTTAAAACAGACTTTGCCGAATCAGTAACCTTATGTATCAACGACAATTACTTCAACTACTCTGATTCATTCTCAGAGCTTTCAGCTGTTAGTTTACTTGCAATAAATATTAAGCAATGTCTTAGAATTAACAGTACCTGAAACATAGTAAGCCTGTCACTGGCTTCCTGAGGCTCTAAACCAACCACCATTGGCCCATGCTAAAAAAAAAAAAAAAAATATTATACATATATATATATATATATAAAATAGTGTAAAAGCTAGGCAATGGTAGCTCCTTTTTCGAGTAAAAATCACAATTACTTAGAAGATGATACAAGACTGATTGAGTTTGACTCATATTTGACATGAGAAAGAATATGAGCTTCAGTCATTTGTTCTCATAACATCAGAAAATGTTTCTTTCATTCTAACATAATTTCTCATCAATCCAAATCTTCATATTTGCTCATGCTAACTTGATATTTATCATAAACCCTAAATGTTTCAAGTGTTAATCTTTAAGAGCTAGTTACAAGCATTATATATTTTAGCACCATACAAAAAATAACCAATCCCTGCCCTGCACTGAAACTCAAATACCACATTAACAAGAATAAATATCTTCTTCAGACAGTAGAAGCACATCCCATTAATTAGTCAATTCCACAATCTTTCCATGCTCCAACTGCTCCTCAAAAATTTCTCTTATAAAATACATACAACACTAAAACTTGCCTGATCATAATCTGAATAGAACTGTGCACAGTCTTCAGTAAAGGTCTTGACAGTACTAATAAGCTCCCCTCTGAAGTTTGGCTGCAAAGCAATGAGATCATTCTGCACTTCATTTGCACGGACTAGCAGTTTTTCCCAAGTGTAGTGCAAAGTGTCCACTTTCTCTGTCTCTTCTTTGGCCACAAGTAGATCATATTTGTTTAACATAGCATAGGATTCCTGTCAGAATGTTGGATACACAAAATGGTAACTGAAGTTAATTTTACACATATATGTATACTAACATTTCAGATTTTTAAGAACAGAGAATGATTTGTTAGAAAAAGAAAACCTCTTCTGTTTGCATAGTAATTATCACAATCTGGCAAACCAATATAAAACTGGAAGAAATATTAATATGAAAACTAGCTAGTTCTCCTTAACTCCTTGCCTTTCACATAGCATTTTGCTTTAGGATAGATTACTTGCCCTAGTGCCCTCTCTAAAAAGCTATTTCCAGCTAAAATACTCCTTAAGTCTACAGGTTATAGTTTCATTTTAATAAGAATGTTTTTCTGATCCATGCCTTCAGCTGTGACCCAAGCTGAATATTACAGGAGGTGGGCCATGAGAAAGCATCCAAGCAGAGGCCTTCAAGTAAGTGAAGTGAACTAACTTCTCCATAAAGACTTGTAAGCCCTACTTCTTGTTTTCAACAAAATGAATTAGGAAATCACATCAAAAGTTACCACAACTAACATGTTGCAACTATTTCAAATGTTATAACTTGTCACAGGGGACATCATTCAGAATGAGCAATATACTTGAAGAACTATTTGATGGTCCTTTTTTTCTCAGAATATTGATCACCACTCATACCACCAATGTACAACCGCTCCACCTACTGAAACCCTTAGTCAAGTTTCATAAAAACAGGACTGAAATTTGCTTACTGTAAATTATTATAAGGTAGGGTAGCAAAGAATCTTGTAGCATAACATTTTCATCTGAAAATTTTTGTATAAAGTGGAATTACTTCAATTTATGTTTTCCAGTTTCATCAAATTGCAGACAAATTGCAAAAATGGAAATATAACTGTCTGTCACCCCACTATTTGGAAAATACATCAACCTCAGTTTCATAAATCTGAAGGCTAACTCCTTATGCCTAGGGACTCAGAGCTCCTCCTTGCAGAACCGGAGCACTTGGAATCCTGGGCTACTACGGCTTTTGCCTTGGCTCCACATCACGTGGCAAACCAGGACAGGTCTTAGCAGAAACTCCAAAATGTCATCTCCTAAGAGATTCCATTACGTATTACAGTTTCACAGAAGGTTCCAGCTCCAGATATGCTTTGCTTCTCACCACGCTTCTCCTACTCTTGCTTCTCCATACAACTAGTGAGATCCTCACAGCTTCTAAGACTGAGAGATACATTCCTTCTAAGCTGTATTCTGTGAAATATGGAAGGGCTTCACACTCATTTCCAGTATTTGCCCCTATGAATACATACTGCATTCCATAACTTAACTCATCTCAGAGAAAACAGGTGCAAGGCACTTGACTGACAGTAAACACAGTTGTTGCATCTCCAAAATGAAATAATAGAATTGTCAGTATTTGGTGGATTAAAATCCTGTGTTAAGTTACCTTTATTTAAAACAACAAAGACACAACCCTGACAATAAAATTAGGGGCAGTCAGGACTTATTAACATGCCTTAGGAAAAAAATATTTGACTGAACGTCTAACCAATGGTGAATTTTGCAGAACTATAGTATTCTGAAACCCAGACTCTGGTCAGGAATGTGGAGAAACAGTTACTTATCTGTTTTTAACCCTGCCATTTGATCAGAAGCCCCTACATTGTCAGATGTTTAATTAATGTATTCTAGTAAGTGAACTTCTTTAAGGAAGTCAACTGTTTATGTTTATTTCAACCCATGATATAGCTGATAAGGCAATCATTCTCATGCATTCTCATATTATCTTCCTAACGTTAGCTTTGTCCTCTTTCACAGGCTAAGCTAAAAAAATAAAATAAAATACATAAAAAAAAAAAAAAAAGGAAAATCAATGCTTTCCACGCACATTCCACAAAGTACCAAAAACTTTCTTGTATTAAATACTTGTATTCTCATCTTCCCTCTACCTATATCACTCAATTTCTGCACTATTCACTAGACCACTTCTCACCTCAACAAGTTTACATTTATCCAAATCAGAATTTCATGCAAAAAAAGTTTACAGGAATACAACAGGTCTGCCACCCAACATCTAACATATATTAAACCACAGCTTTTCAAAGTTCACTGGTAAGCTTTAACCCAGAAAACAATTGTTCTGTTGAAACAGTATCCATGCATAAAAAATTCCTGTTAACTACCTCAATGGGCCCAATTTGAGAGTCAATGGAGATCTGTAGTTCTCTAATCTCTTTTAAAGCTGACATGGCTATTCTTATATCATCCAAATCCTTGATGGGACGATTCAGCTTCTTGCTAGTTTCCTCTATAAAAGTGAAAATTGCTTCCATCTCTGTTCGGTACTTCTTATTACAATGGCAACCCAATAAATTAATCCAGTCTTTGGTTTCTGCTCTCAATGCCAGCTTCAGATCAGCTAAAAACATTGAACAATGAATAGACAGTTAGATATTGTAGATATTTTTTTAAGACGTACTGTTAATTTTTTTTCTGTGTGTGTTCCCTTTGCTTCCAGTTCTGGTTTTCCAGCCTAACCACCCACGTACAGAGAAGATAAAATCACATCGACACCTTTGAATGGTTTAGAGGATTGTTTGTGATTCACCATTGCTTTCCTCATAATCTTCTCAGAATATCTCATCCTTCCTACTAGAAAGATGAGGCTGGACTCCACACTTGTCATCTTGTTCATCATACATATCATTACACCTATTTCTGTCCTACACGTCACTAACAAATTGGTCTAAGTTTAAAATCTTTTCAAAACTTAATCTTTAAAAAAAATAATGTGGGGCTAAGAGTTTGATTAGGGAAACTGAAGACACAGAAAGTTTGATCTGAGTTTTAATGAAACCAAATGGTCCATCAACCACTTAATTTTTATAAGTTTCATCTGTAGCATCAGTGTAAACAAGTAACAAACATTTAGAGAGAAAACTGAAGTTTTCTTGAGTTACTGCCCTATTTTGAAACAATCCACTCCATTTCTCTAAAACTCTGCCATTAAATTCAAATTTCTTCCTCCCAGTTCTCAACAAAACAGTCAAAAAACAATACCAAAATAACCACTATATAAAATTTTAGCTGGATATAATTTCGACCCTGTTAATGTTCATTCCCTGTGCAGATTTCATGTGTCTTCCTTTTGACACGGTGCCTCTTCCCATGCTTAGCTCTCACACTTGATGGTCTTTTTGATTTATTGAATTTCAGAACTACCTCACCTCCACTGAGTTTCAACAGCCAGCTTGTTTCTCTAGTTCTTTGCCTTATGATATAATCAAAGACATTTGATTGACACTCTTTCCTAATGAAAAAAATATTCTGCTTCCTCAGTTTTGACATGCACTGCAAAATCACTTGCATGCATTTTTTACAGTCCATCACAGTTCCCAACTGTTCTTTCTGATATACTGCTATAAAATGCTTATAAAAAAATAGTAAAGTGTTGTGGAACCTGAGCTACAAAAAACAAATATATGTGTGTGTTTTATATATATATTTTGAGCCTCATTTTCATGGTAAAAAAGGAATCAGCAACAACATGCATGTTTCACTTAACTAGCTATGTTAAACAGAAGGCTTTTCAGCTGTCTCGTTATATGCAGCCAGGAAAGCAGAAAATCGACATAAACATCTTACTCTGATAAAATATGTAGCTACGGGGGTCAGTGACAGAACGATAGACAAATATCTACCATCCACCTCATAAGTGAGCAAAAGTATCCAGGTGGGGGAAGAAACTCCAGCTGAGCCTCACAGATGTCCTTGCACTAGCGTTTTGTTTGCATACATTTACAGCCAAATCAGCAAACAGCCATTCTCTGACTCTCTATCTTTAACCCAGGTCACCCTTCCAAAACTAAGCAACATCTCTGCTTCCTACAGGAGTCAGAAAGTACATGTCTCAAGAGAGAAGTGGAAAGCTGAACTCTACCGGTGTACAATGCGATAGCTCCCACACAGATGTATTCAGGCTCAGAATTGATTTTCAACTCCAAGTCTTGAAAATGCAGAATTTCAGATTCAAATTCAGAGAGTAATGGCTTTCCCATCATTAATTTATTAATGTTTTCCTCCTTGTCCCTCTGCCATATATGGTGGTAACAACTGAAAGTGTCCAATGCTGTAAGGACTTCCTGAAACACATTAGTTCAAAGAGAGATTCTCAGCATTATATATATAGCATACATATAATTTCTTAGCATCTGCTTATTAGAATACATTAAGGACTCCATAGTGGAGCAGGTTGTATCACCTCACTGAACATAAGGCTGCTGGCAAATTTATGCTAAAGCTATTTCCATTAGCAATCACAAGTTTTGCCAAGAACTGTATGCTAATCACATTCAATTTGTCAAATCAGTTATAGTATTTTCCAATGAAGTGATTCTTCAGTCAAGAAAATTCTGGGAATCACTAGGAAGTAAAATGCTCCCTTAAGACTAGGATCCAGTATACTCATCCTTCCCTACCACTTACTGGACTAGCAATTGAAAACTAGTTGGGCAGTAGTACCACTGAAGTTACAAAGCTTTGTGTCAAAAATTTCCACCTGGCAAGGCTCTTTCGTAAGGCTGGAGGAACTTGATGCAAAATTCCCCAAAGAAATATCAGTTCAATACCTACAGTTTACTAGAGAGTGTATAGAATAAGAAAATGGCAAATAAATGATCCATATCTCTTAAGGTATCTCCTAATCTTTTATGATCTGGTGGCAATTACGGAAACATGGTGGGACAGTTCACATGACTGGAATGCGGTCATGGATGGCTATGCCCTTTTCAGGAAAGACAGGCCAGCCAGGCGTGGTGATGGAGTTGCTCTCTATGTGAGAGAGCAACTACAATGTACTAAATTCTGCCCAGGAGTGGATGACGAGCGAGTTGAGAGTGTATGGGTCAGGATCAAGGGACAGGCTGGCAGGGGTGACACTGTTGTGGGCGTCTGTTACAGGCCACCAGATCAGGCTGAGGAAGTTGATGAGGCCTTCTATGGGCAGCTGAGAGTGGCCTCACAGTCACAGGCCCTGGTTGTTGTAGGTGATTTTAACTTTCCTGATGTTTGCTGGAAGGACCATTCAGCCAGCCAGCCACAGTCCAGGAGGTTCCTCCAGTGCATTGATGATAACTTCCTCATGCAGATGGTGGAGGAGCCGACTAGGAGAGGTGCACTGCTGGATCTCATCCTCACTAACAAGGAGGGTCTGGTGAAAGCAGTAAAGGTTGAGGGCTGCCTGGGTTGCAGTGACCACGAGATGGTGGAGTTCAGCATCTTGGGTGGCAGGAACAGAATAGCAAGTAGAATTGCAACCCTGGACTTTAGCAGGGCTAACTTTGGCCTTTTCAAGCAATTGCTGGGGGAAATCCCATGGGCAAGACTGCTTGAAGGAAAAGGGGCCCAAGATAGCTGGATTGCATTCAGAGATTGCTTCTTCCACGCTCAGGATCAGAGCATCCCCACACGAAGAAAGTCAAGGAAGGGAGCCAGGAGGCCTGCGTGGTTGAATAGGGATCTGTTGGGTATGCTCAAGCAGAAAAGGAGAGTTTACAGGTCGTGGAAGCAGGGGCTGGCCACTTGCGAAGAATATAAGGCTGCTGTTAGAGGATGTAGGAAGGCAGCTAGGATAGCCAAGGCCTCCTTAGAATTACAGCTGGTGAGAGGGGTCAAGGACAGCAAAAAGAACTTTTTCAAATACATAGCAGATAAAACTAATACCAGAGGCAATGTAGGCCCACTGATGAATGGGGTGGGTGCTCTGGTGGCAGAAGATACAGAGAAGGCAGAATTACTGAATGCCTTCTTTGTCTCTGTCTACTCTGCTGGAGGCTGTCCTGGGGAGCCCTGTACCCCTGAGACCCCGGATGAAGCCAGGTCAATGGAGGAGTTTGCTTTAGTCGATGAGGACTGGGTTAGGGAACAATTAAATAGTCTGGACATCCATAAATCCATGGGTCCAGATGGGATGCATCCGCGGGTGCTGAGGGAGCTGGCTGAAGTCATTGCTGGACCGCTCTCCATCATCTTTGCCAAGTCTTGGGAAACGGGGTAGGTGCCTGAGGACTGGAGGAAAGCAAATGTCACTCCAGTCTTCAAAAAGGGCAAGAAGGAGGACCCGGGTAATTATAGACCGGTCAGCCTTACCTCTGTCCCTGGGAAAGTAATGGAACAGCTTATCCTTGGTGCCATCTCAAGGCATATCAAGGATAAGAGGGTTATTAGTGGCAGTCAGCATGGCTTTACCAAGGGTAAGTCGTGCTTGACCAACCTCATAGCCTTTTATGAGAATGTAACAAGGTGGATGGATGATGGCAGAGCGGTGGATGTGGTCTACCTTGACTTCAGTAAAGCCTTTGACACAGTCTCCCACAGCATCCTCACAGCTAAGTTGAGGAGGTGTGGTCTAGACAATAGAGTAGTGAGGTGGGTTGCAAACTGGCTTAAGGAGAGAAGCCAGAGAGTGGTAGTCAATGGTGCGGAGTCTAGTTGGAGGCCAGTATCTAGTGGAGTGCCTCAGGGGTCAGTGCTGGGGCCAATATTATTCAATATATTCATTAACGATTTAGACGAGGGAATAGAGTGTACTATCAGCAAGTTTGCTGATGACACTAAGCTGGGAGGTGTGGCTGACACGCCAGGAGGCTGTGCTGCCATCCAGCGGGACCTGGACAGGCTGGAGAGTTGGGCGGGGAATAACCTAATGAAATTTAACAAGGGAAAGTGTAGAGTCCTGCATCTGGGCAGGAACAACCCCAGTTTCCAGTACAGGTTGGGAAATTACATATTAGAGAGCAGTGTAGGGGAAAGGGACCTGGGGGTCCTGGTGGACAACAGGATGACCATGAGCCAGCACTGTGCCCTTGTGGCCAGGAAGGCCAATGGCATCCTGGGGTGTAGTAGAAGGGGGTTGGCTAGTAGATCAAGAGAGGTCCTCCTTCCCCTCTACTCCGCCCTGGTGAGACCACATCTGGAATATTGTGTCCAGTTCTGGGCCCCTCAGTTCAAGAAAGACAGGGAACTGCTGGAGAGGGTCCAGCGTAGGGCAACGAAGATGATTAAGGGAGTGAAGCATCTCCCTTATGAAGAAAGGCTGAGGGAGCTGGGTCTCTTTAGTTTGGAGAAGAGGAGACTAAGGGGGGACCTCATTAATGTTTATAAATATATAAAGGGTGAGTGCCATGAGGATGGAGCCAGGCTCTTCTCGGTGGCAAACAATGATAGGACAAGGGGTAATGGGATCAAGCTGGAACACAAGAGGTTCCGCTTAAATTTGAGAAAAAACTTCTTCTCAGTAAGGGTGACAGAGCACTGGAACAGGCTGCCCAGGGGGGTTGTGGAGTCTCCTTCCCTGGAGACATTCAAAACCCGCCTGGACATGTTCCTGTGCGACCTCACCTAGGTGTTCCTGCTCCAGCAGGGGGATTGGACTAGATGATCTTTTGAGGTCCCTTCCAATCCCGAACATACTGTGATACTGTGATCTCCCGTAGCAAATCCTGTGCAGCACTATACAATTGCCAAGCTGACAGCCAATTTTCTTCCAAAAATCTTGATAAATTCTTCATAACAGGTCAGAAGTCATATTGGCTTCATTAGAATGTCTATGTGAATAAAACACACTTGCTACCATTCCTATGTTAAATACATACAACTCAACTATAGTTAGAGTTTTTTATCATGTTTTACCAATTGGAAGTATGTTTTTAATCAGACCCAAGTTTTACTCCATATGATATTCAAAATCTCATAAATTTTTGAGCAGAGTACTCAATCCATGTTACACTTTCAAAGCATAGAAGCAAATTTACAGCCACATGTTTTCCATCCACCATGCTACATTTTTTCATTCATATGTTTAACCACTGCTTTATATATCTACTCATATTACCCAAGGATATTAAAAGCAATACATGAAGATCCCTTGGATAGTGATAGTAAATTAACATCTTGATTGCCTTACCCTTTTTGTCGAATTAATAGCAGTGCTGAGTAAAGATACTAATTTAATAACTTCTTTGTTCTCTGAAACACTCTTGAAGAAGTCCTGGCTTTGCACTGGATCAGACAAACTGAGTGATGCTGCATCTGACACACTATCTATAAAAGCAGAGTCAAACACAAAAGCAGTTTTAAGACAGACATATTGCTTAGGTCAAGCAAATTCCTATAGACAAAAAACTAATGACCTATTTTTCAATAAGCATGCATTTTAAAGTGATATGTTCTTGTTAATCAAGAAGGCAACTAGAAGTCTAGGTAGACAATATAATTAGAAACTTGTTTCTTCTAGGTATTTTCTCTAATTCAGAACAAGTTCCACTCCAGTCTTCCAAATATAATATTTCCTTTTTTCTCACTCCTCCTCAAGTTTCATTCTGTACACCACACCTGGTTTACTGATATGTCAGTATTGAGCAAATCTGTAAATTATTTTACTTTTCTGAAATAATGTGGGGTAGACCACAACTGACAATCTGAAATAAAAATTACAATAAATCTGAGAAGATGATCATAGCCAGTCCTCAAAAGGGAAAAAAAAAAAAAAAAAAAGATAAAAGGAAGATCCCTCAGTTAGCAAAAACCCACAAGACAGAACTTAACATCATTTCTCATTTAAACTTGTACAAGAGAAAGAACAATTTCATCTCTTAACCTGCTTAAGTATTACTTTCTTACACTTTAGGTATTTAAGAGGGATCTAACTTTAAAAAACTCAATATATTTTTGAAGTACCTGAAGCACAAAGTAGAACAATTAATTAGACTTTATTCTAAACCATTTCAGACAAGCAAAACCCAGCAATCAAAGATACCATCATAAAATTTGCTTGAATTAATACCTCAAATAACTTAATTCCATGTCTGATCACAAAACAGATTAAGTAAAAATCCTTTTAGAAATTTAATTTATTCAATCCTTTACACAACCCTCTTTCCACCAATACTGCAATTTATATAGAAATTTCTATTCAATACCAGGTTTTGTTTAAGTTCAACTTACCCTGCTTAAAGGAGTTTCAGCACAAGTTTTAAGATGCCATTTGAACATGCAAAGTTACAAACCACACTGGCAAATCACAAAATAACTTTTGCACAGCAATGGTGACTATAATTGTTTTCCAAACTCATTCACAGTTTCTACTATGTTGCCCAAGCTGGCACCCTATCAGCCTTTTACATGCTGCAGGTAGAACCCAAAGCAGTGCAATGCTCTGAGACGCACAAAAAAAAATCTCCTTACTCAAATCCACACAAAGATAAGTGTCTTTGGGCAAGACTAGTTTCTAATCACAAAGAGATGCCCTGGCGTTGTTATTATATCATATTTCTCCTCCAAGGTAGTTTAAAATCTATGAAGTCTTCATTCTACTACCTTTGATGCATTTTGTATTTCATATCCCTTAATACATTCCATATAAATCACATTTAGCTAACATTCAAATTCAGCTATGTCAGAGTTTATTTATTACCATGAATGTTTTTCTTTCCAGTCTCCTTCATTCCATCATCAGAATCGCTGTCTCTGCTTTCACACTGTGACACAGCCACTTGTCCCTCTAACATTTTCTTCTGAGGAAGACATAAAATTTCATTTTCTATTTTTAGTAGTTTTGAAACATTAGTTTTAAGTAAGGCTGTTAAAGACACAAACCTTGGATATTCTCTCTTTACTCCATTGTCCAACTCCTTTTGTTACTTTCACAATACTATCTACAGCTTTATTAAGTGTCTGCTGTACCTCATCCAAAGAAGGTGTCATGATGATATTAGGGATAGATAGGTTGATACTAGTCCTAATTATAGGATAAGCATTTTTTTTCTGCTTCAAAGCGTTGTGGTTTTCTAAATGAAAAACAAAACAACAATAACAACAAAAAGGTTATTCACTTTTTTCAAGATATCAAACTAGGCACTGTAAAGATATAAACCTATACATCTACCCTAGTGTTGAGTATTGAGTGTAATTTCTTAAGGAAAAAAAATATTCCTGAGTAATTCACAAGATGTAAAATCTATAGCAGCACAAACAGAAACTAAGTGCCAAGCTATTTCTCTCCCTGACTCTCCTCTTCAACTCGTTCTGTGCAGCTAAACGCTGTTTAGCAGAGTATTTTAACATCTGGATTGTAGGCCCAGCCAGCATACTAAACTGGGCATAAAAACTCCTTAGAATCTCATAATATTGTATGCCTTATGTGCTATAGAGACCAAATATAATACAAATGCCTTTATTTTTGTTTCTTCAAAGTATATAACAAGAACACACTTCAAAAGAGCATTCCATCATAATGGATAAACAGATCTAAAGGCAATTGATAAGAGAAAGAGAACACACTTATTTCTCTATTGTTTTTTTCACACAGTTTTATGTAAAAGCCAATGTTACATGGGTAATCACTTATCAAGTTCAGCTCCAAACATAATATCCAGTTTCAGAACAGTACAGTCAGTCCTAAGAGAAACAGCATTGCAATGATGCATTCCTACTGTTACAGGGAAAAAAATCCTTTGCAAATATACTGTTATCAACTGTGATTTAACAAGACAGCTTATTCAAACTCCCTTTGTTATTCCCTCATTTACATATGTGGCTCTTAGCTCTGGGATATTACATTTATGTATTTCTTTTTATAGTCTAAGAAAGCAAAGTACTGCAATATGGCCACCTAAGAAGCTGATCATGGAAGAAGAATGGATGCGTTTGCGTATGGTCTCCAGAGTGTTTCGAGTGACTTTCAAAAGGGCATCAGCATTACAATGATAGAAGTAGGAAAGCAGTTCATTGGCTTCTTCCTCCAATATTTCTAAATCTGTTCTCTTCCTCTTCTCTGGAAAAGACAGTCCAGCCCATATCTCACTGGAATTATGGGAGGAAGTCAAGGTTTTTGATCTTCTTTCTTCTTCTGTTGCTAAAATACCATGAATCTAGTTAGTAAAACTGACTTAGGGTACTCGAAAACACAATAAAGCAACACCTCCACTGGCGTCTGAAATACAGATTAATTTTCCAGAAGCGCAGATTTTACTCATTTGTAGTTTGTACCTCAATGTAAAAGTCATTTTACTCCCATCCACCTTTTCTCTTTAGTACAAACTGGCATGATTACCACAAAAATTTAGACATTATTTTTAATATTCTTTAGGAAGTGCAGCAATTAACCAAGGCCTGTAAGCAGCTGCATCTACGACATTAACATTTCAACATGCAAGTTAGACTGATAACATTGACCTAATTTGCAGATGACAGATGATTGTTAGATGATCCATTACCTAGGCAAATTCAAACAGATGTCTTTAAATGTTAGATACTGATTAATACTTCAGTCAGCTAATCTACAATATTGCCCCAATACATACTATCATCATGCAAAAGAAACATAAGCACGGAGCTACAGTACAATTTTCTTACCTGCAATTTTTTCCCTAGTGGGCACAACTGACTTCTCATTTTCTTCTCTGAGATGTACCTCAATGTCAAGTAACATGTTAATCAGCTCATTAGCAGCATCTTCCACCAGCAAGCTTTTTAAACGTAAAGTCCGAGAAGCTTTTATACAGAGCTCCTGTTATCAAACCAAAACAAACATACATTCTTATCTTCCCAGTTCTCATGTCTATTTCACGGTCATTGCAGCCTTTATTAACACAAATGTCAAGGCCTCAGATTTGTGGAAAAACAAGATCAATACACAACATTATCTTTAAATTGGTTTGTTCCAAACTATTTAGTGCTGTGCTCTTTGTTGTGTCAAACAAGACATCATAAATGTCTTTCAAAATTGCTGTGGCTTGTTTCCTAAATCAAGACTCATCCACAGTTAGGCTCATAAATTTATATTTATAGAGCCCAGTTCCATTAAAGAGCTCCCCAAAGCAAGTGCTTCTTTATGTTCTTAACTTTCCAATTTAGATGTGGAAGATTTAAATTTTCCTTCCATCATTGTCACTTTACATTTCTTGGTTGTTCCTTAAGAAGTATCAGCCAATCATATTTCCTGTTTATAGCTAGACAGGAGATAAATTCTATCAAAAGCTATATTTATTATTAGAACAAACAAGAAATTATTAACTGGGGGTAGAAGAAATCAAAGAATGAGTCATAATAACATTCAGAAATGTATTAAAGTACTGTGCAGTTTTTTCTTAAATATTTATGGTAAAATTGACCATGTATGCTTTAGCCAATTATCATTTTTAACTATAACTGCCTCTTCATTTTTTCTGCTTTTTTTATCCCCTTTTTCTTTAAGCTTAATCAAACCTGGCTACTTCCATTTACTTAAAATCCGATGATCGGAAAAATTCAGCCATTAGCAAGATTCAGTCATTTCCAAATTTGATTCAGTCTAATTGAGAGAGAAAGCAGATCTGATTTTCAATATCACAGCAACTATTATACTAAACAAAGTATTCTGTATTTTTCCCCACTGTATAACTACTTTTTTTGCAGAAACTTCTTTAGAACCTTAAACACAACTGTCAGGCAACAGAACTTATTTCTAGTCCCTTCTAATTAAAAACTACAATTAGATTACAAACGCTGTTACCATTTTCATTATACCTGTAACCAGGGTTAGTATACCACTTACTCTGCTAACTCAAATTGATTGGCTGTTGTGGTGTTGTAATTGCTATGTAGCAGTTCAAGTTTTCTTGCAGAAGATCAACATGAAGCAGTATCAATTATCACACAGTCCTGAGAAGTTTTTTGTGTCCACTCTCACATATTTTTACTTCAGTGAATATACATTTTACTATCAGCCCTACCAGGAAAGCAGCAGCAGGATAAACCCAGGAAAAAAAAAAAAAAAAAAAAACTATGGACTGTGTAGTTTACAAATAATTATTCCTTCCATAAAATATTATTTTAAGTTTTACTATGTATTTAACAACAAGATGAGACAAAAGAGGAAAGGCCAAAAAGCTAAGTACATTAAGATAAACCAAGCTTTGATTCGTAGCATTTATTGCTACAAGAGGCCAGGGACAAAGATTACCTACATGATCTTCTACAATCTTTTCCAAAACAAGGTTTATTTCAGGAGAAAATACAAGGTAGACATAATATCCTAAAATGGCAGAATATCTCACTGTGGCCTCATAAAAATCATTCTGCCATTCAATTTTATTACTAGCTCAATCAGCTTTCTAACTGGCTAACAACTGACATGCTTACAGTTAATGCTCCTCAACATAAAAAGTATTTTGATGGTGTGAAGGAAAGGGATCCTCCCAGAACACTTTTATCCAGGTACTTGTGAGTGTGTTTTGGATAGTTCATTATCAACTCAGGAGAGCTTGAGATTAACAGAGGTATTCAGTACACAATCATTTCTGTAGTATTTACTCTCCCAGGCAACAAAGTGCACTTGTTATGCAGTACACAGGCATCAGATGGGCAATTCCCATATTCAAAGGCACTAACAAGCAACAACAACAGAAAAAGACACTATCGCGGAGGAAAAACATTTGAGTGTGTCCTGGTTCTGTTAAAAAAAAAAAAAAAAAAAAAAAAAAAAAGACCAGTTCTCTTTTAGGGAATTTTCCTTTCAGCTAAGTTCTTCTAAGTGCCTTCTAAGTAAGTGCAGTTTTCTGAATTTTTGCCTGCTTGTTTTTCGGACGCTGTGCTCTGGACTGATAAGGGCAACCAATGGAATGCAGAAGAAGCTCGTGTTTAGATTTATTGTTATAACAATCAGGAATTCTGATAAGATTTCACATGTTCCGTCACGATAGGGGCATATTTGCAAGGAGTGAACAGAACAGGTGACTAAAACTGATCAACTGAGTATTCCATCCCATACATGTCATACACCCTGTATAAGAGGGAGATCATGAGGGTCTCTCTCTCTCTCTCTTCAACCATGGCCAGCATCTGAAAAGGACCTTGCCTGTCGTCCCTGCAATCCAAGCCCTAAGACACTGCATCCCTGAATCCAGTTCTGTTTTGCAGTAAAGTCCCACTGAGGACTTCCGGGTGCCTGCCCTGCAGCTGCTGGAGTCATGCCAACTCCACACCGGGCAACCCTGTTGCTACCCAGCATATTCAAGACTGTTTTTGTATGTTACGTATATTTTCTCTATTTATTAGTAGCATTAGTAAGGCCTTTAAAAACCTTTCCAACTTGAAGTCTGTCTCCCTTTTTCCTTCCTACCTTCCTATCACCTTCCCTTAGCAAGGACGTTTTCATATGTGGGGCAGAATTAACAGAGAGCATCTGCCATAGTTTATTGTCACCTTGCAATTAAATTTTGACAGAGTGATATCAAAGCATAAAAGAAATATCATACAGTAATTGGCTTGACATTATTAAGCTCAGAAAATAACAGCTCTGGTCTCTTTGCATTTGGTATTTTTTGTTCCTTTTTGAGGTTCCAGCCAAGCAAGTAGGAATTTCCTTACTTTATTTTCCTTCGCATGCTTCATTAAGTCTGCACTGATTTTATCTTATATAAAAAATGGAAAACAGTTTAATTCAAAGTTATTGAACACTTCTTTATGAAACTTTAATCTAATAACCTGGGTCTTTTGGAGAAATTCCTCACAGCTCAGTGGTTCATCTTCAGGCAGCTTACAGAGTGGCACTCTGCCCATTTCTTGAAGGACAGCATCAATGCGAAATTCAACCAAGTCATTCACTCGGTCAAGCAATAACTCCAGCCCAGCTTTTGAAGCAAACAGAAGATTAAAGACAAGATTAAAAGTTTGAAACAGTTGTCTTTGCAGGGACCTGCTTGAATTTCTACTTCAACAAAATATTCTGTTCAATTTTATATGAATTCTACACCTTAACCAACTCACTTCAAATATGTAAACTTTCATGGCAAGGTTTGCCATTGAAATCATAGCATAACATATGCTCATCTAGCATATATTACCTAGATCCTAAAAGATACCAGGCAAAATATTATAAGCATGTATAAAATGAGCTTAAAGTATATGCATTTCAAACACAAATACATTAAAATTCAATTCAGGTCCCAGAATACTTCTCCTATAGCTTGAACTAGTTACCACTTGGAGAACATACTAGCAACAGAAACTTTTGACAACTAAAATGTCTGTCCTTATTAGAAGCCAAATAATAGTTAACAGAAAAAAAAAAGTCACTAGAATTTTCGGAGTTTAATAGCAATTTGCTTTCAACGCTGAAATTGAAATAGCAGCAAGGTGCCTGTTCCAGACTCAAACCACTTGTATTATTCAAAATTTAATTGAGTGTAATGTCAAGTTAGCATCCAAAATGCATTTTAATTTGCCATTTCAAGTAAAGAAAATGCCCACTATAACTACTTACATAATTTAAAAAAAAAAAAAAAAAAAGTTTGATGTAGTAACTAAGCTGAAGTAAAAGGAACTTGGTACCTTCAGAAACAATATGCGTCTCAGTGAAATCTTGTGATAATCTTTGGAAAAAATACAAGCTCATCTATTTAATAAAGCTGTTGCCCAAAATGTGTGTGCATGAGTTTTAAAAAGACTGATGTATAAAATAAAAAGGTTAATATGAAAAGCTATTGAGCAGGGACAGCGTCAACTCAGTTGAGATTATTCCCTGTGAACATGTTTTGTACATTATAGAAACAAAAGGCAAGATTAAAAAAAGTCTGAAACCTAGGAGCTCTTTTAAAAAGTAAATATCATTCTGAGATTACAGAATACACAGGACCTTTTGCACACTACCTTATGCTTGGTTTAACTCTAACTGCCATCCCATCCATATTACAGAATCACAGAATGTTAGGGATTGGAAGGGACCTCGTAAATTCATCTGGTCCAGTCCCACTCATCTAGTCCAATCCCCCTCATCTAGTCCAACCCCTCAGTAAAAATTTGACAAATATGTGAAACAAAAAAAAAGTGTTGTTATAAAGCAGAGGTTTCCTGAAGTACAGGTCAGATGAAAATTCCAATTTCTTTCACATGTAAGTCAATTAAGTGCAAATCATATAAAGGATAGTAATAATATAGCTTGCATTTGCATAGAAACAGACAAGCAGAAGTTAATGGAAGGAGGCAAGTAACTTACCTAGCTTGTGAAAAACTGTATTAATATATTTCTCAATATTCAAGGATGTCCAGGTCAGAAACATTAGACCTGGCTGTATAGCATCATCTACACTTGCTAACCAAGGAGTCATCAGTTGTTCCATAGGGTGTTGTATTTTTAGTTTAATTCTTTTATATTCTGCCAGCATCATCTGAAATAAATAGAGAATAAAAGTATTACTTGACATACACTGATTTGAACCTCTTCACATACACATATTTATCACAACCTAAATTATGAAAAATCCCCTGGGTGTACATCGCTGAAATAATTTAATAATTAACTGTTTGGGAAATATTTTCATTACTTTTGGCAGGAGTTCACTATTTGTTGCTCTTTACAATAATGTAAGTACTACTTCACATGGAAATTCATTGTTGTAGATTGTACTGGTTTTGGTTGGGATAGAGTTAGTTTTTTTCATATTGGTGTGGTACCATGTTTTATATCTGCAACCAAAACAGTGTAGATAACACATGGGTGTTTCGGATATTGCTGAACAGTGCTGATCCAGCATTGAGAACTTTTCCACTTCTCACACTGCTCAACCAGCAAGGAGGCTGGGGATACAAAAGAACCTGGGAGCGAACACAGTCGGGAGAGCTGACCACAACTAGTCAAAGAGATATTCCATACCTACAGCATCATTCTAAAAATAAAAGCTGGGGGAAAAAGAAGGAAGGTGGATATTCAAAGCTATGGTGTTTGTCTTCCCAAGCAACTGTGATACAGCCTTGGTTTCCTGGACATGAATAAACACCAGCCCGCTGATGGAATTAGTAAATGAATTCCTTATTTTGCTTTGCTTGCTTGTGTGGCTTTTGCTTTTCCTATTAAATTGTCTTATCTCAACCCACATGTTTTCTCTTTTAACCTTTGGATTTTCTCCCCCATCCCACCGCAGGGAGTAAGCGAGCATCTGTGTGATGCTTAGCTGCCTACCAATGCTAAACCACAACACAGAAAAGGGTTGTAAATTTCAGCTCTAATTAGATATTCCAGGAGGAAAAAAAAAAAAAAAAAAAAAAAAAAAAAATCTAAGTGAACTTGAAATTTTCAGCAGCCTATTAGAGATCAGCTTTACCAGAACATGAATATCGTATTTGGTTTCTAGTGCATCTTTAAACTGCTGATCTATTTTCACCTGTTTTGGAAAAAACAATCCTTGCATTGCAATAACTTTATGACCTAATATGACATTTTTTTATCATTTCAGAATCAAGTAGCCCTTTGAAGCTATAGTTTTCTGGACACCTGTCTTTGAATCCTCATCTTGTGTCATCAAGAACCTTGTCTGTTCATAGGCAGGCAAAATGATTCAAAGAATTTAAAAGATGAAAGAAGGGGAAGTTTTATCTTCCTTTTTTAAAACTATGCCACAGACATCTACGTAAAACAGTGGTGCAGGAACTACGCTCCTGCTTGCCGTATGCATTACATTTTTTAAAGGCATACCAGCTGTTCCTCCCTCCCAGCTATCTTCCAAAACAAAGTGTATGTAATGTTGACTCCATTATTGCTGAGAGGTAAATTGCTTATCATTTAGAAAGCAGGCAGAGTGAGACACCTTGTGAGCCTCCTTGCCTCCTCATCTCTTTCCCAAGCTCTGCAGAGCTTCCCTAAACCTGTCCACCTTTGAAGTGACTTCACAGAAAATACAAAGCAAACAAATCCTTTTTAAAAGTGCCTCAATACAGTCATAAAGATAAAAAATAGATTTGCAAACGTTTTCCTAATGTGTAGTAGTTGGTCTTCATTTTTCCTCTTCCATATATATAGAACTTTGACATCTTAATGTACATTACACATAAATAAAATAAACCCACCTGCAAATTGTTGACAATCTTCTTATACCAGTCTCTCTTCTGTTGAATAACACTTGCAAATGGTGGTATTTCAAGGCACATGTGAGTCATGCAATCTGTTTCTCTGATTAAGGTTAATATTTGAGGGTCAAAATTCACAAATAATTCGCCTGTTTCTGGAGCTTTTACCAAGATGGATGACTGAAGTCCTCTTTTAGTTAATTCAATCTGCAGGAAACAAAGTCATCATTCCTGATCAGACAAGCCAGTACAATTAAATACTTTGTTTTGGACATAAGTATCACTTTGGCAGATACTAAAATCAGGTATTGCTGACAATAAAGTTTAATATATTATGAGTCAACAACAAAGCTTGATTAACACTGTATTTAAGTACCCAAAAGCTTAAAAATCAAATTAACTGTTCTTTATCCAACAGACAATTTTTTGTTGGTTCTTGGATATCATAAACTGCATTCCACAGTCCAACATAAAAAGCAGAGCCATGGACTTTCTCACTCCAATTCTCTTACATTTGAACTCTCATTTCCTTAAAACTTATTACACATTCTGTAAAAAGCCTGCACACAGCCTTCTTGATGAACTAAATTAGTCTTGGGTAACTTCTTCAGATATCTTTTGAATAAACTTATCCTTGTTCATCCTTTCACTTGTTTCACACTCCCTAATAGATAAATCACACTCCAATCTTAATAGAATTCCCAATTATATCCAATCTCTGCACAATTTTTTGAAAACACTAAGATTAATGTTTATTATAGGTTTGGGGTTTTTTAATTCTTAAAAGGGAAGCCTAATCACACTACTGGTTTAACAGCCTTATTTGAACACTAGAATACCATTTGTTTCCCATGGAATTGGAAGGGAGAGCATTCATAAGCCCACCAACCACACATGGAAAATTTAGCTGATATGAGGAAGAAGTCATGCCTTAAGTAGGGAAGTACTTCCTACATGAAAAACTTCACTGCTTTTCCTATTTTTCCAGTTGTTCTTTTGCTGACATAGTTTTATTGTTCTTCATTCACTTCTCCAATTTCATATAACACATTATATTGAGATGGAGCTTGTTTTTAAGCAAGAGTTTCATAACCCATTGATTTCTTTCAGTGTACTTTTTCCTTTTTTCATGGAATATACACTGAAAATTTGCACCCCCTTTCCTGTCCAAACTATAGTTGATTATACTGCTTCCTTCAGCTGTATTAGGTACTATGATGACATTTTAAGCAGCATTTTTCAAGAAATTATCTAATCAAGTTTTGTCAGTGAAGTTGTCATGCTCTGCTCAATCAAAGTTGCCTTAAATAAGAGCTTATGTTTTATCTGCAATGTCCACCAGTAAATCTTACTGCACTCTTCTTTGGCCTTCAGACTCACTATTCCCATTATCAATCTCTGCCTCTCACATTCATGGCTTTTTCCATGTAATTTTCATTATTAAGATAACAAATATTGGTAACAGAAATAAGAGATACCTTGAAGGCACAAATCATATGCTGCCATAGAATTACAGTAACTTTCATACTTCCCAGTATTTTATTGTTTTAATATGTCTAAGTCAAACATCATCTATAGTATAAAAATAATGGGTTTAAATCTTATACTATTTAAAAAAAAAAAAAAAAAAAAAGTGGATAAACAAGGTGGTAACCATCCAGTAACGAACAGGCGAAAATGGTGGAAAAATATTCGGAAATATCAGAAAGCGCCACTAAGCTTAACTATTTCCACTGCATTGAAGAATAAAAAGTAGTAGGAGCTACAGCTGTATTTCTGTTGCATTTGTATTCCCCACAGGCCACTTGCTCTCCTCGCCTTTTTCTCGCGTTCAGCAGTAAAGCAGCAGCTCCACCTTGTGTTCTATGGAGCTCATGTCCACATCCATCTGCACTCTTGTTGCCTCGAGAGAAAGGACTACTGAAAAAATAGTCACGGGTTTTTTGCTGTATCTGGTAGACAAACGCGTTGATGTTAAAGTGGATATACTTTTCGTATATTTTCAAGGCATGTGTACTTTTTTCAATAACTTGAAATTCTCTTCAAATCCACCTCCCTTTGCTCCCACCTATTGAGTGGAGGCTCAGGGGGCTTATATTGCTGCCAAGTGCAATTTGATGCTACTATAGGAGAAACCAGACTCTTAATTTTAACACCAATCAGAATCAGATCACTAGGACCTCACAAAAAAAGGCAGCAGTTCAGGGGAGATGCCTTGGATGTTACAGTCATTTTGTAACAGATGAAAGGAGAATGTATTTGACTGCTCCATCAAGGAATGGAACATGTCATAAAATCTAACCTCTAGATCATCTAGCCAAAGAAGGCATATGTAGCCCAACAAGAAGCACACAACCTCCTTAGTCTTTATAGCTGAGACAGGGAATATATCTTAAAAGTGCCCAGACAAGGACATGATAGCAGCAGCAGGTACAATTCAGTAAAAGCTATCATCAGTGTACTTGGAACAATGCAGGTATCCAGCACAGTACTGGAATCAAAACAGAATCCGTGTCCAAGATAGAAACACTAAACACATGACAAAGGCTTCCTGAAGCATCACAATTCCTCTTCCATAAAACATGAGGGATACACAAAACACACCAGCTCTCTGTGAAGAGCACATGAAATCAAAGATGGGCTTCTCAAGTTACCAGAATAAACGCTTGAAGTTAAAGAAAACAATGGAAATTTTCATTACTGCCCAGGAGAAGGACCAGTTATACGGAGGTCAGTAGTGCCCAATTTAGATCTGACATACCTGAAACATCATAACCAATAATGAAAGAACAGTTGAGGTAATACTCTTCAGGTTCCTTGATTCCCGACTGGCAGACAGCACCAGATTAATCACCAGTAACACATACCCAGCACCATAACCACAGCAGTCTGAAGACAGCATATTATACAACGTCTAATATTGTAGTCGCTTCTCCCGTTTTAGTACACCAAACTGACACAAATGCTCCCACTTACAGTATCAAACAATCAAACCTTACGATCCTCTAAACCTTCAGAGCAAATGCAAGAGTGAAGGGGGAAGGGTGAGGAAATCTTTGTATATTCCAGTTAGACAAGAGACAGTAGGAACATCTGGTCTCAGGTCTAATGTAAGACTAGCTTTGAGATTACTTATGTTTATCAGCACTAGAAATTTTAACATTGTACAATAGTTGGGGCTGAGCTCCAAGAACAAGAGGCAGATGCACTGCTAATTGTGCCACCATCCTCAAAACAGTCATCTGGAGATTCTTATCCTTCTTTTTGAGATCTGAGAGGTTGAGGCAATTTTTTCTACAACATGCTGTTTGACAAGGCAACAAAGAAAACAGAGGTGGAAAATATGCCAACAGGACAGTAGAAAATCACAGAGATTTTTAAGGCTATAAAGTAGTCCCTGCAGAAGCCATCTGATAATATGAAGGCAGTCAGAGGTTCTGTGTACAAAACCCAAAATGGCAAAATCAGTCACATGAGATTTAGAAATTAAGATAAACCATACTTTCTGAAGAAAGTCTCTTGAGGAGCAGTTGAGGGAACTGGGGCTGTTCAGCCTGGAGAAAAGGAGGCTGAGGGGAGACCTTATAGCTGTCTACAACTACCTGAAAGGAGGTTGTAGCATGGAGGGTGTGGGTCTCTTCTCCCAAGTAGCAAGTGATATGACAAGAGGAAATGGCCTCAAGTTGTGTCAGAGGAGGTTTAGATTGGATATTAGGAAAAATTTCTTCACAGAAATGTTTGTCAGGCATTGGAACAGGCTGCCCAGGGAAGTGGTTGAGTCACCACCCCTGGAGGTGTTCAAAAGGCATTTAGATGAGGTTCTTAGGGACATGGTTTAGTGCCAGAGTTAGGTTAGGTTATGGTTGGACTCAGTGATCCTGAGAGTCTCTTCCAGTCAAAATGATTCTATGAACATTCAGACTACAAAGTGTTCTGCCTTACCAAATGGTTGATAGGAAATGAAATTACTCTGTACTGGGTCTGGCTTGGATGGAATTAATTTTCTTCATAGGAGTTTGTACAGTGCTATGTTTCAGATGCATAATCAAAACAATGCTGATAACACACTAATGTTTTAGGTGTCACTGAAGGGTGCTTGTACAGCATCTGTTTCTCACTCCGCTTCCTGCAGTGAATAGACTGGGGAGCAGGGGAATGGGTGCATAAGAGGTTAGGAGGGGACAAAAACAGGCAGATGTCCCGAAACAGCCAAAGGGATACTCCTTGCTATATAACGTCATGCTCAGCAATAAAAAGAGAGAGGCAGGGGTCGAGGGGGTTAGCCATCTTTTGTTTTGGGACTGGCTGGACATTGGTCTACCTGTGGGAGGTGGCGAGTCACTGCCTTTGCAATACTTAGTTTTCTTTCTCCACTTCTCCTTCACTTACTAAACAACTTCTTATCTCAACCCACAAGTTTTTTTTCTTTTACTTTTCCTTTCCTCTTCCTCGTCTCACTGGGTGGGAAGTCAGTGATGGGGCAGGGAGTGAGTGAGCATCACGGTTAATCCATAACAGGATCAAAACACATTTGTGCAGAGTATGTTATTAATTCTACAGGATGCTTTATCTGCTGAGGGTGCATGCTTTATACATATGCATTCATTTGGAGTATACCCATGGATCATAACTCAAAAATCAAATCTATGTTGTCCAGACCAGAGGAAACCTCTGTGTCTGTTTTTGCCTTAAGCTAGCCAACTGACAGAACTCCTCTCCCCACCATGATCTTCTAGCACTAGAGTCAGCAGGATATGGCAGAGAGAGAGGCAGGAAAGGCTACTATTGAATCTTTGTTATACATTTCCATAATAATTATTTCTTAGTTATAATGAAAATCTTTCAATTGCTCCTAAATTCAGGTACAGAAAGTACAGGCACTGCTTATTAATAGAAACACTTTATCAGGAAGTACCTTTTCTTATTCCACCCCTCACTTAAGAGACATCCTAAGTCAATAGCTCAGCATACTTGCATACTGCTACTAGCCAGAGATTCCTTCACACTGCTGTAGCCAATGTTTTGTTGAGGGCTGAAACAACAGGAATCCAGTCTGGTCTGTAAAGCTATTACTCTACCAACAACAAAAATCCACCACATCTTTTTTAAAGAAATATCCAAATCAAAATCAGCCGTTTTACCTGCTGAAGCCATCCCCTGTGGTAGGTCACCTCAAACTCCATAAGAACTTTTGCTACTTTGTTGTAGTTGTGGATTATGCGTTTTCCATCTGGTGTTTGCAGAACAGCTGGGTGCTGCTGGAAAGACTTCATGGGCTCCTGGATCTTGCAGAATAGGTGACGTGCCCACAAGATCTTACCAGCTATTGGAGGCAGATTACGGGCCAGTGGAGGGTCCTGCTTCTGCCTAGTGTAGAGCTTACAGACTGTTTCTATGTCATGACCATAGTTTTGAAGTATTTTCTGATACTCTTCATCAATGCCAAGATTAGGGATTTGCAATCTGCTTCGAAAAAAAATAAAAATAAATCATTACAAAAATTCCTTTAATACTTCTGAAATTCTTCTGATACTGTTGCTAGAAAATACAATTGTTCCAGATTCTCTTGCATTCTTTAGAAAATAACTACTTAAGCATCAGTTTTCACTAAATCTTGAACAAATGCTGTCACAACCTGATTCTAAGCAACCAAGATTTAGACCAGATGATAAAAGTTTCCAAGTGAGCCTACATATTTTCTGTTTTGTCGCTGTTTTCAAACACTGAGCTGAAATTATGTGCAGCAAACTGTAACCAGTCCACCACTAATAGTCTACTACATTAAACAGAATATTAGAAGAAAACTGATAAAATAAAGACTGAGGCTGTGAATTTATCAAGGCAAATTTCACTGTTTCCTAATACAAGCATTTACTCTCCCCTAACTGTACTGTGTTAATAAATTAATGTCATTGTTCAAGGACAAAGCTAAGGCAAATATTCTAATAGCCATAAAGTGTTCCTGTACTTAGGCTAAATTTGAACGACCCTTTAACAGAGCTGAACAGTTGAGTGAGAGGAGGTTGAGCTGTTTTTCATTTGTTTGTATTTAAGGAGATGCCTCCGGATCTGCTTTCCCAACTTCCCACAATCCTCAAAGTGTTATTTCCATTTTCTGGCAGAATTCTAGCAATCTAAACAAGACATAGTACCTTTCAAATTTCTTCAACATATTCAGTGCTCTTTCAGTGTTCGGAATATTTTCAAATGTGATGCTCATGAAAATCCTTAATTGATCCTGAAGGAGAACAAAGAATTCTACAGCAAAGAACTACATAAGTCACAGACCTCAAATATACCAGGTACTATTTGTCAGAATTTATCGTGCACTATATTATAATTTAATATTTTTATCTAAAACTAACCTCAATAAGTATCAATTTTCCCTTTCTTCCTTCTCTCAAGAATTAAACAAAAAAGTGGTAGTCAATGGTGCGGAGTCTAGTTGGAGGCCAGTATCTAGTGGAGTAACTCAGGGGTCAGTACTGGGGCCAATATTATTCAATATATTCGTTAACGATTTAGACGAGGGACTAGAGTGTACTATCAGCAAGTTTGCTGATGACACTAAGCTGGAAGGAGTGGCTGACATGCCAGAAGGCTGTGCTGCCATCCAGCGGGACCTGGACAGGCTGGAGAGTTGGGCGGGGAATAACCTAATGAAATTTAATAAGGGAAAGTGTAGAGTCCTGTATCTGGGCAGGAACAACCCCAGGTTTCAGTATAGGTTGGGAAATAAGATATTAGAGGGCAGTGTAGGGGAAAGCGACCTGGGGGTCCTGGTGGACAACAGGATGACCATGAGCCAGCACTGTGCCCTTGTGGCCAGGAAGGCCAATGGCATCCTGGGGTGTATTAGAAGGGGGGTGGCTAGTAGATCGAGAGAGGTCCTCCTTCCCCTGTACTCCGCCCTGGTGAGACTCCATCTGGAATATTGTGTCCAGTTCTGGGCCCCTCAGTTCAAGAAAGACAGGGAACTGCTGGAGAGGGTCCAGCATAGGGCAACAAAGATGATTAAGGGAGTGGAGCACCTCCCTTATGAAGAAAGGCTGAGGGAGCTGGGTCTCTTTAGTTTGGAGAAGAGGAGACTAAGGGGGGACCTCATTAATGTTTATAAATATATAAAGGGTGAGTGCCATGAGGATGGAGCCAGGCTCTTCTCGGTGGCAAACAATGATAGGACAAGGGGCAATGGGATCAAGCTGGAACACAAGGGGTTCCACTTAAATTTGAGAAAAAACTTCTTCTCAGTAAGGGTGACAGAGCACTGGAACAGGCTGCACAGGGAGGTTGTGGAGTCTCCTTCTCTGGAGACATTCAAAACCCGCCTGGACATGTTCCTGTGCGACCTCACCTAGGTGTTCCTGCTCCAGCAGGGGGATTGGACTAGATGATCTTTTGAGGTCCCTTCCAATCCCAAACATACTGTGATACTGTGTGATACTGTGATACTGTTAAAATACAACCAACTTGCAAGGCATTTTCTTTCCAAGCTCCCTCTGTAGCTGTGCAACCAACAAAAGCTTTTCTATCCTTAAATGTTCCACCATGCTGAGAGCCCTCAGAGAATGCGTGCTTACCTCTTTGGCAGTCAAAGCAAGCCAAGCATTTTTTTCCTCTACAGATACCTTTTCCTTCCACCAACCTGTGATTTCAGAACTATGACAAAACTAATCATCTGACTTATTTGCACTATGCTTCCATTCGGCCAATGAAATAATTTTTTTTTGTTATTATTGCTAGCATAACTTCCAAATCAAGTACATTAATGAAAAAAAATCCATTCGTTGCAGGCCCCCAAGGCCCCTTCCGGCCTATTCCATGAAACTGATCTGAATGTTTGATAATAAATGCAAGCTTTAAAGAGGACATACATTAGAATGTTTTTTCATTTTCAGAGTAGAAACTTTGAGATTTGTATATTTGTTTGGCAGTAATTCTGATAGAGATATTTTTGTTTTCATGAGGATTCACCTGTAAATTAAATTTTTATGTGAATCATAAAACGTACATGAAGTTCATTTATCTCTTTGCAAAACTCTTCATAGTCTTGGTCAAAATCAGTCTTCCGTTGATCCAAGAAATTGTAAGGCCTTTTCTTCATGATGTCAACAATGCTCTAAACAGTTTCACACAAAAAGAAAATTATTACCAAAAAAAAAAAAAAAAAAAAAAAAGAAGTCTTATGAAAAAAGACTTACCACACCAAAATATTTAGTAAAACAGTTTGTGCACATTCACATTTTACCCTTGCCTTTACTCACCAGTATTTGCTGAGCAACATAAGTAAACCACTTAGATGACATATTTGCAGGAAAAATGTTGGCACAATGGCCATATGAATTTCGTTTTTAGTATTTACTTCTGCTTTAAGTCAATTAGAGCTGACAGAGTCTTGCATTTCATTCAAGATATTTGTTACCCATTAAATATTTTCTCATGCAGAGGTTTGTAATTTCTATTTAGAAGTCAATAAAGTTCAACATAGAAAAATATTTTCACATTAGCACTTTCCACATCTTTAAATTAACTGATTCCATACACAGACTTTTCAAAAGTCACAGTAAGATGAAGCACATCACCAGCCCAAGACTTAATATAGCTGCTGTCCACTGAAATGAAAGTATATCTTAAGCAGCATCTCCCCTGATCTGTACACAGTTAAAGGACTTCAAATGATGAACTACTGTTCAACTTCCTAGTAGTTTACAACAGTGTAGCTGTGAAGCTCAACACATTTTCAGTACAGAAGATTTCCACCATTTTGTTTTAAGTCAACTGAACTTCAGTTTTATTTTTTTGCTGGACAGAAAAATCCCATCTTTTTCTCTAAAAACAAGCAAATTCTACATAGCAACAAAGTGGTAAAGCATGAAGAACGGCAACATAACTTCCTGCTTTAAAATTTTTTCGAGTTATGTAACTATAGTTATGATCCATGTCAAGTATTTCAGTAGCTCAATACTATCCAATACCTTCCATGTATTATTTTCTACCTCAGCATGTATAATTCCTGCTCACCCCAATCCCCCTGCAAATGAGATTAATTTCACAGTAATGAGATCTCACACAAAGCTTCGATGGATAATGGGGTATATCTGTATAGAGTTTGCTGACTGCACCATGGCCTGAGCTAATGACCACAGGCAGCTTTTCAAATACAAATGCCCCAAATAAATGAGATGTCTGTGCTACAGTCTACCAAAACAGTATCTTGAAAGAAACTTGAGTTGTTAAGAAGCCTGCTGGGACAGTTTTAGAGAGCAGCTCTCAGTGAAGGGAGTAAAATTTAGAGCAGCCCATACCCATCCTGCCCATGTGGAATAGACTTGGACCAAGCCATCCTTCTACTTGTGCCCAAGTTTCTTCTCAGAATAACACAGAAGAGAACGAGGGAGAGAACTGGCTACTGTGAAGGATGCAGTCAAGGAATCAAAATCCTGGATTGCAACAGGGAGTGAATCAATCCAGAACAAACCATGGAATTCCTACATTTTACCACATAGCTATTTTACTAAAACAAAGTGATTAACTTACTGCCATAACAATTGGGAAGGACAGAGTAAAGTAAATTAGAATGCCACATTTTTCTGTACTGCCATTGCATCACATGTGATCTCTAAAAGCAGTCTACAAACTCCAGATGTTGAATACTTCTGATTTATTTTAATATTTACAAGTGCCACAATTATGACACTCCACTAAGGAAGACACACATTAAGGTAAGTTAACTCAGGCTCAGGAAAAGCAGGGAAGACTCTACTTGCTAGAAAAGGAATTCTCAGAAGAAAGGAAAAGGACATAAGTCAGCATATTTAAACTCTTAGAAGAGCTCCTTGCTGTTTAAAGTCTCAGTCCTATTAAATTAAGGACCAGGAAAGAAGCCTTGAATAGTAACACTAACACTCAAAGGGATTTCACTGTTCCAAAAGAAGGAAACTCAACTTGGAGAGCTTTCCAGAGCAAACCAGCTAGAGAAGTTTCTCTCCCTCCCTCACCCCAAAGACAGCCATCTGTGAATTAACTCTTACTTCCCTCATAAGACACGCAGCTGTTGATTATGCTCTGGATCTAGAGTACAGTTTTTAAGTAAACCTAATAATCTGTTTTGCTGTGATAAAACTCATTATTCCATTAATGAAAGAATGTGAATCTGAGAGTCTAAGGTGTTTGGGGGGGTTGGCTTGCTTTGATTTTGTTTTTCTTAAATTACTTATTTCAAGAAATCAAAGTTATATTTTTTTGTATTTATGTAGCACAGAAATGGAACTGGCTCTTGTTTCACTCCAAGTAACAAGGAAAATCTGACTGCAGCATCAACTACCAGGGCAACACAGCCAGCCTCACTGACGGGCATTGATCAGGTATCCCTAGAATAATGGGCAGGAGATGAAGACAGCACTTTACAAATACTTTGCTAGCTATGAAAGTCAGAAACGTTACACTTCTCACTTTTTCCCCTGAGCATAACATAAAACCACAGCTCCAATTATTCTTGTTACAAAGTCCCCCCATTTTGTTGCTTTTTTTCAATCAATTTTGATTTTAACACACCTCATTCATGTACCCACCTGCCTCTTTTCATCTTGTCTTCTCACTTCCCCAGCAATCACATGTTCACATTGCTAACTATTACCCACTAATTTTAGCACAAGTTAGGGAGTTGATTTTTCTCTTGATAAACATTTTCTAATTTGCATCATTATTTATCGTTTAAAGTTCAAGTCAGACTGTTGGGATATCAAAAATTTACTGTGTACCTCATATCTTGTGATCATTCCTTCCAGTCCCTCTATCTTAGACTCCTGTAGAACTGAGTAGGTTTTTATAGTATTGAAAATGTCTATTATCTTTACCAGACGTCGATGAAAGGCTTCAAACTTTCCAAAGATATACACCTCACTAAAATTAAACTGTCTTTCAGCTGGATTTTGTTCCAATTTCTCTTTAACCTTGTGAAAGCAATGTTGATACTCCTAAAAACAAAGAGGAATTTAAACAAAGAATGTCAAGCATATAATAAAAGGGACTGTCATCAGCTAGAACAAAATTTATGCAGGCAGATATTAACTTGATAGCAAGTAGTTTTATCAACAATCACGAACACTACAAAGACAGTAACAGTCTCTGAAACTAGCCCAACAATACCATTACAGGATCACACATTTAATCAAATGAATGAACTGCACATGTATGTATTTGTACATTCCATCCTTAGCTAGAGCAAAATTTTATTCCTTCCATTTTATAGCAGAGCTTGATGTGTTTACTGAATACCCTAGACGACAACCCCAATTTCAGTTTTCAGACACTGAAAATAATGATTGTGTGCCGAGTAGTTTTATCAAGTAATGGAGTTCCAAATTTTCCGAAATCACTTTCCAGATCAAAAACATTTCTGAAGTTAGAATGCTGATCCATCGCAGCTTCCAGTTTTCATTCTGCTTTGCTAACTGGGCCCAAACCTTACTCCAAACATGTTTAAATAAAATGCTTCCCAAAGTCAGATTACATCGTCAAGAGATTTGCCTGAAATGGTTACTTTTGAGAGTAGTTCTCTTTAAAATACAATGTTCAATGTTTTTTAGCACATATATGTCTAATAACCCCACTTGGAGATATTAATACAAAGAACCCAGATTTTCTCAAGTTGTCAGTGATTCAAATTTTAAGTTTTTATCTATTTAGTTCCAAAAGCTTTCAGAAAACCAAGAGAATCAAATAAAAACCTAACCTTCAACTTATTTTAGTGCAGCAACTGAATAATTTGCTATATCTTTATAGAAATACACAGATTTACTGCTCATTGCTGACGGTAAGATATATAAATTTATGTTAATTTATGGTAGAACTACACAAGTTTTGTTGTTTCAGAAGGTGTCAGGATACAGTTCTAGTCTTCCAAACACATACAATTAAGAAATCAAAAAGTAATAATGGAAAAAAAAAAACTAATATGAGCCTTCCAATAACTACAGGGAGGTTATAAAGAAGACAGAGCTAGGCTCTTCGTAGGTAATACATGGACAGATGCCAAGAGGCAATGAGCATAGATTGAAACAGATGATGAACTGACTGGATATAAGGATCAAATATTTCACCCTAAGGACAGCCAAGCAGTGAAATAGATTTCCCAGAAAGGCTATGCAGTCTCTCCATCCTTGGAGAATTTTAAGACCGTACTGGATAAAGGACTAGGCAACCAAGCTGCCCCTGTTTTGGCTTTGAGCAGAAGGTTGACCTAAATGTCTGCTGAGGACCCTTCTAAGCTGAAATATCCTATATTCCTATATTCCAGAGATGAGGAAAAAAAAAATCCCAAAACAGTCATGGAAATGTATGCAACAAGTCTATGCAATCTGAACAGCTGAATTCTTCTCAGTTGACTTAATTGCCCTTTCTGAATGTATAGTTTGTCCACACATATTTGGAACATATTCATCTCAGTAACTTCTGCTGTTTTCATTTGTATTGCACATTCCTCCTCATCACCCGAGAAGAAACTTTCTAGAGAAACTCAGGCATGAAAATCCAAGTATTTCTCATATAAAAAGCATAGGTAGATTAGGCTAAGCATTAAAATCCTGCTTCCAGAAGATCAACAGACACTGGACTAAATACCTTGTTAGCTCCAATACAAACACTCCAGTTCCAAAGGCTATTTTTCTGGTACTTCATTTTCCTTCATTGCAACGTTGCTTCCTCATATAAAGTTTTCCTAATCATGCCCTTCTGTATCTCACCTTATATTCTGTTTTCCTCATCATTTTCCCACCTACCTGTTTAAGTCTAATGGCTGCTTGTAGCTTTTCCATAACTCTTTCCTGAGGCTGATTCCAGATTGTGGCTGTATTGTTGTTTGTAATGTAAGCTTTACATGCTGTGATCATCTGATTGGTCACCTAAAAGCATTTTGAACCTCATGAAAAAAAACATTTCAAGACAAAGCAGATTTTGCCATTCTTTCAGTCTCATCTCACACCTCTGACCAAATACCACTCCCCTAGACAGACTGTCCTCCTTGCAATATCCAGCCTCCAGATCATTACACCACCAAAATGTTGTTGATTAACTATGATCACTCTAAACCTTAATACCTTATACTACCCTTGAAATGACTTTGAGGACTACAAAGTCATAAGTCCTTGACACTTCTGAAAGCAAAAGTAAAAACAAGGACCCATGAGACAATGATAATTAAGGAACTGGTTGTCCTTCCAACCGGATTTCCTTCTTTATGCAATCATAAGGAGGCTTAAGGGCTATATAAATTTAACATAATTGGTTCTACAAAAAACAGCTCACCACCATCAAAACTCATTGTAATAAAATGTTTCTTGATCTATTCACATCAGGGTTGAGATTAGCCTCGATCTTCAAGAAGTCTGAAAAAATTCTTACAACTCCAAATTACAGACAGTAAACTAAGTTCTAATTTTGAAGTAGTTTTATCACTATTTCCAGTTCTCTATACATTCCAAAAGCAGTATTAAATTGACCAAAATGCTGCCTCTTCAATTGCTTTGTCCTTTTGTGTTTTCTGTCTCTCACTTAAGCAACAGCACACAAAAATTGTGAAAATTTCCTTTCACTCTGTAGCACTGACCTTTACAAACAAAGAGGATATCTTTTCAGACGTATTGTAATACTGAGAGATACTCTGCATCATTTTAATTGCATTTATGAGTCCTGGAATAGCATCCACCATGGACACCTGGAAAGAAACAGAGTCTGAATTCTGCTCAGTACTTGTGTTACCAGACATTAGCTCAATACCTAAATTAGAGAACCAAGGAGCATTACAAACATGGTCTTCCTAATGTTTCTGCCCTTGTTTCCCTGGGTGTCTTCTGCAGAGCTGCCTATTCTACTTCAGAATGCACGCTCTAAAATTCAATTTTGGGGAAAAAATTTCTCCACAGTCTTAGCTGGAAGAATTCTTGTCAGTGAGTGAAATTTGATAGAGCCAAAGGCCTCTTCAAAAGTACCATTTGTTTTGTACCATACCAAAGAGTATGCTTGTACCCTCTTTTGCTAAACCTGATGTTAGTGTGCATATAAAGAGAGCCAAAAAATAGAGATAACATTCATGGCACTCATTGGAATGAAGGAACTACAATGAACAACTTTCCTATAGTACTGGCATTTAGATTGTAAACAAATAGAATCATAGAACTGTTTAAGTTGGAAACAACCTTTAAGATTGAGTCCAACCACAAACCAGCAGTCCTGCCCTCAGCCGATGAATGATCCAGATTGAAAGATTTTTTTCAGACAGCTCCTCCTTGCATCTGAATTTCCAAAGCAATTAGTTCTATGTTACTGACAAACAGGTTCTCAAAATTTTACAAGTAAACATCAGTAAGGGAAATGTTCACACTCCATTCCTTGACAGCTTCCACCCCAAGTGCTGCATCCTCTCAAAACTAAACATCTGTGAAGCTGGTACCACTTCCTCCTTGGTAAAAGTCAGTACAGGGAGCACAAAGCTGATCATGTTCAGCAGACCCCGCACAGTGCCAACAGCAAGTGTGTTCATTTTAACTCTGTTTTGTAGGGGTATCATACTAACACATCATCAGAGAGACTCAACTATCAGATCAGGAAACACTGAAAGAACACACCCTTCTAACACCCTCCAGCAAATGCAAAGAAACAGAGCCATGCCATGGTTGCCCAGAGTGCTGCTTGCAAGTACTTTCACTTTGGGAAGAGTATGGAGAGAGAGAGAGAGAGAGAGAAAGTGGTAGCCAGAATGGTCAAAGCTTTGAGTCTTCACTGATACTCATCACATTTCTCTGACTAGCAAGACACATGTAATCAGTTGAAAAACCAGTTTTAACAAAAGCAACCATTTGCGACCTACTTTAGCAGATAACGGGACAGTGAAAATCCTTCCTCCTATACCATACCTCAGGTTGTTTGGTTATGTTTACTACTTCTTATACTTGCATCATCCTGTTACTATGGTACGAGAAGGTGTTTTAAGTTTGCACTTTAATATTTACACAACCATATTTATGTTTTCCTAACCCCAAGAAGCTGAAAATTGCCTTATAAACATTAGGCTAAGCATGACCTGGCTGCCAACACAAAGTCTAGCTTTTGTTCTTGACATAGCACCAGATTCACTATCACCTTCTTATTTTTGTGGGTTTTTTTTTTTAATCTCAAAGATTTCACTCTTCCCATAGCACAGAATTCAGTTACACCATCAGACCAGAAGCTTCGTAGTTACCATGGCAAGAAAATAATAAGTACTTTATTTTGTAGCCAGAAATTCCCACTAGGCTACTTTTAGCATAAGTGAACAAGGTCTCAAACTGGAGATGCATACCTAAAATGCTACCTATGTCATTTCCAAATTTCCTACAAAATACACTCATTTTAGTTGTCTGAAGAGGTTTGTGTTAAGAATTTAGAAGTTTTGCTTACAGGATCACTATTGTATAACGGGTCACAGTATTTTTCCAGAGAATATAGATACTTCACATTATCTTTAGCTTCATTTGCTGCATCTGTGATGCGAATATCCAGTGCTCGCCAGTTCTAAGAATAGAAAGTTGAAGAAAAATAAAACTACACACTTCAGAAAAACTGTTTTGAGATCAGTCTGACATCAGACTTTAAACACATTTGAAAGCACGGATTTACTTCATAGTTACACTTGTTTACCCAAAATGAGGAAAAGATCCTTGTTCTGTTTCAATAACTCAACTGTGAACATACAGTCAGTTCAGACCACTCAGCTCAACAAGTTATGTCAGTAGTAGTGTCAAGTCAAGCTGTTGTAAAATATATAGATATCACCTGTTAATTATTTTTGCTTGATGGACTGATGAATATATTACCATGTATTTGTTTCACATGTGTCTCATTTTGATGAGCTAAGACTTTTTATTTTGTTTACTTATTTTTCTGCTTGTGATGGGTCTTTAACTTTGTCAGCTTGAGAAATTATGACCCCACAAGCAGTTTTGACAGACAGTGTAACAATATGAGAAAGGGGTTTAATTTTTTTCATTTTCTTTTCATTAAATACCCAGTTCAATAATTCAATTTTCTGATTCAACAATCAATTTTTCATAGATTTATAAACATTTATTTCTGTTGAGCTGTGTGGATGCAGTACATTATCAGCCTTTAGACAAAGGAGATTTAAACTTTATCTACTCAAGGTGAGGAAGAGGAAAGAACAAAGAAAACAAAAGTCAGATGCTTCAATGCTTTTCCCACCAGAAAATGTTATATGATGTTACATATGTCACCAAAATGAACTAGGCTAGACAGAACATTTCTAGTTTTTACAACTGTCATAATTCGAAATAGAAACCTTCAGCAGTTTGGATTTAGCAGCAGTGAGTACTCCAAGTACTGCCTTCACATCTGGGCTCTTCAGCTGCTCTGTAAGGTAGCTGAATTTCGTCAATCTCTTTTTCCAGTAATCAAGCTCTGCTCGCGGCCCAAGGTCATCGGCTTCCTTTCTCAACTGGTCATTTCCTGCAAGAAGCTTTTATCATACAGTAATATTACTGAGTGATGCTGATATTTTTATCCACATGGATAACATGAATTAATTAATTATGTAACTCCTAAAATTAACCTCCCATGATAAATTACATAACCCAACCACCACAAGAAACCTTAATTTTGCTCGGCCTTTTTAGTGCTGAGATAAAGAGGGAGATGTATCTCAAGAGCATGTTTACAAACAATTATATAATAATATCTGCAAATAACCTGCAAAGTGTGTTTCAAAGTATGATTTTAACCACTGAGAACAGTATTCACTGAATTATTGTATTCCTTTTGCTTTGATTAAATCCACTGGGAATCAATAACTTTTCTACTTTGGTTTCTTGGCTAAGGTGAATCTTTTCTAGCAGCTTATTTGTTACAAGAGGTAGAGATGCTCAGTTTAGTAACCATGATATAAGCATAGACAGAATACTTTCCCTGTTGCAATATGGACACAAGGATCTCTCAGTAAATGTTGAAGTAAGAATAGGAAGGAGCATATTTACTGTCATCCTTCTCCAGTGGGTAATCCAACTATTGGCAGTCAGCTACCTAAGAATATTCTGAAGATTGTTTCATTACATTTTTTGAGAAGTATAGTATCCACTGAAAATTCCTACTAGCTGTAACATATTCTACTTAGCATTTGACAACACTTCAGTCACACCAAGTAGAAGAATGCATTGCAGGTCTACAATATCATTGAACATGAAGGCTTGCACCATTAATATAATGAATTAATTGCAAAAACCATAAACAACTTTGAAATAGTAGAAGGGCTCCTTTTACTGTTTTGAAATACATCACTCTTGAGGATTAAGGTAGATTCAGGGGCACTTCAAACTACTTAGGAGGCTTCCTTATCTCTCAGTGGGTCCAGCTTTTCTCTCTGAGCTGGGTAACATGAATTGAAATAATTTCTGTGCACATTTTTATGCTTTCTGAACAAGCTGATGGTTTACATAGAAAAGAACACCAGAGGCCTTAATAAAGAAGGGTCTTTCATCGAGCTGATGTCTTAATTTGCAAATAAACATACCTTTCTGATAAAATCTCTGCAATAATTTTTACAGGCAGAGTAGAGAATAAGGTAGCAATTAAATTTCCATTTTCCAGCTTTAAAAGCTATTCATGCTGTCCTCTTCCTTATTGTCTGCCTGTACAAACATTACAGAACTTGTTTCCTTGAAGCTTCTATGATTTACCTTGGATTGCTTTTCAGATGATGCACAGACCACAAGAACTTGATTAATATCATGCAATAATTTAACGCAATAACTCAATTGATACTTTCATTTCTTTCTGAAAAGAACAAGATATATGCTAGGCAGTCTACAAAGGACTTGCTTCTGAGATGAAAAAAATGCAATTAAAAATCTCATCTGCCTTTTTTTTTTATTTTATCTGCACTTAAAACAAGTATGTTGACCTTACAATACTTCTAACCACATGAAGAGTTTCCATCATTGAAATGTTTTCTCTTTAAGATGAGATGATTATCAAAAACAGGGAACCAGGCTTCCAGAGACGTGTATGCTATTTTTACTAACAGATGGAAAAAGCCTTCAATAATGTTATCTTTGAGAAGTAAAATCACAGCAGATATGCCAATAGTACTTTAAAATACAGGGATTTATCACATCTAAGCCAACAGGATTAAATTCATCATCTCCCAATACACAGATGTTGTCATATTTCACATCTGTCCAGTGTATCACCTGTTCAATTTGTTTGGTCCATCCTTTCATGCAGACTTCAATTCTTCCAAGAGCATCAATGCTGTTAGCAACTGCCAGATAATCGGAAGGTCCCCTTAGAGTTTTCAGATCATATGTTTCACATTTCTTCAGATACACCTAAACCACAAGTTAAAAAACCCTGAAATGCTGAAATATTCATGATAAATAATCCAGTACTTTAAAAAGTAACTGTTTGCCCCACTTGGGGTATCTTACTTCATATTCCTGTATCAGTTTAAATTAAACTGGTTTGAGCGAGAACTAGACTCCAGAATGTGGAGAATTTACCAGCCTAGCAGTGCTCATGCTCTTTCCTTCACAAAGGCTGAGAAGGAAATGACAGATAAAGCAATTGTCTGTCATACATTAATCATTCTTTGTTTAAGAGTGGCCACAGCCATTGGACAGTCAAGATGTTAATAGCTCTAAAGAACTGGCACCAGAGCAGAAGCACCTGCAGAATTGTTAAAGCCACAGATTAACGTATAACAAGTTACTGATGACATCAAACAAAATTGTTATTTTTCCCTCCAGTTTAACAAAATAGATTTTTAATTAGTATTCTGCAACAGCAGTTAATTCAAAAGCTCCAGAGCAAGAGACTTTCTAAGCAGCTAGTTCAACTTCTATTTGCCTCATAAACACACTACCTTTTCCAACAGATTTTGCTGAGTTCCTGATAGGACACTGACAAATGCTTCAAGGGAAGCGAGGAAGTCCTGTTTAATATTGGAAGCTTGTTGAGGATCACCAAGTTCAACCCAGCCATGGTCCATAGTCTGTAAGGCTGGAATGAAGATTTCTGATATCAACTGCTCAACACTTTTTAGCAAGCCATCTCGACCTACATTCATCATATTAAAATTTACTTCCTGTAAAATAAATGCAATACATGTTAAAATAGAAAACAAAATGTTGCCATCGTTACAGTTATTTCAGTCCTATTGCCTTGAGCATCTGAGAAATAGCCAGTGTGTGAGTGCTCTTCAAGTGATAACAGCACAATTCTTGCTAGCAGGGCCTGCAAGATTTGCACAGCATCACAGTTTGTCATACAAAACTGAGGAAACAAAGATCTGAAAGCACTTGTAAAACACAATGAGAGTATAAGAGACCTCAATTTATAAAGCTCAGTTTAGACGAGTAAAATGATTCTACCCTGCCACTTCTCTAGCTATCAGCATTAACTTTTGAAATATATATGTAGACAGAGATCAATGTACTTAAAAGGCTTAGATATAAAAAGAATTATGATACATAGTTAATTCTCACTTCCTGTTGCCCAAAGCTTTTGGCCCAGATTTACCCAGTTTGAGATGCAACACCTCACAGAACACATATTTTTCAGACATTCTGCAAAAGCCTCTGAAGACTTCTAAGGTAAATTATGTTGATCTGCCAGGCACTTTTTGCTTCATTAGAAGGTACCACAGGAATTTTTTTCAGCAACATAATTTAACACCAAACAACTTTTGTCACACATTAGATGTGTCTTCAGACATAACATTTTTACTTTTCAACTTATCTTTTCTAGTTTTATCATATTATCTACTATCAGCAAGTGCTACATAATTACTTGTGAAAAACACAAAACTTTTAAGTATGTATCTGTAGAAATTAAAAAACAATCTGGTGATGACAGCCAGCTCATCCAGCCTTAGCTCTTGTATTTCTTGCATATCTGGGCAAAATACAGTTTTAAAGGTTTTCGTAGAAGAGATGGGGGGTGTTAAAACTCACTGATTTAGGAGCTGTACTTGAGAATTCCCATTTTGAAGGGTATAGAAAGTATTCCACAACACCAAATTCTCATTTAGCCCATCATTCTTATTTTAGTGCTTCAATTATAGCGCTCCAATTATAAGATGCCCTATATTTTGTTCTGTGCTCCTTGCTACTGAAACACTTGATCCAGCTTTGTTTACCTCAGACCATCAGAGATTTAAGGAGGCTTTCACCAGTAAAAACTTGTCTATATATTATTTGCTTATATGGTCTCAAAAATAAAATTATTTCTGTTTGGTTTGTTTTTTTTTTTTAATGGATTTGCTAGTGCTTGTAAAATTTAGCAGTGTATTCTTTAGGTATTGACTAATTACTCTTTGTCATTTTGGACTATCATGGATTTTCTTTGTTAGCATCATTTCTTCATAGCAATGATACTCTTCAAGTTGCTGCTGCTAGCTGATGCCAGGTTTTCCATTCCCCTCTTTCTTTGTCCCACGGTTCATTTAGCCAAACTGTGTCCTTTTACTCATTCCTCCATATCAAAGTTTGTCAAATTACACGCTGAAAATAGCCCATAAGGAAAAATAATTTTTAAAAATATTATGTACAGTGATCAGCAGTCACTGACTCTTACCTGATAGATATTCTCTGTTGTGATAGGTTTAAAAAGACTAGATCTAATGAAGAAAATGCATACACCAGTTAAAGCAACTTCTTTTCCCTCTGTCACAAATACTTTAGGTTTATGCTTTGGCAAATGAGAGTTGATTCCTGTTCCTGGAAGGACAAATTGCTCTGTAGATTCAAATAAAAGAAACATTTTTTAAAATCACTGATTATTTATTCAAATAAAAGTTTTCTAAACAAACAATTCAGTCATCATTTGCATATATTTAAGTCTCAGACTCCTGGAGTTGCCCCATGGGACTATCCTCAGACGGTATACAACATCTATAGTCCTCACAGCACAATAACAACTATTTCATCTAGTTTTGCATTCTCGCATCAAAAGCTTTTCACTTCTCTTCATTTGTTTGCTTTCTATTCTTTTTAAGTAAAGGTTCAGACTCAAGATCCTCTTACATGGCTCTTTATCATGCAGTTGCATGTAATGCTCAAAAAAATCACACACACACACAAAAAAAAAAGCACCACGCAAATGTATTTACCTCAGAGGAGCCTATTAACAACTGTCTTTCCTTATAAACATGTAGACAACTCTTAACATTAATTTTTTAAAAAATAAATAAATAAATAAACAGAGTGCTTCTGGGGGGGGGGGGGAAGGAGACAGGCCACAGCAAATTATTTTGGGGAAAAAACAACCAAACAAAACAAAACAAAACAATAAGGGAGCTACAAGGGACTTCCCTGTTCTTTCTTATTCCCCTAACACAAATGTGTTCCTACCATGTTTATTAGGCTGTTGGTACCAATTGCAGCAGTACCTTTGCAAAAATATTCTCTCAAATTGTGGTTTTGGCCACGTTACTTCTCTGTTATTAGCTTTCTAGTGTTACCTCAGAGGAAAATGTGCATGCACAGGCATTTCAGTGAGACAGTGAAACAATAAAAGGATCAAAAAGTGAAGTTTTGATACTAGCAGTTAAAGGACAACATAAAAAAAAAAAAAAAAAAAAAAAAATTACGAGTCCCCCACCACTTTTTTTGCTGGCTCAAGACCATCTGCCCCAGTGATCCCTATTTTGGATCAGGTGGCCAACTATAAGTCCCTTGCCCACCCTTTTCTTCACATCAGCTTTCCCCCTCCCCTTTTTCACCACAGTTCCTGGAAGAGTCTCTTTTTTGTTTACCTCAGAACTATATCAAGGGCTCTGTTGCCAGCAATACAGTCTTGACTATGAGAGTTTTATTAATTTGATTTATTTCCAATTAAGATGAATTTGCAGTATCCTTGTGCTTCGGTAATTACAGAGGCCCCACCAGAAACAGCCGTCCCCGTTTCCAGGGCATTCTCATGATGTAAAGAAATGTAGTAGGTAACCTATTCTGCATTCTCTTGTAGAAAAGATGTACTGTTGCTGAAAAGGGTGCTAGAAGTTGTTCAGCTGCATATTACAAGTGCCATTCAAAACATTGCAAAAAAACTGCATGTGAGGCCAGGCACAAAACCAGACTTTGAAATGACCGCTTAGGGCTCTGGAGTGTCTTCCTGAACTCAGAGATACACAGTCTCTCCTCCATATGGACATAAAGTATCTTGTAGGCACCATTCAAAGGGTCATTTTCTGCCCAAGTGTTCACAGATCCACAACAAAGTCAGAAAACCACCTTGTATTTGAGGTGGTGTGCAGCAAAGTGCCCTTGCCAACAATCTTGTTGCTGTATACATGTAATCTATACATTGCATGTATACAGTTACATGTAATGCCACAAAAGGAAGAGGATGAGAGGAAACAGCCTCAAGTTGTGCCAGGGAAGGTTCAGAATATGTATTAGGAAAAATTTATTCATGGAGAGAGCTGTGAAGCACTGGAACAGGCTGCCCACTGAAGTGGTTGTGTCACCATCCCTAGAGGTGTTTAAAAGACATATAGATGAGGCTCTTATGGACACGGTTTAGTGCTAGAGTTAGGTTATGGTAGGACTTGATGATCTTACAGGTCACTTCCAACCAAAATGATTCTATGATTCTGTGAAAAATTCACTTAACTTTACTACTTAGTAGCTACCACTATAGCTATGATTTTTGCTTTGCTAGCCTGTGAGCCACAGCCCCAGAATGATCTGCACAGAAAATGCTTCTACAAATCCTGCACCATCTAAGGAAAAGCATATAGCACAAGCCGCACACTTTGATGGTGTTACCAGTAACTGTACACTCATGGCTGTCAGCAAAGGCAGCCTCCCATACACCCACTTCATCCTACACTCACTTGTCTTCTCCTTTACCACCAGTTTATTTTTTCTTTCTTTTTTTTTTTTTTTTTTTTTCATCCAGTGCACATGGTCTTTTGGGGACTTCTGCTTATTCACTCAATTAACATGTCTGAGTTTTTGTTTATTTTCCTCCAGCTTTCCATGTTGCCTGCATCTAGCAGCACATCTCAAAGACCAAAGGCCACCACAATCATACTATAGGGTCATCTGATCACTTTGAGGGTTGGTGAGGGGAACTCTGATTAGATTCCGAGGCTTTTCCCCTTGCCTTACACGTTCTCCAACATACTTCCACCACTTCAACTCAGGCATGTTAAAAGTTGATCTGCAGATTTCTAAATTGGTGGCTGAGATTGTATTATAATTTAATTTTCTTTCTAGGTATGCTTAAGTTTTAATAATTAAAGTTGCTTATACTAAACAGTCTTTTTATACCTTTCAGGTATATACATATATACTGAAAATACATAAACACATATTTGTACACTCTTCTAGGTATATGTTTACATATGTATAAACACAGATATTTCTACAGATACACATAGCCATATTTAGGAGGCCTCTGTACATCCAGGGTAAAAAAGCAGGGTCAAGTCCCACCAACCCAACACAGGGTCTCAGAGGTCACATTGCACCTGGCTAGTCCCAATGGCTGCAGCATTGGAGGTTCTGGGACAGATGTCACAGACAAGAGGAGGATGTCCTTGTCACAGGGGTCCTGAGCTGCCTCCCAGTTGAGAAGTAGGCTTCCCCCAGAAGTGTGGTAACATGGGGGTACAGGGGAAGGGAAGGGCACATGAAAAGAAGGGATAATGGCCCTGCTACCCACAAGGCAGACCTCCTGGGGTCATCTGCCACGTGACAGGACCATCTGGATGGATGGTCATGTGCCAAGAGCTTCTAGGGGAAAATTGGTGGTGTGACTGGAGGGGAGAGAGTAGGGCACCTGTCATTATACACAGGTGTGAAAGTCATCTTTTAACTATCGAGAACCATTTTCCAGCCCCCAGGCAATTGTTGCTAGGCTTGCAAGGAAGTGTTGTTGCATACTAGCAAAATGCAGAAGTGCACTAAGAAGCTTCAGTAATTTCATCAATCCTCATTCCATGAGCAAGGATTAATGTCCAGTATGACCAAACTTGATGTGCATTAACCCCCAATTTATAAGAACTTAATTATTTGCTTTTTCCTTGCACACTTGCTCAGCACAACTATAACATGTTTCAGGAGAACATAAGTTGCTTTACCTGTATCTGTTGCCTCCACATCTTGATAGTAGAACATCAGATGACGCAGACCTCCAGGGGCCAAGAATTTGTCAATGCGTTCTATCTGTTTGAGACCACATTCATGTATTTATGCATAGCACACCCACTATGAAAATTTTAACTTGCTCAGATTTTTAACATACACAGCTAACAAGTACACATTTTCATTGTTCACTAATAAAATTATACCAGGCTCAGTTACTACCATCCAAACAAGATAGAGTTTTCTTGTCCTTTAGCAGCACATATCTTCTTAATTGAATCACTTAGGTTTTTCCATGCTGAACACAACTGAATATTGCTAGACCATGTTTCAGTTTACTGAGACAACTTAGTTTACATGCTGTGTATCATCTCTCAAACTGAGGGCACAGGGCATTTCTGCATTTACTGAAGTGCAGAAGCACCGCACTGAAGTCCCTCACCCATTTATTCTTACTGCCATTCAGATAACTAGCTGAAAGCAGAAAACACACAGCTGCAATTATTCCATATCACAGCAACAGAGAAAGCCTTTATTTATTTCTGGTTTAGACATCAGGACAATCTCACAGTTCTCCACCAATTTAAGGCTGCCATCAAGCATCTTTGAACCATATATTAGTAGTTCAGTCCAGGAATCTCATGTACAGGCCATATAGACCTAGGAAGAAAGTTAATTGCTGTATGCTAGCACGCTGATCAGTATTTCAGTACCTGAAAGTCTGGTCTAATCTGTTATTTTTCTAGATCTATGAGTTGTTGTTTCACATAGTCCCTAACTACACAGCAGTTGCACTAGGGAAGGTTCAGATTGGTTATTAGGAAAAAATTATTCATGGGAAAGGTTGTCAGGTATTGCAACAGGCTGCCCAGGGAGTGGTGGAGTCATCATCCCTGGAGGTGTTTAAAGGATGTATAGACAAGGTTCTTAGGGACATGGTTTAGTTTACTGCTAGAGTTAGGTAATGGTTTGACTCAATGATCTTGAGGGTCTCTTCCAATCAAAATGATTCCATGATTCTAATCTTCCAGCAGAAAAGGCTTCTAATTGTAGAAGTCCTTTGGAAACATTTGCTGGTAATATTTGTGCTTCCTAGTGCAGGAAAAATGCTGCATTTATCCCTCTTCAATTAATAATGTGCCTGTTACACAAAGATCACGTAAACTGCTATTCCAGAAAATCTTTGGTGAACCCTCAAAGATGAGGTCACAACAACTATTACACTTTTGTCTTTTCAAGTATGACAACTTTCAATATTTTCTTCACTTGACAATTATTCTCAGGCAATATAGTTTGACAGGAAACCCATTTAGAGATAGAATGCACAAAGGCTGAAACAAGTTCTGCTTTTTAACTTCTGCAACAGTGTTCTGGACAGCTGATTTTCCTATATCGCGTGGAATCACAGAAATGTTGGAAGGGACCTCTGGGAGATGTTGAGGCCAGCATCCTGTATCATCAACAGCTCAGGTTATCTAGACCTTTACCTAGGCTGAATCTCAAAAACCTCAAGGAAAGGAATTCCACAGCTGTATTACTCTCCTGGAGAAGAGGGGTCTTTAGTGTTCAATTTCCAAGTTGTGGCTATTGCCTTTCCTATATCATCTGCAATTGCTCAGAAGAGCTCAGCTCTGTCATCTTCATAACTACTCTTGAAGTAACTGCAGCCCACTCTCTGACTGCCCCTCAATCTCTTATTCTTCCTCTTCTCATATTTTACATGCCCTATGTCCTCCACTATCTTCGTAGTCTTCCACTGGACTTTCTTCAGTCTCTCAACAACATTAACACTGAAATGGGAAAGCATAAGTTAAAGAAGGTACACAGATGGAAAGAGAACACAAAGGAAATTTTTTTAAAAAACACACCCATGTTTCCTCTAGTGCCAGGGAGTAAAACAATATCTACTTGCTGTCTACCTAGGTTTTAAAAACATAACTATTTATTTTCAAATCACAAAATGTAACTCCTTTGCATATAATACTTATCAAATTCAATGCACCGTTTCCTCAGTATACGTATTTCTAACTTCTTACTCCCTGCATTAACCAATTCTCACATAGTATTTGATGGTAATATCCGTTCTAAAGCACCCAATGAGCTTCACTATCAATTACCTGGTTACCATCAAGAATAGCATCTTCTACTTCTGCTTTGTCCAGGTTCACACAAGAGGCAATGGTATCCAGTAAGTAATCATGCCTGCCATCCAGCCGAGCACGTTTAGCCTCTCTCTCTTCCTGCAGCTTTTGCTGTTATAAAGCACAGTGGACAATGAATAACTCTCAATGTATTTTGAAGACAAAAATAAAGAAAATTTAAAATTTATTTACAAAAAATAAAGGCTGTCACATTATTCTTCCAAATTTTTGGTTTATGTTTTTAAGGCAGTCTAATTTTTCAGAAGCAACCCCTGTTATGATTCTACAGTTGATTTCCTGTGTTCTGTTTTCAGATTTAGCACAAAATTTCTATCATCAGTCTTTTGTACTACATTATTTACACATTGAAAGGTTCTGTAGGGGGTTAAAAAAGAAATATTTTACATGTATAGCACTGTCATTCTGCAAGTTATCTACAACAGCCTAAGTCCTTAGTCCCAGCTTTTCAGTCTAGTCACACATGATCATCAAGACAAGACAGGATTCTGACCCTTCTTTGCTATTCATGGAAGATATGGAAGATACTGTAAGCATTCTCTAACAAAGACAGATGCTGCTGCAGGAAGCTAGGGTTTCATACATTATCTCTTTAATATAATGAGAAGTAAAACAAGCCACAAGCCTCAAGGTACACAAGTGTTTACAAATGTGCTCAACTATAGCTATTATACCATTCTTCAAGCTGTATGCCTACTCTTCTAATTAAATTGAATTCCCATATGTAATACAACTCATTACATTATAGACAAAATCGCCTACTGGAATACTTACTGGTATTATTGTGCTTGAGGATTACAAGATTTAATATCATTTCATTTTCAAAAGAAATTTAGAATTAAGTTTCATTGGTGGTAAATTCAATTTTATTTCCCCAGTGATTATGAAAAAAATCTAGTAACTCTATAAAGTATGCACAAGCGATTTACCCACACGCTTCTGCATAGCCGAAAGGACTTGCATAATACACTTTATACACTTATGTAAATATCTTTCCTAGTTCCTGAAGGAATTTTCAAATGTTTGGTAAACTCATCATTACTATAATAGCATGCCTTCATAGATGCTGAATGCACTGGAAATGTTTTTCCATGTAAAAAACAAACATACAAATCCTATTCTTTACACAAATATGCCTGAAGAATGCAGTAGCGGATTTATTTGTACTGCATGCTATTTTATCTCTGTCATTCCCCAACATGAATTCCGCTTTCCCAAAAATCAAAAGTCATCACAGGATTGGCCTTTCCTACATCTTCTCAAATCAGGCAAGAAATTTTTCCCCTATTTAGACATACAAATAGTGACCATTTGGGGCTGAATCAGCTTCACACTAGATGATAACACCAGAATCCTAAAATTGGTTGTTTCAGTAATGAGAGCACAACTGATAACGCATATTCAACAAAGAAAAATACAACCAATACTCTGCCAACTAGTTAGCTTCTGTTTAATCAAGCAAAAAGCTCTTTTTGTTTTACTTAAGCCACAGAGAGACTAGTTTTGTACTCTGCTGCATTTCCAGCATTGAACTCCATTTATATTGCTATACAAGATATTCATCTTCTGTTGGTTATCTGTTCCGAACTCCACTTATACAGGTGGCCCTTGATATGTTCACAGCCTAAATTTCTTCTACAACTTGCTGTTTATGAAGGCTGAAATTACGAGCACCTTTCTCAAACTGAGCAGTGTTTGCTCATTTCAGCTCTTCTAATGTTTTCCAATCCTTTAACTGCAGTCTCTCAAACCCTGTAACAAACATACCATCTATTGTGTATGGCTGTTCACATAGCAGTAGGCAATAATTGAGGCCTAAGTCTGGTCACAAGAGCATTCATTAATATATCACAGAACTTTATTATTTTAAAGAACTGTACCTAGAGAAAACAGGGAATTACCATCTAGATAGTAGAACTATAGTTTTATGAAGATTAAGACATTCTCTTACATTTATCACGTGTCACTTCTGGAAGGCATTTGCATCGTTCTGGTGGATATCTCTCTAATTAGTATAAGTTGCATGGATATTTTTCCTGATAGACACTACAGTGCTATTCAAGAACACACCCTGCCTGTCATGCTCCCATATTTTTATGATCTACCATTTCTAAGAACTTTTTCACCCTACATGCGGTGTTCCCCAATCACAACCTCTCATTTCTCTGTTGTTGCAGATACCAGAAGACACTTCTCCCTTCACTTCTAGGATTATGTTGCCCCACCAAAAATAGAAGAAACCTAAATTCAGTGCCTTCAATAGCAAGTCATTAATTTAAATATTTTTTTAAAAACTCAGAAGCTAGACTGAAAACTGATCAAAATATCAGTTCCATTTGCATACCACTTAAAATACAAATTTTTAAGATACTCTTTACTTAGGCTTAGGAATCTCAGAGAATGAATTGCAAGAAAATGTTGAGCTTTCTACCTGTCATTTGCCCCTTCTCCACCACCCCCCTCCCCATCACATCTTTAAGGGTTAAACATAAATGAGCAAAATGGTCATGGAGGAACAAGTAGATTTCTATTCCACATTTGTTTTTTTCCTGATTTTTGCATAGGGGTGTATTTCAGGTCCTCATTTTTTTGTATCAACCACAATTTCAGTGAAGGAATTCACTAACCTGTTCCAAAATTCAGTCTTTGGACTTCAAGATGTTAATTTTAACTACCCCCACGTGCTGCTTCAAATCAACAATGTGGTGTCGGCCTAGGAGTTTTGTATATTTAACATCCTGCCTGATTCACTACAGAAATATATAACCCTAAATAGCAAAAAAATACCAAAAAACAGGCAAGTTTATTTAATTCAAATAAACATAATTTAATAGAACACTGAAAGACTAAGATTTGAAGATGGAAGGATTGCTAAAACCCATAAGCTATTATTTGTGTAGGTAAGAGAGGAATTGCTGGTACCTACAGTAACACTCTCCTCACAAGCTCTGAAAAGCATCAGCAGCAATTCTGATCAGGGTCATAAAACAAAGCCACTTCATAATGTTCAGTGATGTAGGAAGATCCAGATGGAATGTTATTTACAAGAGATCAATCCTTTCTCACTTAGATATGTGGAAGGATTATCCAAGTTTTTACATAATAGAGCTTTACCTCACTTCTTCGTTTACAGAACAGCAGCACAGCCATGTTTAGTTTGGGGATTCTTTTCCCCCTCTTAGTTACAAAGGTAAGAAAGCCCACATGACACAGTCCCACAGCAGATGCAAGTCCAAAGCTAAACTGATTAACCAAAAAGTCCTGATCTGATGATTAGTCTAGTTACAACAAGTAATTTGGTTTATGTTACATAAAACCTTAACATTCCTAATACCTAACTGCTAAAAATTTAACACAGGAAACTCATTTCAGTAGACATCTGCTCCTGGAGCAGAATAAAGGGGAGATTCCTAAATCATTTTAACATAAGCCCAAACCCATAACCATCATACTATCAGTCTAAAACAACAAATGGTGATTAAGTTAAAATTTTTTAAAAATATGTTTTCTAACTAGCACAGGAGTATATAAGTACACATATTTAAGCAGAAGGTACTAAAAGATCAGAAGTCAGGGTTGACAGAGGTCCTTGCTTTGTAACAGATGCCTCAGAAACCACCTACTGACTATTGCCATCTTCTTCATCATAGAGTGAATCGCTGATGTGTCTGCAGATACTCTAGAGTTTGCATGAATGTTATTTAGTATTCAAGTCAAAACTACACAAGTTAAAACTTGTTCCGGAACACAGTTTATCCAGCAAATGATGCATTTTGCTCTCAGAATACTGTGCATTACTGAATTTAGACATGCTCAGATCAAAGTCTTATGGATAAGCAATACACTTGAACTTTACTAGGAAGCTCCATAGCAAAGAAGTGGAAAAAGTATGTTTTATTGTTAATTTACTGTCTTATCCAAAATTTATTTAATCAACATGGCATTCCTCTGTCTCTCCTTTAACTTGCTAACATGTTTCATATTCCATAAGCCTTGCTCACAGATTTCCCTGTAGAAGTAAACTGCAAAACTTTTACCCTTTCCAAGCACCCTGAGTTTTCAGACACACACATTTCTATTCACTTCTCTCCAAAAATCTCACCTTACAGAATTAGGACAGTGTCATTAGCTGACTCTTAAATCTCAAACATAATCAGACCTTTCCCACATTTGTGGTAACCTACTAACTCAGGAACAGTTAGTTCAAGCGACCAGTTTTTAAAATTAGTATAAGAGTCTTAATGACTTCCATACGTTATTATTTTTTTTTTTTCCTCAGTGCTATGCAGTGTCTTCAAAATTCTATTCCCAACTATGGGAAGGGTGAAATTCAACTTCAGTTTTCCTTGGTGGCATAGTCCACCCTTGTTTTCTTGCCAGAACTAGCATCAAGCCCTTTATTGTATCGGTATAACATTTGTAAATTATACCATTACCAGATCACTGCAACAGTCTGGACAAGATGCAAGCACTAGTAGTCAAATGCGTAAATATCTCCGAGTATAAATTTACCTTTCAAAACAAATCATGCAGTTAAGCTTTGATTGTTACCCTACCAACTCACTCACAGGACCAGTTACACAAAAATGCTGCCTCTCATGACAAATACCTACTCAAATACTATATTTTACTTTAAAAGGCAAAGTTTATCCATTTTTATATAATTAGAATGTTTTGTGAAACCACTATCATCCACATACAACATCTTAAAAAACACATTTTTCTACATCCTCCCACCTTCAATTCACAACTTTATTCAAACTACACAGTTACTAGTCTGGAACTAGTCCAAAGTTCAGTTTTCCTTACCTTTATAACTCTGCCAATGCTCTGTTTCCAAAGTTTCTTTCTTCCAGCTCTGAACATTGTACTATCTGATTTAATTATCAAGTACTGTTTTTCAGCAATAAGCCTTAAACCATGGAGCAAGCCTCCTGATTCATCATTTTACACTGTCCCCCCACCTTTTTGTTCATATTTGTTTCATTCTGTATCTGTAGAAATCCCCCAAAAACTCTAGAAAATACAGTAAGGACTTAAAAAGCTAGCAACTATTAACCTTAACTCTGTATTTAAAATTCAGTTCTGATGTGCATTTAAATTACTCAAAAACTAAATTGGACTACTTTAGAAACTAGAGGTCTCTAACCACCAGAATTTACTGCCTATAGCTTAGGAGCTGCAAATTACTGCTACCAACCACAGCGTTGTTAAGGTGATATTGTTTATATACAAACACCGCTCGATACAATTCATCACGCTCAAGGGCAACATAACCATCTGCAAAAGTCAATTTTATAACTGTTTATCTGATTTGTGTTTAGGTTTCTTAAGTAATCCTCATGTCAACAGATATCTCTATTTCCTTGTCACAGATGACTGTTTAAATATATAGCAACAACAATCAAGTGGCTTTCAAACAGCTCTTACCCACAGACTACTAAACTACCAAGTTTTCTCTTCATATTTTTTATACAAGCACATTCAGTCTCAGTTATTTTTCACTTGTACAATGGTTGCTTAATACAGCAATTTTTCCTCCACAAGGAATGTAAAGCTTTTTCTTCTTAAAATAGCCTTAATTTTTCCACTTCAGTGACAGAATCTAATCTGACGTCCTCTTGAAAATGCCAAGAAAAATAAACTAATGATCCAATTAGGAACAAGAAAAACAATAACTTTTTACAGCCATTTCAGGCCTAACATGCCCCTAAATACTTCTGCTTCCACTCATATCAATCTGAATTACATCTAAAATCAGCTGATAAAAATCACATAAGTAAAAGCCATTTTTCTCACACTATCTGATTTTTTCCATACAATTTTCCCCACGTACTATAGTCAAATCTGAATGTATGTTTGAAAAACACTGAAAAAAATCGCATTTAGTGTAAAAGTAAACATACATAACTTTCTCTGAATCCTCTACAGCTTTCTCTTAAAATTAAACATGCTATTGAGTATTACACATTGAGTTAATTCTTGAATATATTCAAAACACTGAGGAATTATTTACTTCTTTGCAGGATATATGTGATTTATTATGTAAAAACTCAGCCCAACAGGCTTAATTTTGCCATGCATCAACAACCTCTTTAAAAATAAATAAATCTCTCAAAGAACCACCTAAGAATCATGGAGCTTTTTCATAAAACAATGTAAGGTCATAGCAACTAACTCGCAGAACCACAAGATTATGTAGGTCTAAAGAGATCTCTGGAAGTCATCTAGTTTGATCTTCTGTTCAAAACATATCCAGTTAGAGTGTGTTGCTCAGAGATGCATGCAGTTGAGTTTTGAGTATCTCACAGGATGGCAATTCCACAGCCTTGTGGGCACTGTAGTAGTGTTAGACCATCCAACATAAAGATTGTTCCCATCTAACTGGAATCTCCTATGTTTCAGCTTGTGTATGTTGGCTCTTATTACCATACACTTTAATAAGAAGTTCAGCTCTGTCATCTCTCTACCCTCCCATTAGGCAATCGTAGGCTGCAATAATATCTGCCCTTAACCTTTTCTTCCTAGGGATGAAGAAACCTGGTTCTCTGAGTATATTCTCATGCATCACACACTCTGGACTCCTGACCATCTTGATGACCCACAGCTGCCCTTACTCTGTCAGCCTGCTGACTATTTCAGCTGTTTGTGGTCAGCATTCTGTGCTGTGATATGCACTACTGGCTCACGTTCAACTTGGGGTGGAACAAAACCCTTCAGTCCTTCTATGTAAACCTGCTACCTAGCAAGTTGGCCACTGGCCTATATTGTCACACAAGGTCATCCCACCCTAACTGTAGGACCTAGTATGTTCTTTCATTGAGTTTCTTGAGGTTCTTGTCAGTTCATTTCTCAAGCACATCTAGGTTTGTTTGAATAGCACCCCTTCCCTCCACATATCAGCCTCTTCCCACAGTTTATCACCAACAGACCCGCAGAGAGTGTACTCTGTCCCATCATTCACATTATTTGTAAAGACACTAAACAATTTTAGCCTCAGTATCAATCCCTGAGGGACACCACTTGCTAGCTGGACTTGATACTGGCTGAAGTCTGCTTGTCCAGCCAATCTCCCACCCAAACTATCAGACAATTATCCAGTCCATATATATCACAAGTCTGACTCTAAGGATATTATAGGACACTTTGTCAAACATCTTGCTGAAGTCAAGATAAAGAACATCACCACAGCTTTCTCCTTGTCTACATAGTGAAAAAGGTAGTAGGTAGGCGCTGGATAGAGACTGGAACTCTTGTGGGTTACTCTGAGCAGTATTTATTGTAGAAGATTCACAGGAACAGCAGCATTGGGTCACCTCCTCAGAGAGTGACAATCATACAGCAGTATAACTAGTCATTATATAGGGTTCTAACATGTATTATGCAACTAAGCAACATTTATCACTGTCTATCCCTGTCGATGTCCTCAGGTTCCTTCCGTCCCAGTGGTCTACGGGTTCCACTTCTTCTTTCTTGGCAAGTACCGAACAAAAGGTCATCGGGTCGCAGGGCTAGCTTCTTTTGAAGTTCTACCTGTCTCATTTGTTATCCATAGTTCATCAGTCTAGCACAGAAATCAGCAAACCTAAGAACAGCATTTATCAATGTCTTAACTAAGGGTACAAAGCAAGCATAAGGTAACCATGCTCATGGTTCTGGGTAAGGGCTATACAGGGGACAAGCTGAGACTTTCAGCCTTAGCAGCACAGCTTATAACATTGATATAGGCCTAAAATCCTAATTTCCTATTTCCCTACAACACATAGCCAGCTGTCTCATCATAGAAGGCAATCAGGGTGGTCGTGTAGGATTTGACACTGGTAAATCTATGCTGGTTGTTGACAACCATCATCTTGGTTATTCACGTGCCATAAAATGGCTTCCAGAACAGTTTGCCCCACAACCTTACCAGGGACTGAGGTGCAGCTGGCTGGTCTGCCATTCCCTGCATCTTCCCTTTTCTCCTGTTTGAAAATGGATGTGTGTCCTCAGGAAGCTCCCCAGAGCATCACAGTCTTTCAAAGATGAGAGAGGCCTCAAAATGACATTGGTTTCCTCCCTCAGCACCTTCAGATACATCTTATCTGCATCCATGGACTTGCATACATCCTATTGGCTTAAGTGCTCCCTGACACTTTTTTGGCTACCATAGATAATCCTTCATTTCCACATGTTTTGCAAGATGGCTTGAAGACCTAAAAAGTCAGAGGGCAAACCCAAGTCATGAAAAATGAGGTAAAAAAGGCACCGAGTACTTCAGTCTTTCCCATATCCCTTGTCAATTAGTCCCCTGTCCCACTGAGCAGTGGGCCCACATCTTATTTTGCTGCCAGTGTACTTAGAAAAACTATTCTCATTTCCCTTCACACTTCTCTCAAGTTCAAACTCCAGCTGAGCTTCAACTTCCTTAACTCTATCTCTGAACCCTCAGACATTGTCTCTATATTTCTCCTCAGTGGCCCATCCCTGATTCTACCTTCTATGGAAGCTCACATGTTTAAACTCAGACAGGGTCACCTTGTTTATCTTGCTCTTCCTTCTGCACATTAAGTGATTCATCCTTACATGCCAAAGATGTTATTCTTGCAGATCGGTTTTTCTCAGTCTGTTTCCCTCTGGGGAAGTCCTTTCATAGGATCCTGCCAAGCAGATCCCTGAAGAAGTCAATCTGTTGTCCCGAGGTCTAAGGCTGTGACTCTACTAGCTATCTTCCTCATTTCTTTCAGGGTTTTAGGCTCCACAGCCTCATGATCACTGGCCTTGACCTCCACATCTTCAACTAGTTCTTTCTTGTTTGTGAGTGGAAGGCCCAGCAGAGCATCCCTGTCAGCTCAGTTATCATCCACAAAGAAATTAGTCTTCAACAAAATCCAGAAATCTCATTTATATAACTTGGAATTTAGCATTTTTACATTAATTAAAAGGCTGGCAAAATTAAAATGACTGGCGATCATGACAGGGAATAATCTAACCCATGGAATGGAGCCATATATGTGTTAATATCAAATAATCACAAATCATTAACTTACAGAGAAAACCTCTTTGCAGTTGTAATATATCCCAAATCAGATCCCACTCAGAACCTTTAACTAGGCTGCATTTAAAGTACCAGATAACATGCTACTCTTTGTTAGAGTCTTGGAAAGATTTTTGACATTTATGGAAAGCAACTTCCTGTCATCTTCCAGCTCATTATTTGTTAAAAAGGAAAACTGAAAATGATGAAGTGATGGGCCAGTACTTTACTGTGATTGTCAGGTCACTATTGTCCTCGGGTGAAAAGCCAGACTTCCAGCAGACCAATTTGGCACAGTCTCAACATAATCAACAACCCAGAAGGGTAAGAAGCAACCTTTTGATCAGCAAACATATGCAAGATTCCTATCACCTGTACCACTTCTTTGCCTAACAAGCCACAAAAACAAATAATGATCAGCCTTAAGTTTGGTATAGCCTGATAATTGCTGAAGCTGCTATAAAAATATTGCTTTATGAATTGGCTTTACATCTACAAGAGCACTAGTTTGAATAATGTATCATAGCTATGCAAATGGACCCAATAATCCAAGTTCATTTTAAAGATTTTTGAACAGAACAGTTATTGATGAGGCAGGGTAATGTAATCAATAACTTAGCAGGAACTCCTTGTTTTATCATTCCTTGGTTTATCACAGTGTCAGATTTAACACTTACAAAAAACTTCTTTATCATTTGAAAAAAAGAAAAAAGATTTCTTGCTGGTTTAAATCAACTTAAAAAAAAAACAAAAAACAAAAAAAAAACAAAACAAAAACAAAACAAACAAAAAAAAAAAAAAAAACTGCTCTTTTACCCTTTATGTCATTGGTGATCCACAATCAGATCTGTGATTTGAAAAATACTTTTCCTCCCCAGCTGCTTCAGGAGTGTAAGATCCATGGTAAAGTTGCATTAGTTTTAATAACATAATATATACATTAAGGAGGATATGCCATCTTGTATTATAACTCAGCATTTTCATAATTTAGTCTGTCATGTATTTCTGGATATCCTTGTCCACATTCAGCACCCTACAAAACATTGTCAGATTTGGAGTAACTCACCACTATGCAGGTCAGCAAAACCATGAAGTGCACAATCAACTGCATCAGAGGAAAACTTTTTAGATGAAAATATTAAGCTGTCATGTTAGTTTAGGAATTATGACAGTTCATTTCACAATGTCAAAAGATTTTATACATATATATATATATATATATATATATATATATATATACAGCTCCAGCAGCAAGGCTTGTTTTACTAAGGGTAATTGCAGATAGTAGTTAGCTACCATCTAGTGGTTAAAAGCCAAAAGTGCCAAAAGTGTACATTATTTTTATGCTGTTTTTCACAAGACCACAAAATACGGACCATATAAAATTGCATAACTGAAAGTGTCCTTTATGGAAATGACCACCTGCAAATCACAAATGAAAATCTACACAGAATGGAAGAGGAGGAACTTTTATAAAACCATATAGTACTCTGCTGCAATTTTTTCATGCAGCTGCAATGAGAACAACCAAAGCTAAGAGCTGTCTTTCTTACCTCAATATGCTTTTAAAGTCAAATAACACTGAAGCTTGGATACCTTTAATTAAGGAAAGGATTTTTGACTGCTTTGTGGAGAAAGACTGAACTTTACCATCAGTAGGCATTTGGGTTGCTTGTCATTCCAAAAAAAGCATTTTGTCTTAAACATCTGACAAGTGTACCATTTGTCAGCCACCTAATATCTCCAGGCCAAACAAGTAAAGAAAAAAAAAAAAGGCCATCATAGCTGAAAAAAATGTAACTTCTCTTCATCTTACTTGTTTGATAAGGTAACAGATACAGCTAAGATTTTAACCTACAATAACGTCATCTTGCTGCCCAACCAGCCTTCTATGGTGAAAGTACTGCCTAAAGAATTAACCTACCATGTAGGAAGTTCTAGTGTAATTCCCTGTCCTGCTTATGGCAAGACATTTGTTCTCCGGGATCTGCTTGACTATTTGATCCACCTTTAAGAAAATAAAACTTAAAACACTGAACACATTAAGTAGACAGATACATAATTAGACTTCTGTTTAACAAGACATCAGGATACGTGGGTCTACCAAATGAAGAGACATTATTGTGAGGACAGACAACTTCAGTTCAAGTAACCATGCAAGTAATACGTTTTCCATTTTAAGGAACTACAGAATCTCACACTTTCCTTTTTCCAGTACTAAGTATGTGGACATTGTGCCTATCAGCTTCAGTCACAGTAAGGGTCAAAAGCAAAAATTACACTAACTCAGGTTCTTCAAGCATCCCCACACTGCTCAGATGTTCCAAATATCCCTGGCAACTGAAGATCAGTACGGAAAAAAGATCCAAATTCACTGGAAGCAGGGGACACTCCTGAAATAAAGGGAATGCTTTTGGAAGAAACAAGTAAAGTAAACTTTGTGGCTTTTACTCTAAAAAGGATCAGAAGGGTTTTTAAACCTAGCCTGAGGAAAAGCTATCAGGACCTAAACATCCTCTGGTCTGAAAATACATATCCACTTGTATGAAGTACAGGGAGCTCAAACACATGATAAAGCAGATGCTGCCCCACTGCAAACCATAGCAAAAGGCTGGAAGATATATTGTTCCTTTGAACAGGGTGGAAGGAAATAGGAAATGTTTCTACGTAAGCACAAGAAATGCTAGAAACAATGTTGGTGGAACTGGGATGCTATCTTTGAACAAAAACTTTGCTATAACTACATAATGTGCTATAAAACAGCACTAGAAACTCAGCATAAGGCAGGTGTCATCAGTACATACATTGAGGTATTTACTGTACAGGAAACATGGAAAAACATATACCACTGTGGAAGAGCTTGGTGTTCAAATAACCTAGCAAGCCAACCAGAGCCAAACAGAATGAAGTCTCAGTCATAAACAAGACAGACGTAGCATATGATATTTTACTGGCAGCCTGATTAGGATGAATGCATTGACTGTGGCATGGTGACAGTGATGATAGGGGTCACCATGGCAGGAAATAGCATCAGCAAGAAGCTTCAGCTGTCTCCATGTACACTAGGGAAATACCATCTGAGATTATGATGCTGATAATAAAACTCCAAGACATCATTAATAGTCATAGAAAGTTTATCATAATAGAAAAAAACATACAAGAAAGCAAGTGACTCCTACCTTAGTCCCTAAAAGGGCACAATAACAGGTTCAAAATGCTAGTGTTAGAGAGAATTAAACACAAAATTCAACCACCTCACAGAACTGACAAAAGCTAATTAAAAAAAAATAAAATTCCATGCAGTCAGATGCTACCATATGCAGAGCATAAGCCAGCATAGTTAAAGAGTAAAAGCAAGAAGGCATCCTCCAAAAAGCTGGAATAACAATGATATGAAAAAAAAAAATCCAGGTGGATTAAACCCTGACAGCTTAGACAAAGATGCAATTAAGCAATGTGAAGCAGTCTGAATAACAGCTGATAAGAGATACAAAGTGCTGATAATGAGATCTCTTTCACAGCGCATCACAGAAGCAGGAAACCTCTCAGAACATCTTCGAAAAAAAATAAATCATAATGCTGCAAGAATGCAATAGAAGATTACTAAATTTGTATATATTTTCTCAGCAGAAACATTCAATATTTCCTTCATAGGAACTCTTCACATAAATGGCAACACATTAAGAACAGTAAGTTGACCCAAAAAAAAAGTATCAATGGCAAGTAACGGATGAGATGGGTAGTCACTCGAAAATTCTAAAGGAATTCAAAGACAAAAGACCAAACATGTTTAATGTGACATGTACTCTGCATCAGTATCAGAGGACTGGTTACCACCTTAAAAGACACACTTGCAGGGCTAGCTGAATGAGAAACAACTGATGAGGAAGTCTGACTACATAAAATAACAGGCATTATAATAAATAACAGAATTAAGGGGAACCTCAAATAATTTCATTTCCCAAAAAGTCAACAAGGTTTCTGTGGAAGAGGGAAACACTCAAACTGCTGAGGTTCACTGAAGAGGTTAATAAGCATTAATGTATAGAAGATTGATCTACATGACCTGGATTTGCAGAAAGCTTTCAAAAAGATCCGTTGTCAAATGCTTTTAGGAGAAGCATGAGGGAATTTGCCCTTCAGATATAAAGAACTTGATTAATTGTTGGGAAGGAGAAGACAGGAATAAAATTAATAGTTTGTTCTTACAGCAACAAGTCACCAGTGAAGATCTTCAGGCATCTGAACATATTCAGGTGGAAAAGGGAAAAGCTGTGAGAGCGACAAAGTCTGCAAATAAAACCAAGTCATTAAAGGTAATAAGGATGACCACAAAGAATGACAGGACCTTCCAAGATGGAGCAACTATGTGATAGAGTGGTGGATGAAAATTCAGTGTAGGCAAATGGAAAAAGAACCTTAATCCAGATTTGACATGTAAACTGATGGTCTCTGAACTGATCACTAGTACCATGACGTCTGCTTCTACCTTTGTAAACAACTGGCTAACATATAGAAACTAGTGATCATCCTGCACAAGAACTCAATTACACATACATGACATCACATGAACTGAAAACTCAAACTGTCCACTAGAACTAAGGCAGACAATGGGGACACAGCTGTTTTCTTCTAATAAAACTAGCAAAAAAGGTGATATTTTTCTTTATCTTCTTATCTGGTTCACTGAACATGTTTACTCCATCATCACATAACTACTGAGCCTGGCACAAGGAAAGTGCAAGATGCAGACTATTTTCTATGGTTTCAATAAGCATGAAGCAGGATCAGTCCGAACATAAAACTTCATCCTAAAGCTCTGCAGCCTTCCTAGTTTGTCTGGATTGCTCTTCTTTGAGAGAAGCAGTTAAGCATACACTCAGACATCTGGAAGCCAACCCAAATTTTGCACCTGTTCTTCATATTTGCATGGTTGGATCGGTTTATCACATAAAGGTTCCGTAATTGGTTAGCATTTCATGAGAATGTTTTTCTTTTCTTCCTCATACTGCTCCTTCAGAGGAAAACCAGCTCTGAGGTCCACATTCTCTCATTCACATATTTCTGAAGCAGAAATAAGGGCCTCCAGCACAAAACAGGCAGGCAAATCCAAGGTTCTTGTGGAAGAGGATCCAACACTCGAACTTGTCTTTTTAGAAGAGTTCTTGAGGATTACTTCCCTTGGAAGCAATGTTTACCCATGAAAAATTCAGTCTTGATGACTTTTCAAACTACCACAGATTACATTTCGAACATAAATACAGTGGCATCTACTTTTTCTTTCTTATAGCACCAAGTAGTTTTCCCCCATTTTTCTCTGTCACTCCAAAAGTTCTTGGGACTCTATGTCAAACAAGGGGATTCAGCAAGCCTTTGGTTATAGTTAGAATAACCTCTAACAGACAAAACTTGATACATATATATACGCACACATACAGGACAGCCATTCCTACAGCAAAGTAGCTCACAGCTTCCTATGCAGACACGGCACTGTGATACCATCTGCAACAGAAGTGCAAATGATGATATCGAGTAGCTGTTGCCTAGCACTAAACAATTTAAAGATGTTCTTTTCAAGCTGTTGCATGGAAAACAAAGCATCACTGTAACAACAGTTCATAGACTAAGTAACTTGTTGCTCATTTAACTTTAGAAATAAAGTTCAGTTTTCTTCCCTGCAGGCCCTGCCAGGAAGCTAAGGTAGGGTGTTCTTACTCATTAACTTGGCAGCATATCTTTGCATTCAGCATTTTTTATTAAATTATAATTGCTTTAGTATTAAGGCATGCATTTTCAAATTGAAAAGACTCATACTCATCCAACTCTACATTTTTTCATTAGTTGGTGCTGATTTATACCTCAAAAGTTCAAAGACCAGTTCTGAAGAGATTTCACCTGTGTTTTGCTTTTCTTAGGCAAAGACACAGTCCAGTTTAAAACTATCGTCTCAGCAGTCAGCAGGGCAGGCTAAATGTCTTTTTAATTTCCATACCATCAAAATGGAATACCTCCCAGGTCAGATAGCATATTAACCCAAAGCTTACTCAGGATGGTCACAAAGTCTAAACTATTCTTTAGCTCCAGTTACATATAAAATCTTGCTTTACTTCAGTATTATTAGTGCTTCCTTTATGATGAAATGATTGAACATATAATACTACATATTAGTAGAGAAATATTAGTCAAAACATAAATTTATTTGAAAATTGTCACATCCCTGTGAGACCTAAACTAGAACACAGTTTAACTTTCTTTCCATTTGCCTGTGTGTTGTTTTGGAGATGAAACTGCAGCTGAGTATCCTGACCAAGGGAAAAAAAAAACACAACTCTTGCAGTTCTGTGCAAGAAATCCAAACCACCTGTCTGCTAAAATGCTGCACTGAAGGTATTTTACCACAAACTTCAAGGGTTTTCCAACTGCCTTGAATTCACACTGAGCAAGTTGTCCAAGCCTCCAGATCACTATGTGTACTCCATAGTAAAAACACTTTCCTTTTGACCCCCAATAAATGGATTCACTTGTCTGTTTTACGAAAGGCCTAACATTATGTCTATTTTTAGTACAAGCAATCATGTCTACACAGCTGCGTAACTGGCACTACCAGAACACCAAATCTAAACAGCAACACAGAAAGCGTGTCAGCCATCAAATATGAGGTTTTATAACAAATTAGGCTTGTGCTCTGACCCACATTTCCAGAACTGCAACTAATTCATCTGTTCAATCCATTCAGGATTCCAAGTTATGTCATTTTGCTGCCTCAGTGGCTCACATTGATATCTTACTAGTAACCATCTCCAGATTAAAAAAAAAAAACACAACCTTGAAACAACAAAGTACCTGATTCTGCCCTACCATTAGCTATTTGCACAACTACTAGAAACTGCTAAATCAGAATTCTGCACCAGGGCAGAAAGAACTGAGATAGAATCTTTGCAAAGAAACCGTGATGTAAGAAGCTTGCCAGCAACCACAGCAGGGTACTCAAATCCTGGAATAGATAATATTAGGAGGGTGGGGATGTGTTTGCCATATTAATTGTTCTGCAAGGGTTTTCCCATCTAGACGAAGAAAAACCATATTAATACATTTGATTTCTAAACTATCAGAAAATTATTTTAAGAAGCCAATCTCTGGTAATTAGCTAGCTGTAAAACGCTGCATACTCACATGTACGTTTTATAGCACCTTGAGTATTTTTACATATACTCGAATCCCCAGACTTTGGCCATTTGCATTAGATATAGACCTTTCACAGATTGTTTCCTGCAGTTTGGTTATCTCTCTGAACAGAGTAAGGAGCAACCTGTCCACTTGGCTCACTACAAATGTACTGACATTAAGCATGACTATATAATCTCTCATCAGGCTACATGTTCTGTATTATAGAGATCCATTCATTTTTATATTGAAAATATAATTTCACTATTAAGACAGCCAAATCTCCAAAAGTTAAGGCAGATATTTCCAAGTCGGGCAGAACTTGAGAAAATGTTTTTAATAATTTCCAAACATCCTCCTTGTTCCCTGTTAACAAGCATGGATGTAGGATTAATATATGGTGTTATGATTATCCAAATTGTCTAAGCAGCAATGACAGTGTTGCAATCCAAACACTGAATTCTTGTGTTCATCAAGTGGTCTCAGTACAGTTATCTTAATCTTTACATCAGCCTTTAGAGGTACGCAACTACTTGACAATCCCTAAGGACTCCTGCTCAAGGAAGGGATGAAAATCAGATTTATTTCAACTACTGTGACAGAAGTTCAGCATTCAGAAGAAAAAAATGAACACTGCATGAACCTATCTGTAATCTACACAGAGGTAAGTACTATACAAGTTGGTCCATAATGGCAAAATTTATGTTGAGAATTATTGTACCATAAAGACTGCTACATTACACAGCAGCTGAAATACAGGGTGTTTCAAAAAGATGGACCCAGTTTCAAAGCAGTATATTTCATGATCGCAATATGTTACAATTACACAAAAACTTACAAACTGTTTAACGAATTATCAAGTTGAGCAGTCATCATTTGAAACTCTATGCCTGTCCTTTCAAGTAGTAGGAGTTTCATTCATGGACGGTTCATGGTTGCAGAGATACAGCAATTTCAAACTGGATCCATTTTTTGAAACATCTGTATACATCTCTAATCCTAATACAGTCTAAGCATGCTTTCTTTCTGCAGAAACCTCCTTTAGAAATGCTATTCATCACCATTTATCTGTAAGAATTGACTATCACACTCTATGACATGCACGTTATTCTGCAAAAAAAAAATAGTATACCATCATAAAGGTTGTAAGTACATCCTTATCCACCTTAGAACTAAAATTTCAACTTCTCAATCAGCACAACAGCAGAAGCTGTAATACTGTATTTCTAAAGACTGCTTTGTCTTATGCCTCATGGGGTCACCAAATCAATGGTAATAGATAATGTTGCCTTGTCTTTTCTAGAAAGCCATGAAATACTTCCTTTCTGCCATCTGCAGAAATTCACTACATTAAATGAAGCATTTAGCTTCAAGAAAACAACATAAATAGCTACGATTTTTAGTATAAAGAAATGCTAATTATCTGTGTAGCATGCAGTGCTAAGCCAAGAAGTGTTTCCATTCTGTTTGCATCACGTTTGGAAGTTACAGACTCTCCAACAGGCTGTCAGCAGGCCATGCCAACTGGCTTCATATTTTCTGTTCTACTGCTCTTTATTTACTACACCTGCAAGGGGATTCAACAGCAGAAGCCTTACAGATACACACCTGATTTTTTGTTAGCATGCAAATCATAGAAGATAATAGGTAAATCAATAAATAAAAGCTTGATTGTACTAACCTAGGATGTTTCTGGGTGGCTTAGTATTAATAAAAAGGTGTCCATTTGGATAATTTGTTTTCCATGGAATAACCAGCAAAAGGTTTTGTCAATTAAAAACTCACATTTTTGTCTGGCTATCAATGGCAATCAGATAAGACCGTCTGATTCAAGCCCTGCAAGTTGTTCTGTGGCCCAAATCTAACTTAAGCTTAGTTGACAGCATCAGAAATGTAGCTGGATTCACACAATAGCAAGTAAAATAGTTCCAGCGGTGAAATTTTCATGTCCCCTTTAATCAGCAATATTAACATTTTGAAGTTTTTGATTACTTGTGCTGAATTGAGGCTTTTTCACCACATAGGTTTAGCAGTACTTTTTTACTGCAATCAACAGCTATTACAGTTGTCCAAACACTGCTGAACTAAATTGTTCTAAAGCTTTTTAAAACTCCACTCACAGCTGCACCAACCTCACACTCACTCATCTGATCTATGGGTCACGAGAAAAATCACACCTAATGCTATAGATACAGATGCTAGCTATGTAGCTGAGGCATGCTGTACTAATATTGGGTAAGTTATAGAATCATATGATCATTTAGGTCAGAAAAAACCTTTAAGGTCATGGAGTCTAACTGTAAACCTTAAAGTTGGACCATATAGCAATCAGGATGCAAATAACCTGTGTGCAACATCTCTGTATCATTACAGATGTAATGAAAAGGTATTTTCACTGTACTCTATCACTCCATTATGAGCAACACATTCATTAAAACAGTTCAGCAGCTCTGCTGACGTTGGTGTTTTCTTTCCAGTCACGTGGAAGTTATTTCAACCTCCAGTTGCTCTTTGGATCATCCCTACTAATCTTGGTTTCAGATGGGCCTACCAGTCTATCTTTGAAAATATCTACATGCAGTAGCTAAAAATATAAGTTTCGTGGCACTTCTTCCACAGTAACTCAGAAAGTGCTGTTTGTTCAGCTGCATTATGAGCTCATACAAGTCTTTAGCTTGAAAACATTTCAAGTAAAATGTCTTCCTTGTTTCCTCTCCCTCCCCATACTTTACTAACATGTGTACAATTAAAGAAAATTAACTCCTTCAACACATACATTTCAAAATGTAGAAAATTATGGGGGTGGAAGTGTGGGGTGTTGTTTTTTTTTTTTAATTTATTTAATAAGGTTATGACCGTCTCAATTAACATTTACTTCCAAGTAGACTTTAAGAAACTATTGCTCATTTTTCGATATATACATTTGGCATTATTTACCAGCAAACATGATTCCACTCAATGCAACTTTTACCTGTTCATTTCCTTACAATTTAAGTTAGATAAAAATTCAATGAAACAGAGCTGCAACAACTGAGTATATTTAATCTAAGCTACCCAACTCATTTACTAATAACAAAAAGCACTCTCTTGGCAAGTTTTAGCAGTAGCAGCTTCGGCATGAAGAGCTTAGTGTTTACCAACTAGCCAACATAGCAGTGTCTGCTTTCATACCATTTCTCTTTCTCTGGAGAAACAAAAAGGTCACAAACACAGGCCATAGATGCATATTTATTTTCTGCAGTGTAATTCTTTTTTTTTTTTTCCCCTCTCTGCTTAGTAAATTTTTTGTCTTTGGCTCTTTCTGAAACCAGTCATCTTCTAACAAGGCACTTCTTGCTCTAAGCCTCTGGAGGTTTGTTTATTTATCAATTTATCAATTATTTATCAATTAACCCAGGATTTAGATTGCTACTTTGAATGCACCTTTGAAGTCTGTTCCCTAATATACCATTGTATCAAGATTCCTCTTCTACTTAACACTTGCAGTGCCTTTTTCTGAGTATGATCCTCTGACTGTTATACAGTAGTTTGGGGCAGGGCAGGGGAAAGTTTACATCCAATCCCCATTATTCACATTTTCCTCAAACTTTAAGAGGGCTCTCTTACCTGAAGACTCTTGTAACAGTGTTCCTGAGAAGACAGAATAAGATTTCAGAAGCTTTTCACTGAAGTTAATGTGTTGCCTGTATGCAGCTAAACCAACACTGGTGAAACCCCAGTTTCTCAGCTTTTAGTAGGAATTCCCTCTCCACCACAGTGAAATAATTGTCCAGAGGATAGACAGCATCATCTGAGAGGGAGATACAATAACCCTACCACATGTAAAGTGAAACTCACCTTTTTCTTCAGGCTGTAACAATCCCTTGGTGTATTTCAGTAGATTTAAGCTTCAGGTTTTAAATTTCAACAAATGTAAAAACTGCTTGCTGCATGGTACATCCAGGTGCTTTCATGTCACTAATGCTTGCAGCTCTGGGACCTTGCACTCAAGCTGACAGGGAGGGGTTTTCCAGAACCTCTGTAGTGTATTTTTTTCCTTTGCTGTTCCAGTGCTGTTGCTCTTGTGCTGTAATTCCCCATGGCCAGCACCAGCAAACCCCAACACTACTGTTACGGTGCCTCTCATGGGAAGCCATTCCCTCTGGCAAAAGGATCACCCCCCCTCACTTTCCTCCTTTCTTTGCCTATTGTCTTTGAAGATTTTAGTTTACATCACAGAAAACCAAACATAATGTATAACAAAGCAGAAAGTAGTCATGGAGATGCATGGTAAACATTACTGGATAATATGTGTGCAAAAAGATTTAACAACCAAAGCGCAACATCTGTATTTGATTAGCATACTCCAATCAGCAGTATCAGTCAATAGGAAAATCAAACAGGTCCCAGAGAAAACACAGGGCAGAGAGTCATCATCAGGATCCTCACCTTTATCATTGCCACATGCTGCACCAGAGGCACCATCAGGCCACCCCAAGAGACTGCTCAGCTGGGACCCATCATTGCTGTACCTGGCCACACTGGGAAGAACATCATCTCTCCCTCTCCTCAAACAAAATCTTTCACCACTAGAGCCTGTATATGCCATCAGCTTCATACCCTGCTAAGAAATCTTCGTCGATATGAAGTCCTCACTTGTATGTTCTTTGTACAACACACTCCAAATTTCATAGAAAATTAAAATAAATTATTTAGTACAGAGGAGTTCTGTGTTTCTTGACCTAATTTATATTTATAAACAATCCACCACACATACTAAGCTTTTTTCTTGAAGAAGTCAAACACTTTGAAAGCAGAAAACAATTCAGAGCAGGAAGAGGACAAGTTTTGTTTATTTTCCAGCTGTTGATCATCAGAAATATCCACAAGAAATCCTGATTTCCACATTTTCCTGTCTTAAGATGTGTCAAATTGTCGAGGGTTTTGATTGCAGGGTGACAATAAAACCCTGGCAGATGTATTGTTAACCCCTTCTCCCCCCGCTTCCCCCATCAGTCCCTCCCTCTTCCCCCTTCCCACTAAGGACAGGCAATCGGGAGGGAAAGAAGGACAGAGAGAAGAGAGTTGGAAAAATTAAAAATGTTTTACTAATGCTACTAATAAGAATAGAGAAAATAATACAAAATATACAAAACCAATCTTGAAAGTCTCTGCAACTGCAGAGCTGGCACCCGAAATCATGGATTGGACTCTACAGCCAACCGGAGCTGGATTCAGCCTCTCACTAGGCCTCAGTTTGCAGAGATGATTAGCAAGATCCTCTCCTAATGTCAGCCATAAGCAAAAGGAAAAGAAGGAAAAGGGACAAGATCCTCGTGATCTCCCACTTTTACATGAAGTATTCACGTGAATGGGATGTTATACTCAGTTGGTTAGTTCCTTGGTCACCTGTTTCTTGTTGCCCCTCTCATGAGATGTGCATCAATTGTTATCATAACTTCGCATTCCATTGCTACATTTACCAAGACATGTATCTGGTTCTCCAGGAAAATGCAGCTAATATGAAGGCTTTAGCTGACAGGCAAATTCCCTAAAAGAAAAACTTGTTTTTTAACAAAACCAGGACACAAATAAATTTCATAAAAAGCAGAATTTGTGTTACTTTCTCCATACTGGAAGTTTAAAATGGGTTAGGTATACAAATATTTAGGAATCAACTACATCCTACTGCCTCCAACTTCAGACACCTGATTGCACATCCATGTTATGATCTTGTAATCCCTTAGCAGCTGTAGCTTCCATACTCCAGCCACTATCATCTACTAAATAAAACACTTTTTTTCTGTAGCAAAAATCTGATGGTCCTTTAATTTCATTGTGTTCATACGAGCTATGGAAAAACTGGTTATATTTTCTTTTATAAACTGTTATCTAACAAACAGAGGCTCAAGTCACATATTTCAGTCAAAAAATAACAGCTTCACTTGTGTTCTGCTAATAAAAGGAAAATCATTTAAGTTGCTACAAGAATTGCAGTTTAGACCATTCCTCAATGTGCTGTAACAATGCTATTGGGTTCGTGGGTGCAAGGCACAAGAACAACGGCATGGGAACCGTAAGAGAAAATTTGTTGCAGTATTCAGATTAGAAGATACAAGTCAACACACAACATCGTGAAGGATTTTTCGGTTTGGGAACCTTGAGATTTTAATATTCTTTATACTACATACTAATATATTATTTTTCATTATGATACTTTAGCAATCTCTTCAGCTTTTCTAGGAGTCCTGAACAACTCTGACATCTTCTCAGAGGGCACTTCCTTTCTATTTCTCCAGAAACAAGCAATTTGAGTACAAATGGAGTAAATACTTGAGGGCAAATCCATACTCAAAATACTGAAAAAACGAAGAGAGGTATTTTTGTCCTGAAAAATCCCCTAAGAAATCTTCTGTATCTCGGCCTGCCCTTCTTTACCCTAGAAGACATAAGCAATGCCAAGTGCCATTCTCTGCATTTACCTTTTTTGTTTATTTTAAATCCACTACTCCTAATACCCTACAATCCACCCAGTTCCCCAGAAACACACCAGCATGTGAACCATGTGGTTATTTCCTAGAACCATTGGTATTATCATGTCCATTTTTGTCATGCAGTTACACTGAACCAGCTGCAGCCTTTTGGCATCAGTGTTCCAACAGCACGGAGCCAGAAGTCACCCAGCACTGTCCCCTGCACCACTGTTCAACCCTAGGTCTTCAGCTCAACACTCTTCAGGTATTTTAAACATCTACTCAAACATCTAGGAACAGAAATGGAACTGCATTTGCCAGTGAGCAAGCATTTCTCTTTACATAGGTTTGGCATTAAAGTACACATTTCAAACTTCGATATTACATAAACAAATGCCAAAACCATTCAGTTCCACAGAAGTGGAAATAATGCAAAGTCATAAGTTATCCTGGGCTTTCAGAGCTGTACACAGGCAGCCCATGCCTACGTGGCATAACTTCTAACTGTGCCAGAGAGGAATTTACTCCTTTGGGATAAAAGAGACCTTTCTGGAAACAGCACCACTGCTACCGCCTGCATTTGTACACACAGTAAAAAGCTGGAATTGTTGCTGAGCAACCGGAGCTGTGCAATTGCAGCTTCCTCAGCTTGCCATCTCTCCCCTGTATATTCAGAGTGGAGGAGACTGGACAAAATGCAAGACGCTCTGTAGCTTCCAGCCTTATTAAACCTCTTTCTGCTCCTGTAGTACATGATTGTTATTTATCATGGAGGTTTATCATTCTTGATGCGTTTGGAGTACAATACATTGTCTGATCTAGATTAAGCAACAGAGGTCTTCCATACCTGTAAATCTTCTGAATATTAATTGTAATGATGAGACACATTCTTTCATTACCAGACATAGTTATTTGGAAATGTGTCCTGTGTCTATTCTGCATTTTCAAATATATTACTTGGCTAGTGAAAACTGAAATTAGAAGTGACCTTGTGTAATTCTTTTAACCATTCACAGCCTGATTCTGGCTAAGAAAAATCTTTCTTTCCCATATAAATATTTGATGTTGTGCTTTGTCCAAATATATTTAGCAAATGCTAACTGTATTGACATATTGCTCAACTGTCACCATGTTCCAAACAAGACAGCATACTTGGCTTTTTGTCTTCTTTTCATTAGAAACACCTGTTAGAAAATTAATGAAATCTACCTGTAGTTGCCATGCTACCACGTTGATTCCTCTTTCCATTGCTGCATATTCTTTTAACTTCTTCTACTATTCTAATGGTGATGGAAACAAAAAGCACATTTTCCTATCTTCCAGCAGGTTAGCTATCATTAGCCATTGCTAAGATAACTTCAGCCATTTTATACACCAGTAACAGCTGCCTCAGGCAATTTGCTGCGTGCTTTGATACCAGTAACTGTACCCAATGGTTTGTCTGCAACCAGTTAACAAATATATACTCTTTAATCTGATCAAAGATATCCAATCATTGCCTAAAAATAATACAAGCACAAGAGTAGAAAAAAAAAATATCTCTCTTCATTTCACATTAAAGAAGTGAGTCCTTCTTTTCATCCACCTTTTCTTTCCACTTCACACCTTAAACCATCTCTCCTTGCAACTGTGCATGCTTCCTCAAAACGACACAAATTATGCAGCTTTCTGTCCTTGTTCAGTTTGAAGTACATTGGCGAATGCAGGATTTTTCTTATCAATGACTTGCTGCCTTATAACTTATGCCTTATCCTTAGCTCTACATATCAACTACTTTATTAATTATATTTTCTTAATTAATCTCTTGTAAACCAAATAATGTCTTTTTTATGAAACTGTAGGGTATTCTAAATGGCATTACCATAGCATGAGGCTGACTCTCTTGACTTGAAAGTTTTTTCATTAGGACAGGTCTCCTGGTAAATCAGTTACTCTTACAAGAGATAGGCACAATAACTTGTTATATTTGTAACTCTACAGAAATATCAGCCTGCATTGCTTTGGAACATCTCTTGGGAACTATTAAAAAAGTTAAGAGTGAGGTGCATTTCTATTGCTTTAACATTATGGATTTCTGATGGAATCCAACCATCCCTAGGATCTACTAACTACACACACCTTCCAGAAAAAGCTAATCAAGTTAGCTTCCCTTAATAGTGAAAGACCATACTACGAACTTTCCTGATTTTACATACATTGAGGACTCAGAAACTACTGAAAGAAGAACCTTAAGTTGTTTTCCTACCTGAAGTCTTGTCACAAGACAAACAGCGGCCCTCTTCAAAATACAGCAACAAGTATTTTGCTTATAAGCCACAAAAAGTTTGTGAATTTCATCACAGATAAAAATACCTTCTCAGAGGAGGCAACAGGGGAAATTACCCTGATTATCTTCTTTTATCAACACATACTGGCACATTAGAAAATCAACGAGATAACCGGTAACCGCTCTGCCGCACAAAACGAGTTACATACGTGCTAACAGCCTCTGGACGCAGCCTTTCCAGGGCGCCTTGTCCCACAAAAAAAATCTTACAGGGAAAAAAAGTTACCAAACAAGAAGCGCTCTAAAACTGCAGACTCCAAACGCTAGTAAGTTCCTTCCACTCGCACAGCCTCCCCTGAACACGGATTTCCCCCGCCGGGTCTCCGTCAGACGTCGGAGCCGCATCTCCCGGGCACCCGGCCGGCCGGACCAAAGGGGTTCCGCGGGGAGCGGCGCGCCCGCCCCGGGACGCTCGGCCACAGCCTGCCCTCTCTTTCTTTCTGCATTTTGTGTGTGTTTGTTTGCCGCAGCCAGCAGACCCCTCAGCGCTGCCCCTGCACCCACCCTCCCCCGCTGCACCTGCATTTCCTTGCCGCTCTCCGGCGAGGCCAGGGGCTGTCCCGGCCCCTCGCGGCGACGGCCGGACCTGGCCGGGGGCTGCGCCCTCGGGTCGGGCCGGGCCGCGGGGACGGAGGCTGCCGGGCCCCGCCGTTGCCCCGCTGCTGCCTCCATCGCCCGGTGCCGTTGCCATGGCGAGGGGCTCCCCCTGCCGACCCTGCCGTTGGGTTGTTGTTTTTTCACTTTCCACTCCAGTCCCCGCTTCCACTGAACACGAGGTGCCGCTCGGGGCTGGGAAACGGACGCCAAACCCGCAGCGACGCCAACCGCGCCGCCCCTCCCGGGGTTGCACAGACCCCCAGGGGCACCCAGCGCTGCTGTGACCGGCTGAGTGAGCCCCGGCGCTACCTGCGGGGACCCCCCGACTCCTCCCGGCACCGGGATCCAGCGTTCCTCACTCCCCCCGGGGCTGTCGCAGCCGCTAGATGCTGCGAAAATTATTGCGGGTATTCAGGACTCCGAGTCCCAGCGCTGACCAGTTTACAGGCCAGCCAACTTCTTGTGTATTCCTTGCAAATCCACCAGCTGCTACCCTATTTATTATTTTACTTACTTTAGTGAGAGAGACCTGAAAATTTATACTTTTTTACTGCACTAAAAGCTGAAAACTTGCATCAGGTACAGCCTTAGTATTCAAGACAAGGCAAAATAATCTAACCTTTAACATGTCATTTTCAGCAACTCCCAAAGGCATGGATTTATGCAGCCCTCACACCTGGCATTACTGGGGCAGGCAGGAGATTTAAAAGCTTCAAACGACTGCTCTTTTAGCCGCATGACAAAAGGGCAATGAAATTTAATACACCTGGATGCCACAGGTGCACATAATACATCTTTCTCCTAATTGGATAACACAGTGAGGGTTACCCTCTTAAATGACCAGTCTCCTTGTTATCAGGTTTCCAGTAGTCCTTGTTCCCAGAACACAGAAGTGAAAATAATGATCTTGCTGATAGTCTGTTAGACATACTGATCATTTATGTATAAATTGCATTGTAAATGTGTTCATAAATAAATCCATCCTCAAGGAAATATCTTTCTTCTTAACTTCTGACAGAAGATACAACTCAGGGCAGTAATTGCACTATAGAAAATTGATACAATACATACACAAAAGTACTGACAGCTATCTCAGGTTAAATATACGTGAAGGACAGGCTACATATGTATGGCCTGTCATGGAGGCATCAGCAGCTTTTGTTCACCCAAAATCTACATCAACACATCCATGGGAACATGAAAGCTGAATACTAAGAGTGAAGCACAGATAATTCAGGAGCAAAAAAATGGAAAATCTTTACATAAATGTCTAAGAAACCAAATGCCTAGGCTTGAGGTAGGTATTTCACTTTGGAATGTGTTTCTCTTCTGTTCCTTTTTGATGTAATTTGAACTCTGGACCAGGGAGCCTCCATGGAAACATGTATGCACAGGCTGCAAAATTCCTGCAGAAACTCCATGTCTTTGCCCAACAAATCCTAAACATTTCCTAACAGGATTTTCCCACCTACTCTTCAAAATCTCTGGAAAACAGTGTCTACACAAACATCCCAGAGGGATGGTCCATTTCTCATTTACTCATTTCATTTTTTTTTAACTAATATCAGTTATTATTTCGAAGTACACTTTTTCTCATCTATCCTTCAGTGCTTGGCAGAAAAAAATTACCTTTATAGCCACAGTTTTTGATGTGTTTGTTGTAGATTAATTCTGGTAGACAGCTAAGGCTCACAGAGCCACTTGCTCCCTTCCCCCCAGCAGAAAATGTTTTCTCCCTCAATTTTTTTCTCTCCTAGAAGGAAACTAACTGTTTCAGCTAAAAGCTATTTATTTCATCATTTCCTCAGAATTCATAGGTTCTGTTCTTTACAATTTTCCAGGTTTTTTGTACTGTTGCCAAAATGTGACATGCAAAACCAGACCTAAAACTCTTCTAGTGGCCTTAGAAGCCATAGAGCAGAAAGGAAAGCTTTCCACTGATGGTCAGAACATAAACTTCTAAAATGCTGCCAAACAATGCTGATTCTTTTTACTTTGGATTGTTTCAATATTCACTTTGACATCCACAAGATCTCACATATAATTTTCTGATACATTTTTGCATACTGATATTTATCCCCTTTTATACTTGTTCATTTGATTTTTCCTTTCTTGAGTACTTTACAGAATTTCTGAGCTTTTCTTTCATGCTCTGCTTCTCTAATAAAAACTAGTTTCATTTCCACCCTCTGATTCACATCTAGATCAGCTCTCCCAGCCTGGTACTCTCTCTGAATGCAAATTCTCAGCAACCTTAGGAAAAATGTCCCGAAAAGTCAGGCTTCTGGGAGACCTCATATAGTATCTTCAGAGAGTTTCTCTGAAAATAATTTAAAGCTTGTCTTGAGCACTGTCTTTCAAATTGCTGCTGACCTCCATCATAGTAATTTAAACAAGATCGTATCTGTCTTGTTTCTTCAAAAAATCTTGAATTAAAAAAAATACAAATTACAAGAGTTGTGCAAGAAACTTTGCAAAAACTTAGGGGCATGCTAGAGGTATTAGTTCCCATTAGGTGAATACACGCCTGTCAAGCAGCTAAGCTATCGAAGAAGGTAACTGGATTGATTTGACCTGACTTTCTTTTTTTTTTTTTAAATCTGTGTGGTACATTTTCTTTCTTATTCTTGTCCCCTGAAGTGTTGGAAAATCATAGCATAAGAATTTGTTCTAGTAGTCTTGAGGATCCTTCTTCCTTCATTTTTAAGGTAAAGCACTATGTCTGATATTCTTTAAGACCCTGAGACTCTGCCGATCATTAAGTAGTGCTCCACAAACCTGATCTTGACTGGGAGATTGTTCTCAGCATTCAAAGATGTATTTCATTTCCTATTGTCTTGAATAGCTCTAAATGATATAAGTGTTTCACAGCATTTCGTTGATCTAATGCTTTCCTATTCTTTTTATTATTTTTTACAGTCTTATAGTAAATAGTATTTTATTAAGACCAAATAAATAGGCACTAAGCATTGTTGTCTTCCCTAGGCTTTCCACTGTTTATACTTTGCTCATTCTGCACGATTCCTTCTGATTTTATCCCTCTGTGGTTTGCTTATTATATATATATATATATCTATATTGTGTCCTTATCCTTACCACTAATATTTTCCATATTACTATTTTTTAACTTTCAGCACAAACATATCTTAGCAAAGGCATCCCACTGATATTTTAATATCATTAAATATAGTGAAGATGCAACTGTATCACAGAGTCACAGAATATTTGAAGCTGAAATGGATCTCCAGTGATCATGTGGTACAACCCCTGCTCGAAGCAGGGTCAGCCAGAAAAGGTTGCCCAGGACCATGTCCAGTTGAGTTCTTCATATCTCCATAGACAAAGACTCCACAACATGTCTGTGCAACCTCACTGCTTGACCATCATCGAGGTAAACATTCTTTTCCTATGCTTTAGTCGAATTTCCTGTGCTATTTGTGCCCATTGCCTCTTGTTCTGGGCAACAATGAAAAGAGTCTGGCTCCCTCTTCTCCACACCCTTCCTTCAGGGCCTTACATATATTAGTAAGATCCCCCTGAGCCTTCTCTTCTCCAGGCTCCAACCTCTCTCAGCCTCTCCTTGTAGGACAGATGCTCTAGTCCTTCATCACCTTTGTGGCCCTTGGTGCACTTGCTCCACAATGTCCATATCCCTCCTATACTGAAGCACCCTGAAATGGACACAGCACTCCAGGCATGGCCTCACAGGGGTGAGTAGAGGGGAAGGATCAACTTGCTTGACTTGCTGGCAACAATCTTCCTAATGCAGTTGGTCTTCTCTGCTGGGTGCATGACCATGCACAGTCCAGGTGCAGGATTTAGTAAATGCTTTTGCTGAATTTCAGGAGATTCCCAGTGGGCTATACCTCCAGCCTGTCAAGGAGGATAGGTCTTCAGACATTTCAGAATAAAACATTAATGGATACTGCCTCACTTGGTAGCATTGCAATCCGTTCACTTTTCCCTGGCAATACAACCAGCAGTAACAATCGGTCACCCGGCGTGGCTAAAACCTGTGACAACACCTAGTATGACTTTGTACGGCACTGAAGATAAGTTTTGAGCAATACTAAATTAAAAAGCATAAGATCATAGTGGGACAAAATAAATACATGATTGTACACGTGCAAAAACAAAAGCTCATAGTTTCGTGAGTTAGCCTGTGACATATTCAAATCACTGTCCAGCTTGTCAGAAAATTGAGAATTTCACACCTTATTGGGGTTTACATTAACACCCTTTCACTTGAATCCAGCACAATAAAACTAAGCAACCCACTCTGGTCTTTTCTATCTGACCTAAATGTTTCTGTGATTCTATGACCCCCACCCCCAAGAAACTATAGTAAATCTAGATAATCCCAGTTTTTATATTTTTGCATAAAGTAGCCACTAGAGGGGGAGATAATCCCAAACACTCAGGTACATCTAATCCTACCTAGCAGAAATTCTACATTTGAGTCTACTTTCTGATTACCACCAAGATCACAAGTCCAAAATCTACTTTTTTTTTCAGTACTAATATTCAACTACAATGCATTACGTTGAATTTATTGTTATTAGGTTGCCCAACAGATGAATCAGGAGCAAAGGCCTTTCCTCAGAAAGCTCTATTTATTTATTAATTTGGTAATTGACAAGTATTTTTTAAATTGTAATTTGCCTGTAAAATTGATTTGATTTTGAGACTGTAAATTTCAGTAATGTTCCTTTAAGTAATCTTAAAATTGCAGGAACTTCAGCAATCTTAGATTCACTAATTGTAACAGACCACAAAACTATGACGTCACACTCACACAGTTGTGCCCTTATTGAGATAACAAGAAAGAGTATTATAAATTCAAGCAGACAGATTATCACACTTAGAGCAAATATCATTTATTAGCCAAACAGAAAATCAAGCTATACTTCCTATCACAATCATGAAAAAAAAAGATTTGTTAATGATGATACTGACACTACGCACTTCTCCACCTCTCTGTGTGTCATTCAGATCAGAGTATCTCTATAGCTGTTGCTGGCCCATGGTAATCAAGGTAAACACGATTGATATGTATGGTATCACAAGGCAATCAAGACCAATGGTTCTCCATAGGAGAGGAACAAAATAATTATCTACATCTATAATGTTAATAAACTTTGTCAAACACAATATAGCCATGATAAAATCTTCATTTGAGGCAACCATGGCCACACTTGATTATGGGAGGAATTACTTCATGTTTTATTGTAACTTGTTAGGCAAATTTGTGAGGCTGACATGAGAAAATATGTTACCATAGTTCCAGAAAGGAAATCTGTGAAGCAAAACTGAAGAAGATGTGCCCCAGCACAGACCTGTACATCTGCATACCAGCTTCAGGAGTTTTCCAGTCTCACTTGCTTCACCATCTATCAGAGATGGGAAACGCAGGACTGCAGAGACTGATTGCCCACCATGATAATTATTATAAGCAAGGTGAAGAAATGAAAGAACATTTTGTGTCTTTTAGCATCTCACATGAATGGCCAGGAAGACCCACAAACTGAATTGTTATTATTTTTTGTGACTTTTTGCCTGGGTGATGTAAGCACCCAGAACTATTCTATATGTCCTACTTGGAGATAAATCTGTGATTTACAGAGAGATTAATGTTACTAAACAATACATATATATAGGTAAACAATACATATATAAACAATACATACTAAACAATACATATATAGAGATATCATAGAACTGTGGAATGACTTTGGTTGGAAAAGACCTTTAAGATCATCGAGTCCACCCGTTAGCCTAACACTGCCAAGTCCAATATATATTATAAAAATATATTCCCTCAGGCACGACTGTTAAGTAATAAAAATTAGCGTACATTTATTTCCCAGAGGAGGAAAAATAAATATTAAGGAAAATTACTCTTACATGAAGACAGAAGGCCTAAGCAGTAATCATAAAGAGAAATTACAATTGTGATATAGATCAAAAGGTGAAGAAGTGGCAACTGGAAATAGCAAGTGTTATGGTCAGTCTCAGAAGCAAACAGGAATTTTACAATTAAGGAAGTTTGGGCTTACAGGGAAATAAATTACTCATGAAACGTACTTTAAAGAAAAGAAATGGAAACTAACCTGACATTGGAGTTATAATACTGATATCTTTTTAAAAAGCAACAAATTAAAAATTCTAGTTTTTTGAAGGCAGGAGACCAAGTGACTGATTTTTCCATGCCCTTTAGTGAGGGTGTGGGCTACACTGAGTAAGTTGGGCATGGTAGGAGTGTGAAGCATTGGCAACAATTTAGAGAAGCAGCAGTGCTGTGGGAATATGCTCTCCTGTCTCTCCTCCCTGGTTCTCTGCAAAAGAAGAACCAACAGCTGGAGGAAGGAGATGCGGTAGAGCAATGGGAGCAGGAGAGAAGTGCCTGGAGGACTGATCCAAAAGTGTCCATGCTGAGAAGCAGAAGAGGAAGCCCTGAAATCAAATAGTATTGTTCATAAAGGGTGGAGATCCTTTTAATTTGGGAAACTCTTTGGAAGCTGGAATGGCTAATAGTATAGAATATGAGAGTCTGCGTGCGTTTGCTTTCCATCTGCTAAAGAAAGTCTTTAGAAAAAAAAAATATCAGTTTTTAACAGAGGAAAAACTATTTAAACATCTGAATGACTGTGGCCATACAAAGAAATCCCATCACTAAAATCTCAGTCCTTCATTGCTGAGAAAGGTCATACCAGAATGAAAAGGACAAAGTACCAGCCAGAGTGAAACTCAGGAAATTCCCAGAAAGTTAGGATTCAACTGGAGATAATTCACATAAAGGCACAGAAAGGATTTCATCTCTGACAAATCAGACTGCTTTTAGAAAACATAGCTGAGTAAGTATGCTCCAAATTTACCAGGACTTTTAGAGCACTTTTGCCTTACAACCTCTTTAAAAAGTTTGTCAAAGACCTCTTTACAAAGTAGATAATTAAGTATCGTAAGGGTCAGTTAACTGGGCAGATAAAGGACTAGTTTGGATATCAAAGGCAGAGAGCAACAGTGTAAAATAAGAGTATGAGCCAGAGAAACATGAAGAGCTGTGTGCCACAGAGACCAGTAATGACTGGGAGTGACTTCATTCCTCGCATGCACGTCTCTGGCCAGGGCGAGGGAGTAAGACTGTAAGGGAGTGGAATCTGTTCATGACACATCACTGGGCAGAGATTCAGCTCAAGAGAAAAGAGTCATTAACATCAGAAGGTCTCGGGCAGAGCAAGAACAACAGGATATGAGTTAGTTGTGTGCTTTAATTGAGAGAAATGGTGGTATTGAAGACTGGACAAGTAAAAATGTTGTAGCACTACCCCAACATTGTGCTTTTTACAGACTTTAACTGACTAAGTACAGTGAGGGAGTGGGACTACTGGTGCTGGAGTAGGAAGTTCTCCAGTGTTTAGCACTAGACGCAACTCAGGGCAGATACAGTGATCTCCCGCAGCACTTACAAAACTTTTTTTAACAATATTACAGACGTAAGCCTCACTTTTTTTTCAGTAACGAAGGCCAGGCAAAAAGAGAAGAATATGCAGGTGTCGGAGCAAGTGCTCATTGGATGCATTGGAATAATATCTATTTTATTGTATCTAACATTGCTGTTTTACACAGATGAGGCTACACAAAAACTCAGCCAGATGTGAAACTAAGAAGCTAATACTAAGGATGCTACCTTGAGGTTGAAGAGTCTATAGCTTTTGCTGTTTAAAACTACTTCTATTTAGCAATGTAACTTTACTATTTAACAACTATGTGTAGAACATGTGCTGTAGACTTTTTAAGCTTCATTGTTGCAGCACAGAGGCCTCCTTGTTCGTATTTTTAGATCTTCCAAATATTTGTTTACACATTTCCTGTGGAGGACATACCTTCTGTAACACTGCTTCTGCATCGGCCCACTCCCGTTTTATTTTAGTATCCCCCAGCTGATGGGGGACAGATGGGTGAGGGCTGGGAGCAGAGGAATGCTGCCCTGCCTCTGACGGATGTGGAAGCTATGCAGCTATCCTCCCCCAGACAGTGCTCAAACTCCTACTGGGAAAGGGGCCAACATGACTCTGTTGGTCGTCAAAAAGGTTAGAGACCTACAAAAGACTCCAGGTGAATCAGCTTTCAGTCTTAAACTACAGAGCACAGGTCACCAAGAAGCTGTTGCTGAAGGTTCCCATCTCAGAGAGGTTGTTTAAGACTGAGGGAACAGGCACATTTTAGTGTGATTATGCAACACTAATTCGAAAATTGGTGTGTAATTTCTGCTGTTCAGAAACTTTTCCTACAGTTCTCATCTTCACTTTGTCTGACTATGGAATTTAAATTCAATCCCTGTTTTAGCAGCCTGGGAATTGCAGTTTGGATTGACACATTTTGGATTAACACCTTGTAAAATTAGTAGAGTCTATTCTGCACCGATGTCTGCAGTATTTTGTGTGTGCAGCACAAACCAGTTTGCATTATGATCCCTTCACTTTTCTGCCCATGATGGTAAAAAATCCCTCTGTGCAGAGATTTGCTCATCTGTGTGCCCTGATCCAAAAGCCACAGCCTCCCTGGACTCGCAGGAGGCTGGAGCAGCCACCGGCGTGCACCAGCCACAGGGCTGCCCTTACGGTGTCATGCAGATGCCACAGGCAGGGCAGTGAGCAAAGGAGAGACCTCCAAAAGCTTCACTCCATGCAGGCCATTTAGATGTGGGCTGCTGAATTCCCTGGGTGGAAAAGAAGTCAACCCGAAGGGTATGACTCTAACCTCACAGCTTTCTTTGGGAAATGTGGATGATCTCAAAGACAAAAGCTGCGGAAAGTTGTGGGTTTAGAAAAATATTTTTCATGTATAAATTCTTGTAAAGCACTGTTTGCAAAGTCAGTTTATATTCAGTGATGCATGTAACGTATTACGCTTACCAGTGAGTTTTTCACCTATAATGAGTATAACATATTACTGCCTTTCCAAATAGAAGGATAGGATGGTTCTCTAGGGAATAAATCGTAATATGAATGCAGGCAGCTGTTAATTCCAAGCATGCAGATGTACATGTCACACCTGCCTCTGTTCCAGATCATGGCCCCTACCAGTGATGGAAATCAGTATAAACCCAGGCTACAATTCGGCCAGGTCCACTGGGAGCGTCTCGTAGTCCTGAATTTTCAGACCCCTTGATAAATCTATCTAGGACTCAGACAAGTTCCCAGTTTGCTCCACCCCTGTTTCTCCTGTATCCTCTGGAAAGACGGCCAAAGGCAGCTGTTTCCCCTGCTATGGTGGCTTTGTCCCTCGACAAATGACTCAAGCTTCCTGCTGTCTTCTCCCCTTGCATACAAAATTTCAGGGCTCACACAGAAACTCCTGCTGGCTGGCTGTGCGGTCCCACACTTATTTTTGGCTCCTCCAGGACTATGCAGGGAGTGAAAATTTCCCCTACTTTCCCTCACAGATTCTCCCTTCAGCGAGTGTGTGGAGATGACAGTGAAAGGGCCTGGGGAGAGGAGGCTTTGAGGTCTGGCAGAAAGGAAAGCTGACAGGCTGCTGATGGCAGATCCTCTGCCACATGCCTGATGGGAAAGGAAATTTTATAGAAAACGTTTTGTGGGAAACAGGAGCAAGTCATTTAGGGAGGGAAAGAAAGATTCAAAATCAGAAAAAAAAAAATGAGAAGGAAAGATTTCCTTCCTCACATCTTTCATCATTCCCATTGAGAATAAAACATCTTTGATGCTCCACACCACCAAATTGTAAACACATTGGAAACAAAATATTTGCTGATATGCAGTTCCCACAGTCATAAGATCTCTTCGTATATCAAGAACATAAAAACACTGCCTCAAAAGGTAAAATTGTGTATAAACCTCTTTACAGTTTTTACTTCTAGCATATTTTTTTTCTTTCTGAATGCTGGGTAAGTATGAAACCCTATTGTTAATGTTCACATTTCACCTGTCTCTAGCATTCACAATTGCTGCTGTTACAAAGTGCATAACCGTAACAAAACAAAGCTTACATGATAAATAATTGCTGATTCTTTCTGCTAGTTTATCTGTTAATTTGTTCCTTCAATTTGCCTTACAGTCGTTGTTATTACCATCACTTCTATTTTTCTACTCAAATAATTTGTTATTCCCTAGACTAAGGCCACTTTAAAAATAAAAATTGAGTCTTGGTAAGTATGATATTCATTCCTTATTATCAACCAACTAAGATCTTTATTTGTCTGGAATACAAATGTATATTAATAATGCCACTATACCTTTAGGAAATTACTATAATCACAATAAAACACTCCACTAAATATAACAGTATGTTTCATGTTCACAGAATAGAACCTGGGGATAAAGTATAGCTGTTTGATTATATTAACATTATGTATAAAGTGTTTAGGGGCCATAATTTGTTGTATAAATGTTCTTGAATATTAATGAAGTGTTGAAGGCTGCAGGATTGATGAGCAACTCACATGAAACACTAATGCAGAACTGAAATCCATGGGCAATTACTTTTCATAATTCTCTTTGATTTTCCAGGAGTAGACCTGCTCTCTTGGTGCACATGTGAAACTATTCACTGGGCAGCAATATCTCAAACTGAGAGGAACATGTGCTTTGAATACAAAACCACTTAGGTTTTATAAATATTTCTATATGAAAACAACAATATGTAGTACATTTAGAAAGCTGACAATACATATACTGACCATACAATTAAAAATCTAATTCTATTGTTTCTGACTGGTACAAATATACTGTAAAACAGAATTATTTTGAAGCCTGGCATCTCTCCTATGGTTGTGTGTATCAGTCTGACCAGAAATCCCAACACTACATAAAGCCCCACCCAGTGATCTGATGTATTCTGAGAATCTGTAACGTGCAATATCAAAAGAGCAGGTCAGTAAAAATAAAGTTATTTTGACTGAGTGCATATAAATGATATTCTGTCATACTAGGTTGTGTCTGTTTTGCAGCAACAGGAGGATAAAGCAGTCCAAAATTTGCTAGGCTTCTGTTAAGCTTTCCTTATTGTTCTTTGGCTGGGACAGGAAACAAAAACTAGTGAGCTATCATCTCAAATTGTGCCAGCAATTGCATTCTTTGAAAACCATTATCTGCATGAAGTCTTTCATGGCAGGAAATTACAAACAGCAAGAAATTCCTTTGCTATGAAAGAAAAGCCCAGTCTATTTTCAATTCTTGTTTTAAAGTACAAAGGGTGCCACAAAATTTGTTTCAATGGTTGCTGTGATTCCATACACCTGTCCTGACAGTAAAGTGATTTCCTTAAAAAGAGACCTAGGGTATTAAGTAAGGAAAAATATAGTTGTCTGAAATCCTAATAGTTAAATTTTCTGTCAGAGAATCTGTAATTTCTCATGGCTGATCACTGAAGAGAAATACAGAGAAAACAGAATGGGTGATCATACATGTATTTCTAGTTCAGACTTAAAAACTGTGTTGTGAAACAGTGAAAAAAATGCCTGACTAGTCATTACTGTTTTGGAAAACCTGCCTAACAAGAATATTGAAACAGCAACTTTGGTTCACACTGACATAGAAAGCAAATCAAGCTACCAATGGATATTATGTTACTCGCTGCAAGTGATGTTAAGTGGCAAAATGAAATTCAGAAAACATAATGGTCTAGATTCTAAACCATACTGTTTTCCAGTGGACTTTTTAAAGCCATACACTTAAAATTATTCAGGTACAGACCAATAATTCATGTTGAGAAATAGATTTTTATGAAAAAGAAAGAAATACTGTAGCTGGTTTTTTACTATCTTGATAAGAGGCAAACCAGAAACACCTGAGAGGAATGATACAGGAAGGAAATCACTGACTGCTTAGATGCTGTTTGTTATTAACTGAACCACACCATGTTTCTTTAAACTAGCCGGCAGGATGATACATATTTATATTTTTTTTCCCTTTTACCTGTCCTTGCAAAATTCACATTTCATGGTGCTAATTCTGGAAGCTGCTGAAATCCATCAGTGACGCCACATTTTGTGAAATGATTGTATGTTACATGTATATAGCGTACTTAGCTCAGTGAATTTACTGAAGAGCAAAAACCACACCAAAAAATTATTGAAGTAATTGCCGATAAGTGTGTCCAGATGAACTTCCCTCTCTAAAATATGTAATTTTTGGTTCTATTCAAAATGAGTAGAAAAGACTGAAGCAAGAGGATCAGTGAGCAGTCTGGGCTGCTGCAGACAGCCGGAGTCTGTCTGACGTTCCTGAGCTGGAGTGGGATATCCCAGGAAACTTTGTATTTCTGAAGAAAAGGAACATTGCTGCCTTCGGAGCTGGGTCATGTCCTCATCTGCCAGGCCACAAAGGTAGTTATAGCTACTCATATGATACTTTTAAAATAATAAAAACAAACAATATGAATGACACCCATATAAAACATCTCATATATCAGCTTCATAACATTGATATTTTTTTCAAAGTGGAAATATTCCTTGCTGTATCCAAGAAACTTATGTATTTACTTTTCTTTAAGCTGATTCTCTGGAGATGCTGAAACAAGGAAGTCACCTCAGTTTGCATTTTTCCTTCGTGTGCTGCTTTTACTCCTGGACAATTTCCGTTCGCTTCCTGGCTGTAATCATCTTGCTCTGCTCTTTCTGACCCTGTAGGCCAGTACCTGCTATTACCTTTTTCAACAGCACTGCAGATCTCTAGTAGTCATAAATTGCAGTCTTTATGCTTAATCGTGACTTTTTTGATCCATTTATGTCAATAGCATAATTTAGATCAACCTTTTTACCATGAGGGTTGTGTCAGTATCCAAAGGAACAGATATTTTGTTGGGCTTATTTCTTGCCCAGCTATCAATCTAGGATAAAAATGAGACAGTGGTGATTTTCTATGCCATCTTTTCTTTTTTTTATGCACCACCTTTTCTGTTTTCTGCTGCCTTCCAGCATCCTTCATGCCTGTTACACTGTGTAGCAATTCTCAATCATTTAACCTGTTGAAATTCAAAGCGTATCAACAAGTTGCCATGAAGGCGACTAAGCTAATTCTGAAGGGATACATACCATCTGCTTGGTCATACTCTGCTGGCAAGAGATGTCTCTTTCACACCTGTATTAATCACAATTTAGACACATGTGTTGTGCCTTCATATATAAGGAGACGTATACCTTGTCGTAGATGTAATTAACTTGGTCTTGCCTGTGGCAAGTGCACAACAGGTATGCCAATCTATAAGTGAACAAACTGGGTAACTTTTCTCCCTTCATCATGCTTCCTGGACCTGGGAGTGTGCACTCAGAAAATAATATATTTTCAGGTTACACTTCTGTGCTTTCTTGGAGACAGCAACCTCTGAATTGACACCAAGGCGAAAAAAAAAGCCATTTTCAGTGCAGATAACAGCACTTAAATGCTAGGAGTACTTAAGTACTGAATGTATAAGTTATCAGTTATATTTTTTTTATGTCTCATACAAGCTTCCAGAAGAATTTTAAATTAGAAGTTTGTACTCATTTTATGCTTGGAACCTCATTTTACATAAACACAAAATTACCCAAATATTTGAGAGATAAGGCAGTAAATAAAGTCCTAAACTTCTCATCACTAAGTGATATTACACAGAAATATTTATGCTATTAGACATGCTTTGTTATGACTGGTCAAAAATGTTGGTAAAAGTGTAAGTAATAGGTGAAAAAAATAAGTATATTGAGATGGCCATTGTCTTTTCTAATTGGTGTCCACAGTCTGTGCCGCTACTCTTCTCGTTACTTACTCCTGAGGACCACACCAGTGCAGAAATGGAAATGTGAAGTATCAAGAAGTTTGTTCATTCATTCTTTCATTCATTCACCCATCTAGTGCAGCATGTGGCTCCACAGACAGCTGGCACAGCCCAGAGGACTGAATGGGAAGTCAGTGGCTACAGGTGGGGGAACTGGCACTGCTACCCAAGGGAGAAAAGCCTCCTGGAACAAATGGTCCACTAGACAGGCTTAAACAAAATGTCACATTCAGTCCTGCAGTAAGGGAGCAAATGTATCTGACTGTCATGAGTGTCCACTCCACTGGTATGGGAAAACATGAAAAAATTGTTTTACTAAAAAAAAAAAAAAAAATAAGTAGTTTGTGTAAAGTAATTAAAGCCTTGTAATTTATTCAAGGGTGCAAAAATACAGGAGATGTTCCTGATAAAGGAAAGTGTGAGTGGTTTTCAGAATAACATAGCTCGCTTCTCTGGCTCTGCTGTCTTCTGAGCTGCAGAGAAATGTAAGAGATTTTTTTAATAGTAGTAACTTTGTACTGAGGTGCTGGCATGTCATTGGGGACACACAGGTACAAAGGCACTTTTTGTCCCATCTTCTCTGTACATTAAGCAAGGCAAAAGCGGTTATTTAATTTGCATATTTTGGAAATTATTGTGTCCTTATAGAACTACAAATATTTCATTTATGTACAAGAAGGCCTTTATTTTAACACCCAGAGAAAAATTCCTGTGGTCCAGTGATTCCACAAACTGTGGAATATTGTTGACAAGGTTAAGCATAACTAAGAAGGCTTGCTTATTTCCTTAAGCCATTAAATTAAATGGACACATATCACATAAAAGGTATCATGTAATAGAATTTGAAGAAAAAAGGTAAAACTGGACAAGGGCCTATACATTCGATGCAGATTTTTATTTCAGAAAAGCTTCCTAGACTAAAGGAAAACATGGAAATAAAACTAAAAAATTAAGTACAGCAGTACTCATTTATTTAAACAGGCATCTCATTTTGTAATTATACTTCAGGTCCTAATTGCTGTTTTTAATATGATACCTTATCTGTCATTCAGAGAATTATGTATCAAATATTATGACCACATACTCATATGTCATATAGCACATATCAATTAAATTCTCTGCTTGCAAAAAAGGAACAAAACAAAACCAGAACTATGAGATAGATAGATAGATAGATAGATAGATAGATAAATAGATAGACAGATACATACGTACATACATACATAGTACTTGAGATCTTCTATAAAAGCCACACCCCACTTCCTTTTATAAGATGTCATTGCTTTGTAGGTCATATATTTGGGAAGAAAAAAAAAAAAGAGGGGGAGAAATATGTAATTCTGATGGTTCATCCATGGAGTTATGCAAAAAAACATAGAGCTGGGCCAATTTGCAATAGGTTGTTTCTGGGACCAGAAGAACCCACTTGATCACCCACCAAGTAGGGACTTGACTAGTTCCTAACCCATGGCCGGTAAAGGAGTGCTCAGGAGGGCCCTGTGTGGTCAGTGGGGTGGGATGAGGATGTGCAGGCATCGACTCCGCTGAGGATGAGCAAAGTCCGAGAGATGTAGCAAGCAGACTGCCATGCAGCAAAGGCATTGCTTAAATCTAGGCTGGAGTTGAGAAGTTTTATATGGCAGCTGAGGCAGCTTGAACCTTGCAAAAACCCACTTGGGGATCTTTGACTGGAGAGTGTAGGTGGTAACCCAGAGGTATGAACTGGACTCTGGAGTTTACCTGGGTTTTGGCAATGTGTTGAATTTATGGACAAAATTTTGCCATGCCACATCAATACTATAGGAAGTATTTCTGTCATCCCTTTGGCTATAGGCAGAGCTGGTGTTAGGTGTAGGAACTACTGAAGTTTTATGCTGAATGTTTATTTTTCCCTGCTTTCTTATTTTTCTGTGTTTGTTTCTTTGGATTGCTATACTTCTCATGGCATGAATCAGCATAAAATCTAAGCACCAACTGGGACTGAATTCACTGAGATTTAGCTTTTACTTAATGTCAGGCCCATCAGAACAGTTCAGTCCAACAGCAAGCTCTGGGCTGAGCCCCAGTAGCTGTGTCAAAGAGGAGTCAAAGCCTCTATGGTGTGAATCACTGAATTTTTGTATTTCCACTTTCTGCCACACTGAGGCCCACAAAGAACTTAATTCTGCAGTGCTTTTATGGTAGAGTTCATTGCCGGTCTTTTACTGGAACCATAACCTATATTCATGATTACAGAACTAAATGTGTATTTTCAAATGTACTTAGTTCAAAGGGTATGTTCATGAATAAAAAAACTTCTGGCTGTTTGCTACTGCATTCCAATACAGAGCGTAAGCAAATAGACAAATTAAAGTGAATTGGAGCTTTCAGTCCCTTCTCCTGTGCAGCTATCCCTGGTGAATTTAACTGAATAAATGAATAAACCTCTTCTTTTAAATGAATGTTGGAAAAGAGAAAATTTTGAAAATAGTACCAGTGACCAACTGTAGTTCTCGTCTATTCAGAAGTAGTCCCTAATGAACTCTGGGGCTATAAATGGACCTCTATGTGTTTCTAAGAGGACTCTTTAAAACAATAACGAATTCATACAATTCTATGAGGTCTAACCATAAACACACAGAGAGATACACAGGATGGGTTTTCATTTACTCTGTCACTCTTTTACATCCTTCTAACATTCAATGGTGCTTGGGGAATTTTGTATGTCCATTATATCTGGCAGTGTATTGACCCTCTTACTTAGCCAGATGGTTACAAAGGGAATTTAGGGTAATAATGAATCAAAACCCAAACAAAACAAAACCTAACTACAAGACAGAGACGCACTGTGTCTTGGGATTGTAGGTGTTGTAACAGATCTTCAGTTATGACACTCAGATAACAGCTGATGACAAACTGTGTATTCTGAAGCTTCTGCACTCCCACAAAGAGACCTTTGTTTGGCCTTGTGGATGTAGGCAAGACCTCCTGCCGCCCTGCTGCCAGCATGCTGCCGTCACTGAGCCCACAGCTCCAGCGAATGCTAACCCACCCTCACACAGAGCAAGAAGTCAGAAGACCTCACACCAAGAGTGCACAGAGTGCAGCTGTACACAAAACTCTGAAGAGAAAGTTTGCTGGAGCCCCACAGTCTATCATTTGAAAAAGATAATGCAAAGCTGCCTACGTGCTCATGAAGTGATGCTGTAGAGGCAATTCCGCAGCAAGTAAATGCAGTGGTCTCCATGCACGTTAGTGCATTGCCTGACTGTGCTGAGAAGACTAAGCCTGTTTGTTCAAAGTCTCACTTCCAGATAAAAGTATTCTCCAGAGAGGTATCAGAAATAAACAACATTTACAAAATCAGGAGGCCAAAGGAGAAGTTCTTGCTAAAGAATGCCATGACTCTTAAGTGCATATTTTCAGGTGATTTGATTTTCAGATGGTTTAAGTGTATGTCACTTTCTATACAGTGGACTGCAGTGCATTCTGCTTTTTGAAAAACAGGACACACACATACATATATGTTTGTATATATTTTTATATGTATCTATACAGACATACACACTTGGAAGTCTAATTTCATGCTTCCAGGTACAAATATTTTTACTCATGTCTTTTGTATCCACATACCCTATGACATGTATCTACATAACACATATAACCTAAATAAACATATAGTGCTGCTAATAGCCCAAAGGTGTTATTTCCCGTATAACAGACACTATTTGCCACGCTGTATAGAATGTTTGCCCTAAACTCTATGGTCTCTTTGTATCTGTGTTGCAGCAAATCAACCTCACAACGCTGAGGATGGGCACCACGCCATCCCAGCAGATGGGTCTGACAGCCAGGAGACCATGTATGTACATCCAGTGTGGGTGAGACCAATGGGATCCTCTGCCAGAAGATCTAAACAGCTGTCTGTTTTGGCTGTACATACTCCAAGGAGAAGGATATAGGCCTACTTTACACGAGGTCTGTGCTAGCACAGAGATTGGAGGGTGTCATGTGCGTAAAGAAAAATCCATTCAAATAGCCACAAATCAAAGACATCCCCTGAGAAAAAGCAAGGCAGCGCTATGGCACTCCACACCCCTCTGCTTCCCCTCAGGAAGACCAAGCAAAACTCGTCACGACAAGTTAATTTGTCTGAACACGTTGGTGAGGGTGCAGAAACCTGTTGCACAGGCTTTCTTCCTGTCCCAGAGGCACATAATATTTGCTAAAACAAAGGCCTAACTTTCAAATACTGTGCAGACACTGCTCTTCTATATGGTATAAAAATCTGCTGAATAAAGAAATAAGTCCTTTTGGTACAAAGAACACAAATTTGCCTTGTGCCTTTAAAAACATAATTTTAAATGTCCTGTGAACAATTGGGTATTTGCATGTGTAGAAGCTAAAATACTGCTTTCAAATATTATCCCCTTATAGAATTTGCATCATCAGGTCAGGCCTGAGTGTTAGTACAGAGCTGAAGAGAGAAACATCTGTACAAGCTGTATTTATCCACTGCTCTGAAAGGCTGAAAAACAACCATTCATATCAAACACGCAGAAAAATTGACATAAAAATAAAGCCTGCCATCTAAAAATAGTTAAGTTCAACTATTAGTTAATTAGTAAATAGTTAATAGTTAATTAAATTAGCTAATAGTTAATAGTTAAATTGGTAAATAGTTAATTCAACTATGGTCCTGAACTATTTTTGATTAAAATTTACACAGTGATCAGAAATTTAGCACAGTATCTGAAGAGACCAGTGGAATTAGGTTATGGAAGAAATATTTCAATATAATATACACCTTTTTAAAGCAGTTGTTCAGCAAACCAACTGAACAGGACAAAGTAAAAAATTATAAAAGTCTTTCTATGCACAAGGTTAAGTGTCAGGTAGAGCTAGAGAGCTGAGAAGCATGAAAAAAGTTGGTATAAGATGTTGTTAGAAGTTTAAAGAATATTTATCAGGTTTTCTTGTAAATTAAAAAGGCAGACTCCTGTCCTTACAGACATTGAAGTTTGCTTAGGATGAGCGTTTTACTCCACCGCCACTGACCACCCAGGATGGTTGATACTTTCAAAGGGTGTTATTTCCCACCATGAGTGTCTCAGCAATGAAATACTTCTGCTTCCTCCTCCTCCCATGACAAGGGCTCATGCTTTTAGGACTGATGTATTAATTCTTACTTACGCTTAGAAATTAAAAAAAAAAAAAAAAAAAAAGTTAAAGTCTTAGCCAGGTGTAGCCAACTTGCTGAAAATGGCAATTTATTACACTGGCAGCATAGGAAACCAAGCAGCAGTAAGCCAGCTTCCTTCCTGCTCCAGACTTTTCAGAAGCTTTTATTGTGTTTTGTTTATTGAATTAACCCTTGAGAGCAGTGAAAAGAGGGTTATTTTTGGAACGTGCTCAGTAGTAAAGAACACAGCCACTGCGAACATGCAGAACCAACAAGTTTGGGCTAGTGCTGGGCCTGATGGCGTAAGGAGAGAGCAAAGGTGATGCAGAGGAACTTATTTGATGTATTGATGTGGCCACCAACAAAAGCTACCTGCTTCCTCAAGGGCTGTTCTGGCATTTGAGGACAGCTGAGATGTTTATACATTGCAGTCGGTTTTTGCTTTTTATGCATCATTGCCTCCTGCTTTGTGAGGTGTGGAGATGCCACAGGAGTCCTGCAGGCCCACTTAGTCCTTGCAGAGGAAATTTTCTCAGGAACAGAGTTGATCCTAATGGATTCATTCTGCAGTTTCATCAAGGCAATGCAGTCACAGGTGTATGTGTGTATATACCACCTATTTTTAAGTACACCTTTTAAATAACAAAATGTACTTCATAACTTTTTGATACCTGAAAAACACAGTCATTGTAGTTCTTAAAGTTTCTGAAAACCTCTAAGTTCAGGAACATATTGTATTATTATCCAGATGATATCAATACATTAATATCCTGCCTTCTGCCATCTCAGATATTTTTTATTTGGTCTTTGGAGCCATTTCATTATAAACTCAATTAATCAAGGAAAAAGTTATCTTCTCCATGTACCCTTCAAAATTCCTAGCATTCTTTTAGAGGAAGGAAAAGCACAATCTAAAAGACATTGCATTTTAAAATATATCACATTATTGCATATAGGGCTTTATTTGTAATTACAGAACCTACTGTGTATTACAGACCCTGTAGATACATTTAAAAATTATTTGAAACACTAATATTTAACGACATCTTATCACTCAATTTGTAAAATAATGGTTATATTGGGAGAGCCAAATGAGAAGATATTTCCAATCAAAATAACTCACACAGGTTAAATGATTGTACCATTTGGAGATTCAGATAAATTGCTTTTCTCTTGTGCAGGGACACATTCTACAGATTACAAATCAGAAATGATAAGAACAAGCTAGTGGTGCAATTCTTTGATGTTTGATTTAACCCTGCATACCTAATTCCTAGAATACTTTGCATTATTCAGTAAACTCTATTTTAAGGGACAGATCTTCAAAGAGGAAAAAAAAGCAGATTTAAAAAAAACTTCGCATTGAGTTCTGTACATTATTTTCAGCAAGAAGAACGTCATTAGTAAGAGGCACTCTTGGACTTTTCCAGGCATCAAGATATTCTGATTTAAAGGGTGGGCAATCTGGCAAGCTGTGAAATAAAAGGTTACAAAAGTGTAGAAAAATAGTTCTTTGCAAGCTATAGAGTGGTTTGTAATATTGTCTTTGTCCCCCTCCCCCCACCAAAAAAAAGAAAGCTTGCAGCTCCTTGAAGCTGTCGTCCAGAATCTTTTTTTAAATGTCTGTGTATTTCTGCAGCGAAATAAGCTCTTTCTCATGGCTAAGTATTTTAATAGGCTGCATATTGCACAAGTAATGCTCTCATTGCTAGTTGAATTGCAGTGGAAGCCCCTTGGTGCACTAGCACTTTCCCTCTCTCCAGTCCCAGGGATATACTAGGGAACATTCTTTGAGAACTCTGCAAACCAGATTATAACAGCTCCCAGAATTTCTTGTTTCTTTGGGGTAATAAATTAGACCTTACCTCTTGAATTAATTCTAAAATAAAATAAAACAAAAAATTGAATGAAATCTTTATTATGTTTGCAAATCTGGATTTTTCTTCTCTTTCTCACTGTGCTGCCTAAAACCAGAGTTGAACAAAATACTGATGGGTAAGAGAAAAAAGTGTCAGAAATTGGGAAGTGAGTGATGTCACACAGCACTCTTAATAAAAACATTAAATATTATAGCTGTATCAATTCATGACAGAAAGAATAGTAAGTGTGTACATTTCATGTTTAACAGAGTTTCAAAAACCTTAATCTATCTTCTGGCCAAATATTGCTGCTTCTTTGTATTCAAGAGATCTGTGAAAACAGATCTTTACTCTTCTGTTCAGCGGTAAGAGAAATCTTTCTTTTCAGAAGACATTCTGCTATAGAAAGAGAAGAAGAAAGCTGGAGTTAGAATAAAAGTGACCACTATAACTTAGAAGAGAATTTGTAAAAATGCAAACATATTTATTTTCATGTTTTATTTTGAAAATATCCCATATGTTCATATTAATAAAAGGCAAAACCATCAATTGAACTTCTTCATAATTTTTATCCTGCTACTCATCATCTCCAGTTGTCATTTCCTTGACAAGACATCACACATCAATTAAGAATAGTAGTAATTTCTGATGGACTGGAATAATTTGTAACAGGAGCAAAATTTTAAACACCATACTAAGAGTATCAAAACTCATAAGGTACCAGATGTTCATCAGTAGGCTCCCCATGTAGTAAAGCAAGATCTCATTATAAAATCAGGAATTATGTAAATAATCCCAAAATGGTGAAAAATTTAATAAAGATAGCTCATCAACAAATTTATAGGAGTGGGAGTAATGTTACGCAAATTAAGCTCACGGTTCTTCTACATCAAAGGAACTATGAAAGCCAAATCAAAGAGGAAGAAACCATTACCATCTGCAATTCAGATTATCACTTGTGGTCCCACCATTACATTTAAGAAGCACTGAAGCACCCTACTAATAATTCTTAACAAAAAAGTGAAGCAGCACCACTCGCCCTGTTATCTACTTTGGCTTACATGCCATAAGTTATTGAGAGCAGAATACAGTAAAGGCTCCTTAAGGTTGGGAACTAACTTTAAAAATTGCAAGACTATCCCCTTCTGAGGCTGTAAAGGAGAACGGATACAGGCAGTTCACCCTTCTTTCTCCTTTTCACTCACCAGGTAAGAACAGATAATGCTTATCGTTTCTTTTAAGTTCATGTCTAAGCATGACAGCATCTGCCCAGCCAAGTCCTCTGTCATGAACTCCAGCTGTCCAGGAATGCTATCACACAGCAGAGCCCTCCTGCAAGCCATGAACTTGCAGAAAGCAAGAGATTAGCCCATGTCATGACCTTTAAAGTTGTGCCTCCCTGCATTTTGTTTCTGGATGTGCACTGCTATGTATTACAGGGACTGTAAAAAGATAGGTATTTGTTCTGGAAGGGTCCTTACCATGTAATGTCAGTTGACTAAGTAGCTATTGTGAGAAAGAACTTCTTTGCTACAAGAGGAACATGGACATGTTTGCCAGAGTGTTTCCACTGAGTGGCCGAGCAATTGTTTGACATCAGTTGCTTAGCGGTATTGCCCCCACATTAGACTAATACAAGGAAGCCTTTATTCTGTATTCTTAAGTTAACAGTGCCTCTCTTCTGGCCATGAGAAAAAGTACTGATTTAAATGTTATGGGGCAAGGTCTCAGTGGTGTCAATAAAAAGCAGCTAAAAATGCAAGATCCATATCTGGGATCTATAACTATAGACCTGACAGCCTCACCTCCATCCCTGGAAAGGTGATGGAACAACTTATCCTAAGCACCATCTAAAGGCATATCAAGGATAAAAGGGTCATTAGGGGCAGTCAGCATGGCTTCACCAAGGGGAAGTCGTGCTTAACCAACTTCATAGCCTTTTATGAGGACATAACCAGGTGGATAGATGATGGCAAAGCAGTGGATGTGGTCTATCTTGACTTCAGTAAAGCATTTGACACAGTCTCTCACAGCATCCCTGCTGCTAAACTGAGAAAGTGTGAAATGGACAATCGGATAGTGAGGTGGACTGCAAACTGGCTGAAGGAAAGAAGCCAGAGAGTCGTGGTCAATGCAGCAGAGTCTAGTTGGAGGCCTGTATCTAGTGGAGTGCCTCAAGGGTCAGTACTGGGACTGGTACTATTCAATATATTCATCAACTACTTGGATGAGGGAATAGAGTGCACTGCCAGCAAGTTCACTGATGACACGAAACTGGGAGGAGTGGCTGACACACCAGAAGGTTGTGCTGCCATCCATTGAGACCTCGAGAGGCTGGAGAGTTGAGTGGGGAAAAATTTAATGAAATATAACAAAGGCAAGTGTAGAGTCTTGCATCTGGGCAGGAACAACCCCAGGTTCCAGTATAAACTGGGGAACAACCTGCTAGAGAGCAGTATAGGGGAAAGGGAGCTGGGGGTCCTGGTGGACAGCAGGATGACCATGAGCCAGCCAATGTGGCCAATAAGGCCAATGGCATCCTGGGATATATTAAAAGGGGGGTGGTTAGCAGGTCTAGAGACGTCCTCCTCCCCCTCTACTCTGCCCTGGTGAGACCGCATCTGGAATATTGTGTCCAGTTCTGGGCCCCTCAGTTCAAGAAGGACAGGGAACTGCTGGAGAGAGTCCAGCGCAGGGCAACAAAGATGACTAAGGGAGTGGAGCATCTCCCATATGAAGAAAGGCTGAGGGAGCTGGGGCTCTTTAGGTTGGAGGAGACTGAAGGGTGACCTCATTAATGCTTATAAATATGTAAAGGGTGAGTGTCAGGAGGATGGAGCCAGGCTCTTCTCAGTGACAGCCAGTGATAGGACAAGGGGCAGTGGGTACAAACTGGGACACAGGAGGTTCCACTTAAATATGACAAGAAACTTCTTCACAGTGAGGGTGACAGAGCACTGGAACAGGCTGCCCAGGGAGGCTGTGGAGTCTCCTACTCTGGAGACATTCAAAACCTGCCTGGATGCCTTCCTGTGTAACCTCATCCAGGCGTTCCTGCTGGAGATTGGACAGATGATCTTTCGACGTCCCTTCCAATCCCTAACATTCTGTGATTCTGTGATCCTGTGATCTTTTATTAACGGGCAGAAATTGCTTCTGCCTGGAACTTTTACGTGTCTGTTTGATCTATACCTCATCAGATGTCATCTAGCTCTACTACAATTCAGATATCATTAATTAAAAATTAACCAAAGAGTAGATTGACAGCTGACAACTCAGCAATGAAAAACCTGTTCAAATATTCATCATAATGAATGAGCAAGGTCACCTCTTTATATGGTGCTCTTGTGACCTAAAGAAGAGGCAGCAAAGGGAGGAAATCTTTACACATATATTGGTACTTCAGGACAAATTATTTCTGGACCTCTTCAGGTATCCTTTTTTGGTCTGCTCTCAAATATGGCAGCTCACTAGAGAAAGACAAATGTGTCTGTGAAGACACTGTGATGGATCTCAACCCACTGTCTCCTCAGTGCCTTGAGAGAAAACAACTTTTAGAGCTATCCTCAGCCTCTCTACTGATGACAAGAGTCCTTGCAGATTAGTGGCTCTCAAATTGTAGCAAGAAGATCACAAGGCATCAGAAGACAGGCTGGGGGAAAAAAAAAAAAAAAAAAAAAAAAAAGAAGAAGTGAAATAATTAAAAAATCTCACAGACTGGATGGATTCCCAGGCAAGCAGACAAGAAAATGGGACAAAATGTAAAGTACTAAAAAAACATACTAAGCTTAAATTTAATTTGTTTGTAAGTGAAGATCAGGATAATATCTTCATAAGCTTGTCCAAAGATTTAAAAAAAAAATATATATATATATATATCCTTCACTTTACGAAGGCTGAAGACCCATGGGCTGGAGGACATAATAGATACACAACCCACACAGATGGACTTCTGGCTGGGAATTGGGCATCCACCTTAGAAGGTTTCTTCCTTCGTAGGATTTAGGCAGAGGGTCTGGTAGCACATGTACAATTGATGGAAAACAGATATTCCCCATCTACTCAACAGTTAAGAAAGAAAAATAAGAAGTACAGCTCACTGTGAAACAGATCTATAAGAATGTTAAAATTAGCAATGACTTTGAAAGCACCTGAATGTACACTATCTGGATTTACCTATAGCCAAAGCTTGATGTTTCAAAGGTTCATTTTAACCTCTTGTAAGGGTCCTATTGATTCTCATAATGAATTTTCTTTTGTTGTTGTTGTTGTTGCAACAGAGGAATGCACCCACCATGGTTTACTGAAATATCTATTTATTTAAAATTAATGAAAACACATCCAGTCATATACTGGTTCTCAGGTATGAGCTTTCTAAAGCTAGCTGATCCAAATAATTGTATAATGGAGAAAAGTTTTGTCTATGCTGGAATATTTGACTGTTTCTATACAAACAGTTATATCTCTGTACATTTTATAGTGAAATTGTTAAATAAATATGCAGCCATTAAAATGGCATCAATCTTTGCACGGCTGTAATTGTTCTACATTAAAAGAAGCCTTTTCACTGTGGCTAAAACTCTTTTCAAAGCAACACAATATAAAGTGAAGAAAACATACTGTTTTTACAAAAGGAATCATGCAGATGTGAAAATTACTGTATAAATTGACATGGTAGAACATGTAGTATCATTTTCCACATGAAAAAAATTCTTAGATTAATTCCTTTGAAGGAGAAAAGAAGCAAGAAACAGAATAAAGAGCAATTAGAAAAAGGTAAACTAAGGAAGAGAAATAATAAGAGGAGTGACTGTTCAGCTTCTGTTGTCCTCGTATTTGATTTGAATGAGGAAAGGCGCTATACTAAGACCACTGTTATCTACTCGATTTATTAGCTATTTGAAAGAGAGAGACTAGAAAAAAGTAACTATTCATTAATTACTTAGATTACTTAGATTAATGCATTTGTGGAGAGGTCTAAACATTTTAATGATGCATTTCATTGTGTAAAATTAGAGGCCTGGAAGGTACCTTAAGAGGTCATGCAATTTAGAACACCCTCCCAAGGCAGGGAGAACTAAATCTTTTTCCATGCTTATTTGTTCAACCTTATCCCACGTCGTTTATGGAAGTACAGATTCATGCGCATACTTCTAAGAAAATCAGTTGTATTTTTTATTTGATTTATTTCTAATCTTTCTTTGTTGGTGTTATCATATCAGAACTAAAAAAAACAAAACCAAAACCAAACCCTTATGAAAATGTAAAACTTATTCTTCCACCAAGCTTAATGTAATAAATTCCCATTTTTGTGCAAGTATAAGATACAGACATTATAAAGATACAACAAACGTATTTATGTGACATGAACCTTTTATATGGATTGACCACAACTCTCAGTTTGGACTAAAGTAAGATTATGTTACCAATTTATACAATACTTGAACATATAATACTATTGCATAAATACATAGGAAACCCTCAGCTTGAGATGAACTCTGAAATAAGCTTGGCTTTTAGTACACTGTCTTCTACAAAAGATAAAGGAGCAACAAAGTCCAGAAAAAATGAACAAAATTGTTTAGAAGGATAATATGGTACACATAGGAATGCAGGTAAAAAAAAAATTAAGACCATTTAATATACAGAGAATGATAAGAGCCAATGTGGTCAAAGTTTAATTGGGTAAATGGCATAGAGAGATTAAGGAGGAGTCTTCACCTCTACTGTTTTCTCTAATACAAAAGGGAAAAGAAATAACCCGTTCAATTAAAAAGCAGTATGTTCAAAACAAATCAAAAGAAACAATTTATGGACCTCATAACATTTGAAAATAATACATTTGTAGCCATGGTTTTCTGAAGATGTAAGGGAAACCCAAATTCTACTGAGAAGAAAGTCTCTTTAAGCCAACTAATGTTGCTAGCAAAAAAATGTTATGACATACAAGACTACTTCAGCTGATTCAAAGAACACATGTGTCTAAAAGCTTGTCTGGCTTTTCCAGTTGTACCAGCACATCTGATTAAAGATACTACCTTTTCCTACTTAGTTTTCCAATTAACTTTTATCACCTAGAGGTACAATAGTCACAATACATACATATATACTAAAGGATAGCGATACTTGTGGTTTAGGATTTATGATAGCAGTATGAGGCCAGAAAGAACTTCCAGTATTGGTAAAACTACAATTTTATTTCTCTGTTGCGCTTGGTATCTATTGCTCTCTGAAAAAAGACAGGGGATTACATTTCAGGTTAGCATTTTCAATCCTTATGACACACGGCTTGTGTTTAGTGAATAGAGAAGAAACCTTCCATTGTAATCATACTGCTCAGAGTTCCATATGAAAGTCACCAGTCACTGAAAAAAACAGACAACTCTGTCATCTATAACTGTTCATTTTATAGAAAACATGAATAGCAGTTAGCTGCACGTTTATCCCAGCACAGCAAACTTTCTCCCCACCTCCTTTCCCATCAACTGACTCACTTCATTCAGCATGTTACAAAAAGCTTTCTGAAGCAGTTCTGCATCTCCACTGCTGGTCCTCAGCTTCAGCTGCCACCACATTCCTTCACTGGTAACACTTTTGGGAGCAGTTTTGTCTTGTCTATTCATGGTGTTCTGACCAGCCGTGTTCACAAAACCTGGACAGGACACTAATAAAAGCAACATTTAATTCTTTGGGATGTTTGCAACATTCACTTTTTCTTTCACAGAGAAGTTTATTACCTAGTTCTAAATAATCTAAAAAGCTTATGATAGGTGAAAATATTAATACTCCTAGATAGAGGAAAATATTAATGTTTAACTATTTTCTGAACATCATTTAGAAATAAAAATACTGCTGAGTAATCAATGAGAAACAGTGTTTCTAAATACATTATAAAGAACGAATGTGCCTCATGAACGAGTGATGAAGGAGTAAATTCATTTCATTATGTCTGAAAAAGGAGGAAACTAGATTTTAATCCTGCCAAAGCAATCACAATTGGAGAGAACTGATGGTTTAAAGCTAGTAGAGAAAAAAAAAATGCCTTAAAAGGAGTAAAGGCTTGATTACTCTTACTTTAGTCAAAAAAATAAGGAACATCTTTCTGAAAAACTGCATGTTTACAAATCTTCATTAACAGATACAGGAAATGAATTTGAATCCTTCATTGTTGAGCTTGATATCATATTTAGGGAAAGACTCTAAAAAAGACCAGCAGATGTTCGAACAAGTCAGTATAAGTATTTCCACATTAAATGTTACATAAACCAGATTTAAAACAGAATGGTTGTGTTAAACAGTAGTTACATTTATCAAATACAGCACAAGATATAACAATGGAGAATGAAACCCACAGTGAAGGATAGAATTTGAGAACTTGTGAGCAATTATAATCCTTGTAGTAGATGTTAGCATGGAGTGAAATAACTGGAAATAAAAAGGTCTTGCAATTCTGGCTTCTTACAGTCAAACACTATCTTCATTTGTAAGAAAGAAAATATTTTTGTGGTGGGATAGATCTGTCAGACTTGTGCAATATCTTTTGATATTTACCCTACTAAAAAGGGCAATCAGTTAAATCAGAAACTATTACTTCTATTTGAACAAAAACTTTAATAAAACAAGTACCACCCCAAAGATAGCTGACTGGATTTGCTCCTCTCCTGTAGCATAACAGTAATTTTTGTATCACGTCATTCTTAGACCTGGTGTTTAAGTATTACAGAAGCTTAGAAGTTAGTCACTGCAATCAACAGCAGAAATAGACAATAATTCAAATTAAACTCCACACAACAGACATGAATGGAATGTGAGTAAATTGACAAAATACAGTATGTACTGCAGCAAATAAAAAAGGATGGCTTTTTTCTTATAAAATTTAAGGGCAGGTTGTGATAGCAGGGGTATTGATTCATGGCTCAATCCAGCAACCAAAGTCTATGAAGAATGTTCTAAATGAACAGACAGAGCTTGAAGCAACATGTTAGCTGAAATACCCAAGCAAGGAAAAGTTGCTTTTATAATGAAATGATTGTCATGAAATCTTCACAGTGTGAAGATTCTAAAATTCCATATTTGGCTAGAGGACATGATTTAGTCCTAATCTCCACTGCATGCCACAAAAAGTCATCACATGAGCTGCTATAGTTCCTATGGAAGGCACCTTTGTAAAGCCCTTGCAGACATGACAAATCAAAAGCTCCTTAAAAGTTCTGCAAATTTCTAAACCTATTGGACAAGTGTCTAAGTCTAGGGGAAACCCAGGCCAATATAGTCAGTAGGTGCCATGCAGGAAATACTTCTATTAGGTGAAAGCAGTGAATAGGAAATAAATTTAGGCACATAATTTGAACAGCAAATTTTCAAGTAATTGTTTCTTGAGACCTAATATTAAATCTTTCACAACGAAGTATTGACAATTTAAATTTTAGGGCTTAGGTAAAAACATTAAAATTTCTTTGGTAAGTGAACTGAAATGGGTATCTGTGGCATCCCACTTCCTCCTGATCTGGCTGCTCTATTGCTAGAGATTTACTGTCAAAAAGTCATTTCCCACCTCTTATCAATATGAAAGAGTCAAGTGGTGAAAGTTCAAGGCTATGCACTAATAACAATGACAACTGGAATGACTGGATGTAGCCTTCTACCTGTAAAAAGATTATTTTGGGTTTTTAATCTGCGTCGAAGGGCAGAATCATTTTAGCAAAAATGCAAAAATAGCTTGTGTCCTACAATTACGCTAAGGCCCAGAAGTTTGTAGGCATTTCCTGGGAGTGCTGCCAACTGAATACAGCTCCTGTCCCACATTATCTGCTCCTCCTCTGCAAGGACTGAGAGGCAGGGACACAGTGTAAACCACGCTGAGCACATGATCTGCAAACTTGCTTTGTGTACAAACTGAACAGTCCTTTATCCCAGAATGAAAGCGTGCACAGATGATGTCTTCAGTCTTGTGTACAAGTATTGGCAAAGGGGCTAAGAACTAGAAAGGCTTGGAAGCTGAAGCCCTTCTGTGTTTTTTGTCTTTAGAAACAGCAGCTGAGACCCTGGAGGGAGTGTGGAGCACCAAGTGACTCTGCAGAGCCTGAACGGTCTCTCAATTGCTGAATGTCTTAGGAAGCAAATGGTTCTAACGGGTTAACATGCCAACAGCAGTATGTGCTGGATACCTTTCAGGGTCAAGATCAAAACCTTACCCCTGTTAATGCCCAAGGGTTCCACTCCAAGTAGCCTATTCAATTAAAAATAGGAAACTGGGACTACCCATGAAATCAGCTGCTAAATAGAAAAGAGAAGAAAGCAAGCACATGAGGAGCAAAATGCTGGCAACAGTTGCATTTTGCTCAATTAGCTTACTGTGGTACAATGGGGAGAAGGGGATATACCAAGTAGGATGAAGGAAAATGAAAGAGGATTTGTCTTCTAATTGAAAAATTGGAGAGGACAGAAGAAAAACTAAAACAGTTTATTTACTGTCCCCTGTCCCACAGAGCATTGCTGCAGCTGCTGCTTTTTTTTTTACTGCTGAAAGCCAAGTGGCTTCCCAGGCGTGGCAAGGAATTTGGCTTTCTGATTATGAGCAAAGAAAACACTCGGAACTTTGTTCCAGACTGGTCAGTTCTTTCCCATTGCAGCAGGTCCTGGAAGAAGGCAAGGCTGGCAATTCACGGCTGTGCACCTTCACACAATTAAGACTAAGCAATATCAGGAATAACGTCTGTTGTGACTGTTTAGCTAATAGCAAAATCAACCCGGATGACAGTGTTGGCCAACTGGTACTAAGGAATGATGAATCCTCACCTTGAAGTTGACCTCCATAACAAAAATATTCACTTATCAATCTGAGCAAATCACATATTATGTATAGAGACCACAGGCAACGGTGAAGTATCTGCAGAAAGTGAAGGATACACTAAAAAGACCAATCCGGAAACAAAGCCTTGAAAAAAACAAGGAAAAGGAGAAATCATTATATATGTATATACATTGAAATAAATAAATTAGATTGCAAAATGTGGCTTTGATACTAGAGATCACCTCTTGTGCAGGAGATAGTGATGGGAAACCACATCATGGGTCTCAAGAAGTCTATCTGGGAATCTGGAAAGCCTGTTTCTGTGCCAATCCATTATTTCCAAATGAAACAATTCTGGAGATCTGTTTGGGAACTCATGCAGTCTAAATTCACTACAGCACAACAGCCTTTACTGGTATCCTGACCGAAAACCCTGAATGTCTTGGAGGTGTCTATTGAGCACTCAAATTAACCTGGAAAACCTCAAGGTCCAATTGTAAATATCACCTGGCTGAAAAAATGGTACTTTGGTTTATTTGTTACATAAGCAATTACTTGAATTTCTTCAATCCCTGTTACAAGATACTGATTGACAGAAGTGATACAGACATAGGCATCAAGATGCTTTCCAGTCTGGGCAACTCTAAACCAGCATGCTGTTGAAGTTAAATGCATACAAGCAAACAAGAAGCAGAACAGATTTAAATGCCCTCCTCTGGGAGATAACTCTTGAAGCAGAATGCCATTTGTTTTAAGCTTCACTTTTGATTGACTTTTCACTTTGTCTAGGCTCATAAATTACAATTCCATTTCACACATGGCTCTTGTGTGCTGCTCTATGCCAATTCTTGTACATTATTTTGACAACCGATTGTAGGCAAGCCAGTACAATTAACAGATTATTACTGTTAAAGCAGAAGGATAATTGTCAACTGGACTTAATACCGCTTTGATACTAAGTGAACAGTTTTCTCATAAATGTAGTACAGGGTGTTTCAAAATGCTTGGCATAAATAAGTGACATAATGTAAGGCTGTCTGCTGATCTATTTGCAATCATTAGCGTAATAGCCTCCCTTAATTGGTGACCTATTTTTCTGAGTTTCCACCACAACAATACAAAGCAGTGGTCTGTGTTTAAAGATACATATGGTATATTTTTTCTGTATGCACAGTGCATTTTTTTTCTGTGGACATGCTAGCGCTTTTTAGGCATGAAAGGCAGGGGTTGTTCTGACACAAGTTGTCTGTACATCGTGATGAAACAAGATACCACTGATGCCTTCAATGCATAAAATATCATGATGTTGGAATACTGTCCAGTAGTAATCATACACACACAAATTGTTGATAATGTTGGCAACGTAAGCTTGATTGGGGCCCACCTTGCTATTGACAACCTTTTATTCTATAACATCCCCTGAGCAGGAGCAAGACATGGGCAGATCTATGGAGGATGCCAGGCTTGATGCAAAAGCTTTCCTTTAGGGCTTAACATGGTTTGTCTCTAGAGGTATTTGGCAGTATTTCCCATTCAGAAGAATGGGAATGATCTGATACAAGCCACCGAGTAGGTTGTATGTTCAGTTGCTTAGTTTAAAGAGCCAAAACTAGGAAAGCAAGATTCTGGAAGCCTAAGAGGGAAATATATACAGCATTGAGTTCTTTATGCTTTCTGAGTGTAACCAGCCATGCTAAATCTTCATTGTTTCAATTGATCTAGATTGCTGAAGCCCAGTTTCTTAACTTAAATTTATAAAGACCTGAAAACGGATGGTTTTCCTTGAAAGGATTAACATGCGAGACACTAGAAGGTGGAATTCAACGGGAAAAGGAAAATGCTGAATTTATCTCTTGAGTTTTTTCCTAAAATGCTCTTAAAACTAAAGAAAGACTGAGAAGATGCATTTAACTCCTCATCAATTAAGATGAACCCATCTAGTGTTGCCAGTCTCCTTATCCAGAGGAAAAAAAAAAATCATGTCCCTCCTCTTTAGTTACCTGGAACCACATCCTAATCTAAACCTAGTCTTTGAAAAATCAGGGATGACAATGTTAGATGATAAAGAATGTGCAATTTGATGTGTTGTGGAGTGACGAGAACACTTCAGAATGTCTAAAGATTTTTACAAGCAGAATAAGAGATCATGCCACCTTGAGAACAACTGATTTAAAACCAGGAGTAAATCACCCACAGATGCTTTAGCATGCATTGTCCTGCTATTAGGATTTCTGCATATAATCCAGCTAGGCTGTGATCTTATGAAGAACATGCACATTGTTTTCAGTCAGGCACGGTAAGTTGAATTCTTTCAGAAAGTCTCTGAAGCACCACACACATTTCTGCCTGGGAAATCTTGGACAAATAGGAAAATACTTCTTGAAAGCACAGTATGGCTTCAATGTTAATGCTAGTGGTAGAAAGTCTGAAATTAGGGTGTGCATGCGTGTGTCCATTTATATGTACGCATACTTCCTGATGGAAAGAACAAGCATTTCTGAAAACCTGGATAGCAAAGGCAATGGGATGACTTGTCTGAGATGCAGCCAAGTGATTCCACTGCCAGTAATTGTACAATAATGTAGAATTATGAGTGCCTAAGTGTAAAAAGAAAAAACAATGCTTCATTAGGCTGAGGTTAGTCAGCAGATGGTATATAGACCACCAATAGTCTATAAAACATCTGACGGCTGGTGTAATTTCTGCACATAACAGAAGTGTCCTTGACATTGACAAGTCAGTACATGCCACATCGCATAACTAGGAGCTGGATTTTTATAGAGATATCACATCACTGAAATGGTGAGAATTATAATAAAAAAAAAAAAAAAAAAGTGGTTTGGTTATAAATAAAATCAGGATGGTTAACATTTTTCGTAAGCAATATGCAAAAACACGCAAGTTGGTCTGTAGGTTATTAAAAACCCATTTGATTCTTTGCTCATGATTTGACAGTCATAACCATATAAGCAGGAAAACTTTAGTCACAGTGACCAACGAACACTGTTCCTTTACGGTTTTTGACTTAAGTGTACTAAACCTCTCCTTATGGCTGCTAAGAGTATCTATGAAATGTTATGTCCTGGTGGGTGCTGGCAGTGCTGCTCTAAGTTTATAAGGACAAGTAAGAATGTGGAAGGCCTTACCAGAGGAAGTACAGTGAAAGTATTTTCAAGTAGACTGGCAATATTTTACATAGGTGGTAGGCAGTTCATCTGCTACTGGATACTAAAAAATTTTACTGTTTTTTGTAGAAGTAGAAAAACCAATGAAGAGGCAAAGACAGAAGTTCAAAAAGCTGCCAGAAATCATAAGAGGAAACAAGACGTTGATTTTCTAGTGTAAGTAAGTGGAGCACGTAGGCTTAGTACTGTTTCAGACAACTTTTCAAAAAGGTATGGATGCTTCTGCAGAAATGAGGGAGATAATAATGATAACAGTCAGAAAATGCCTCAGTGCTAGTCTACAGATAAAAGAGATGCATCTTGCGCATGGAGAATAATTTGAAAATGACAAATGTTGCTATAACACAAGCACCATTTAGATCAGAAACCAGATAGCAACTGGGAGGTGGTACACATTAATAACTTTTATTGCTTTCCTTAACTGCTACAAACTTAAAAGAAGCCTTGTCATCTTAAAAGCACAGTAGCAACTGGTATGGCCTTCTCTACTACTAAACACACTTGAAACACCCCTGAAAGCCCGCTGAAGAAAAATAATGTAAGAAGCAGTTCTTACAGGCTGGCTAGACTGAAGAGAAGTCCACATGCATTTTCCCTCCAAGTGTTTTCCAGGTGGAAGACTTGCCCTCACATTTTCTTGTATGTTCTGTGTTTCGGTTTGTGAAATGAATAGCAAAGCTTGTGAACAACTATGAGAAAATAATTCCATTGTAAAAATCTGGTTGCTGGGTGGGGTTTTGTTTGTTTGTTTGTTTTTAATAATTAAAGGCTTTTTTAGTTCTGAACAAGAAGACTGCCCAGGTCAGTATCACCTCCTGTCTACTAGCTTGTCCAGAACTAGTAAGTTTTTAGTTTACTTGTCTTAAAAGTTTGTAAATACCAGTGATTTTAAATCAAGCTCTTGTTCTGTGTCCTTTAATGTCTTCTAGAATTGGGGCAAACTTGTTTTTTGTTTTCTTCATTAAGTGGACAGCAAAAGATGCAAGAAAAAAAACAGAAGCAGTATCCAGTTTGCGTGTTCCTTTAGGGATGAAACATCGGGTGACATGTGACACTTGGATACTGAAGGTCAGGCATTGGGCAAGCTGCCTTCCTCACAAAAGACCTCTTTGACAGAATACAGATCTTGGTGCATTGATGTACTGTTTTTAGAGTGACCATTCAACTGGAGTAAGACACAAGACAATGAATCATCAAATCACTGAATCATAGAATAGTTTGGGTTGCAAGTGACCTCCAAAGGCCACCTAGTCCAATCCCCCTGCAATGAGCAAAGACACCTTCAACTAGGTCAGGTTGCTCAGAGCCCCGTCCAGCCTGGCCTGGAATGTCTCCAGGGATGGGGCATCTACCACCTCTCTGGGAAACCTGGGCCAGTGTTTCACCACCATCATTGTAAAAAAATTTCTTCCTTATAATTTCTTCCTGAGTCTCTCTTCTCTTAGTTTAAAACCATCACCTGTTGTCTTATTGTAACAGGCCCTGCTAAAAAGTTTGTCCCCACCTTTCTTATAGGCCCCTTTCAAGTACTGAAAAGCTGCAATAAGGTCTACTTGGGGCCTTCTCTTCTCCTGGCTGAACAACCCCAACTCTCTCAGCCTGTCCTCACAGCAGAGCTGTTCCAGCCCTCTGATCATTTCTGTGGCCTCCTCTGCCCCCTCTCCAACAGGTCCATGTCTTTCCTGTACTGAGGGCTCCAGAGCTGGACACAGGACTCCAGGTGGGGTCTCATCAGAGCAGAGCAGAGGGGCAGAATCACCTCCCTTGAACTGCTGGCCACGTTGCTTTTGATGCAGCCCAAAAAACCCAAAGGACATTCAAATCAAACAACACTTCTTTTAGAGCATTTACTTTACTGAAGTGTATATATTTTTGAACAATTTGCTTAACATAAAATTAAATGCTTTTATATATACATACAGAGTAGGTACAGAAATTAAGCATGATTTTAGCATGCTTAGTTTTTAAAACTCCTGGTGTAAAATTTAAATAAACTCTAATTTGAATCTCAGCCTTAACACTACTGCTATTTAGCAGGTCACAACACCCTTAAAATACCTTTTACATGAAGAATAGTATTTTTTCCTTTCCTGCATTTACCATTGCAATTGATGCAAAACCACTTGCAGGTTGATGGAAAACAAAACAAGCAAAGTAGGAGATGAGGATGGAGAATATGGCTATTCCCTAATGACAGGCTTCCAAAGTACCAAACTCATGCAACGTTTCAACGTGCAACATTCTCCACAAAGACAATTCATACCCTGGTATTTTTGTTGTTGTTGTTTTGGTTTGGTTTTGGGGTTGTTTTTTTTTTTTTTTGAGTTTCAAGCCTAAAATGATCAAGAAGAACCAGACTAAGAAACTTAATTCCTAATGTCAAAATATTAAATCAAGCATCTGATATTCAAGGTGGATACCTGTGAATGAAATCCTTGTTTCAATACAGTGTGCTAAGTAACTTTGTCATGTCATTTTCCTATCTTTGTCTCTTTCTTTTAGCTTACCCTTTAGTAAATATTTGCATCCTGAACATTAGCATGAGCACAACTGTATTGCTATAATCCTTCTGAATGCTGCAAAGACTATGAGCACGCTTGGCTGTTGAACCTTTCTCTGTAACAACCACCTTTGGCGGAGGTGAAGAACTTTAAGTGCAAGTAGTCCATCTCAATCACTTTCACCATGATGAGTGGCTCTCCTGGTGGGGGGCATGGCTCAGGGCATTCAGGTGTTAGAGAAAAACAAAACCAGCATCTCCTGCAGTTCAGCAGATGGAGGGGACAGGGGAAGGGACAAACTTCAGTCATATAGCCTACAAAATTGTCCAAATGATCCTTGGCTTTTTAGCACTCACTGACAAACTGTACACTATGCCAGATGAGCAATGAAGTGGAAACAGACAGTATCCTATTTTCAATAGCTGATGAACAGTCTTCAAAAGTTTTTTCCATTGTTTCTTGATCTATCAGTTTTAATTCAAATTCAGACAACAAATAATCTTGAGCACTTCTTCTTCTCCAGCCACTGAAAGCTGAAATTATGGAGATTCCAGGAGACCTATTTTTCTTTACTCATTATATTATCTCCTTCCATTCACTTATCCCATTTTCTCATATTCTTATGCAGTTTTTTCTGTGGTGATGTACAATATCTTGTTCCTACTCGCAAGCCAACTCACTGCTTGCTAGAGAACAGCAGCATTTGTCCCAGTTCTGTTTTTTGTGAGGTGGATGGTGCTAGGCCAGCTAGAAAGGAGTTCACATTACAACCACTTCTGCCAGTGGGGTGCTAATTTGGAACTCTTTGCCATGCCTGCTGCCTGAAAGAAAATTAAAAAAAATAATAAAAAAAAAAAAATCTCTTTTCAGTCAAACTGATCTTTTCTCTGTAAGAGAAATTAGAGCAGGGGGAGTTGCACAAAAGCTTTTTCATCAAGCTATACAACTTCAGATAAATATAAACCTTGGGAAACTTGTAGATGACTTCCACATCATCTGACTATGATAAACTAACAGAACCACATTTCTCTTGAAGTTCTCTCTACTTTTAACATTTACCAAAGGTCTGAGAGTTTAATTCCTGAAGCTGTACTTTTGTGTTTCAAGCATGCTACAAAGCAATGTCTCTGACCATTTACCGCAAGCATTTGAGATGTGCTACTCAAATTTATCAGGTTGCCTGCTTGGCCACCATCTCTCCAACCTTACCCACACACAATCTTATTCCGGCAGTTTAACATGAGGAGCACAACCGTGCTGCAATGTACCTCAACCAAGCACCCAATTGCGCTTTCCATCATGAGCTGTTTATTTTATGTTAACCGCACTAGTCTACAACACGAACATCCACATCTACTGTGATGACTGAATAAAAAAACAGCAACATGAGATAGCAATGTAATGAATTGTTTCCGTGCCTTTTAAAGGCACTTTTCTGGAAAACTGACGTACTCTTTCTTAAATTATCCTTTCAAGCCGTAGGTGCCTCTCCCCTGAAACCAGGGATGCTGGAGCTCTTACCGAGCAGCACCCCCCTGCAAGACGACAGAGCTGGTGTGACCTCGCACCAACCCCCACTTGCCACCTCCCGCCCCCTTGGGCGCGGCCTCTGCCCAACGGGACGGCCGGCCGGGCGGACTGACGGAACCTTTAGCATCCCGAGCCCGACCTTCGCACACCGCCGAGCGAGCACCCGGGCTGCTCCGCAGAGCTGCGTGTGATGGCGAAAGTCAGTCGGAAGCGGTTTAAAAAAAAAAAAAAAGGAAAAAATAAACCAACAACCCCCAGGCCGCGACCGCGCCTCCGGCAGCCGCCGGGCAACGGCCGCGAGGAACCCCCGCACCGCCCCCGCGCTCCCGGCGGCTCCCCCGGCAGCCGCGCCCCAGCCAATGGGGAGCGGGTTCGGCGGGAGCGCTGACGTCCTGCGCCACGCCGCCCCGCCCCATCCCGACGGGTGCCGGACGCAGCCGGAGACTCCCGAGCTCCCCCCACGGCTCCGCCGCCCTTGTTAGTCGGGCGGGGACTCGCTTCCTTTCCCGACTCCCCCCTTCCCACCCTCCTCCTCCTCCCAGTCAAGATGGAGGACAGCGGTTGCTGCGGCCACCGGCAGCACGGCGGCTAGCGCAGCTGCTGCGCCTCCGGCTCGCTCCTCGCTCCCTCAAAAAAAAACAAAAAAAAGGAGAAGGCTGGAAACGCTCTGCCTTCCTCCGCCCACCGGCTGCTGGCTGCGCGGACTGCTGGCCCTCCCCATGCCGTCGTCGTCGCCGTCCTCCTCCTCCCGCGATTGTCTGCGCTCCGGCTGCCGCCCGCCCGCCCGCCCTGACTCCCTGCATGCACACGCCGCCTCCTAGGTGGCTGCGGGGGGTGGGCGCTCCCGGAGCTGCCATTCCGCACATACCTTCATGTCCCTGCGCTCGCTGTGGCCGCCCGCCGCCGCCCCGCATCGCTCGCCTGCTCCGGCTGCCGCCCTAACGGCCGCTCTTGCCCGGAGGTGAAGCCGGGACGCGCGGAGGGGGCGGTGGGGTTGGCGGTGGGTCTCGCCCGGAGGAGCCGCCGCCGCCACACGCAGCAGCCATGAGCAGCGCCGCTACCGCCACCGCCGCCGCCGCCGCCGCCACCACGGCCGGCAGCGGCGCGGGGGAAGGGGCCGAGGAGGCGGCCAAGGACTCGGCGGACATCGCGGCGTTCTTCCGATCCGGTGAGTCTGGCCCCGTCCTGGGATGGGCTGTGGGGGAGGAAAGGGCAGCGGCGAGGCCGCGCTGGAGGTGGCTGCGAAAGGTGGAGGGAAGCGATGTCTTCCTGCGGGGGGGAGAGGGCCAGGGCAGCCGGCTTTGTCAGGTGGCCTCGGGAAGGCTCGCCCTCCCTTTGCCGGCGGGGCCGTCTCAGCAGTGCCCGACCGTGCGGGGCGCCGCCGCTCTTCCTTGGGGACGCGGCGGTGCGGGGCCCGGCCCGCCTAGGGGCGGCCTGGCCGGGCGGCAACGGGGGAAGAAAGCCGAGCTCCCTCGTCCCGTGCCGGCCGGCAGCGGGGCTTCGTCTCGGGCTCGGCAACTTGCGGGAGCTGCTGCGGGCGGGACGCCACCCTTGCCGGCAGAAGCGCAGCGTGAAAACGGGTGCGGCGGGCGGCCCGACCGGGGCGGGTGCGGTGGCTGGGTGCTGCCCCGCGGCGGTGTCACCGGTGACAGGTGCGACTCTCCCTCCGATGCCGGCCCGATAATGGGCGTGTTACCGGGGCCGGGCGGCACCACCTGGCGCCGGGCGAACCCTGTGCCCATGAAAATGTCCCGTCGGGGGCTGCGCCACGGGACCCGGGCGGCGGAGGCGACGCGCGTCCGGGCAGCTCTCGGTGTCGGAGGGGCGGGGAGGGTGAGCGGGGACAGGGGAGCGGCGCCCTGCAGGGCTGCGGAGAGCAGGCTGCACTGGTCGGGGTCGCCCGAGAAGGCGGGGATGACACCGCTATAAAAGGCAACGCGCCTCTGGCCGCACTCCGCCGGTGTCGTGCTGCTGGGTGGCGACCGAGGGTAGGGGCGGGAGAGGGCAGCGTTCACAGAGGGTGCTTATAGCGGGAAGGAGAAGAAAAAGACAAAAAACCCAAGTCCACGTTAAGGGGTGTCCAAGGCCGGGCAGCAGCGTCTCTCGGGCGCTACCGAGCAGGGAAGCCAGTCTCGGCGCGGAGGCTCGGGAGGGGCAGGGGGGGAGCCTGTTGACAGGCTGCCGGGATAAAAAAAATGGAGGCCGCCTTCTCCCTCGGTGTTTACTCTTGACACGCAACCGGGCAGGAAGGGCGACTGTCCCCGCCAGCGAGACGTTGTCCCCCGGGGAATGGCGGCGGGGACGGAGGGCAGGGCTGCCCGGGCCGCACGAACCGCCGGCGGCGGGGACGGAGCCCTGCCGGCAGCCTGGGCGGCGGCGGCGAAGCCTCCCTCCGGTGCCGGCTGCCCTCCCCCGAGCTCCGGCAGCTCCTCCCATCCCTCCCTCCTTCCCTCCGCTCTGCCGGCGGCTCCGCGCCCCCCCGGGAAGCCCCCGGGCGGGGCAGCAAGGCAGGGGTGGGCACTTGGTCCGTTTGGGTGCCTAAAAAGTAGCGTCGAGCACGGAAAATGCAGACTCACCGCTGGACAGATGAGGGGGACTGCCGATTTCGTGTGTAGAAAATACTAACGATGGTGATAGTAATAATAATAAAAGCTGTGTTAATTGGGTTTTTAAGGAAAGTCCGCGAGGGAAGTGGGAAACGGCGTAACCAGTGCTGTTTGCGGTTGGTGCTTGCAGCTGAATGTGTTTGATTTAATGAGGATGAAGGAGGAGGTGTGATTTGCAGCAGGCATCCCTAAAGCAGGGTTCAGAGCTGCGTTTTCTTGAGCAGACGGTCCAAACAGGGGGCTGCTACCCCTCTGAAGGGCCTTATGTTCCCTCGGCAACCTGTTTCACGTGACAGCAATGATTGTGAAAAATTCCTTGTCGAGTCAAGATGCTGGCCTTGGTGGGTTTTGTCGTGGAAGGACTGAGCTTTGTCGTTCTCAGGAAAATATCCCATTGAAAGCAAAATGATGGATTACAACAGTAGGTTTACAGTCTGTCTAGTGTAGTTACAAATGGGTACATGTGTAGTAACCTTGCTGTTTTGGAAGACCCTGCCAGCTGTATTAATAGTCAACTTCCACTTTTATGTGCGGGTAGAGGGATGACACAGAGTTGATAAGCTTGTAAGTGGTGCAGGGATGACTTCTGATACCGATAACTTCTGATAACAGGGAAGTTGCAATGAGCTTAGTCTTGCAGCAACTGAAAATCTTAAAGCAGTAGAAGGGCATGTCAAATGCTTATCAAAAAACTCTTAGAGCATATTTAACAACTGACATTCTCATTTCCGTATTTACATGTGGAGGTTATCTGCTTCAGCCTGGGCTGTGACATACACTGGAAAATGTTCTGGCATCTCTTGTGGGTGCTTGGTATTGGGAACATCTCTTCACACCCTGCCTCTGTACATGATCTACTCTTTTATAAGGAAAGGATCTATTAAGAGATCTCTGGTGCTTCTCTTTGTTTGAACAGGAGGCACACTTTTTTTTTTTTTTTTTTTCCAGTGAAATACAATGGACACAGCTATCATTGAACAAGAAAAAAAATTTGTTTGGTGTATGTGGGAGCAGACGAAATATTTTTCTCTTCACAGTATTTACAATGACAAATGTTTCCTTCTTCCTGTTACTCGCAGAGAATCTCAGCAAACCTGTAGCTGTTACTTAAAAGAGAAAATGAGTAAAAATGTTACAGTGTTTTCCAGGAGGAAAAAATAAAAACCATAAACCAAAAAGCCAAAAAATGCGAACAAACAACAAAAAAATGCCTAAACAATCTAGTTCTAATTTTAGATTAAGTTGATCAGTTGAGTTGCCAGTGGGGTTATTTGCTTTCGTCCCGTCCTTTTGTAAGACTAAGCCTGAAGTAGAATTAAAAGAGCCTAAAGAATGGAATTTCATTATTTGGAAGATGTTTTGTTAGGATATTGAACAGCAGCTGGTTCACATCACTTGAAATGTGTACATTTCCATTTTTCACTTTGGTTATGTAAATGTAAACTCTGAGTTGTGGTGGAAATAAGTTGCAATTGAAATGTGAAGAAAGCAGCTGAACTGGAAGTGAGGTAGTAGTATGAAAATATTAAGATTGTGTGTCTTGAATTTCAGTGAGGAATCCCTTTATTGGAATTGGAAGAAATTGAGGCAGCTTGCTTTCTGTTATCCATTTGGTATCTAAATCTCATTATTTGAAGTTGAAAAGACAAGAACACCTTGTTAGATTTGTCACCTTCTTTGTGGCAGGATTAGGAGTAAAACTGTTAAGCAGCAGAGTTGAGTGCCAAGCAAAGTGATTACATTTTGACAGAGAAAACACAGTGGTAGTAGGAAGTGTCTTTCTGTCCTATATGTAAATTGAAGATTAGAGATGACTGTCTAAACTGACAGAAGGGATATATTTTGAGCTGAAGATGTATAGACAAGCATCCCTTTTTTCTTACTAAAGTGCACTGGTGTGACTTGAAAGGACTAATAAAATCTCTTAGAATTACGGAAGAACTATTACTGCAGGAAAGCCCAGAAGCACAGGGTGTAAGTGGGCTTGGAAGAGGGATGTTAATACATATGTTAAGTACACAAGATCTATTCTGTATGACAAGTTATTAAGATAAAACTTTTCAAAATGTATTCTAAGTTTCAACTTCAAATTGTATGTAGTAGGAAGGGCTGAAAATGGCTAATGAGAGCAAAGTTGAATTTGAGGGACTGCCATCAGGCTTGGAGGGCAATAACCATACAGAGGTTTTGTTTGGTTGTTCTTTTGTTGTTTTTGTTGCTTATATCTTTGTAAGTTTGAGTCCTCAATATTTTGAGAAGGGAACCGTCAACTGACATCTTTAGCATGCAAGAATGAAGGCTGTCAGGTTTAAATCGTACTGTTCTAGCAGTGTCCTCCAAACCAAAAAAATTTCACTAGATGAATTTAATGAATTTTGATTTTGAGCATAAAGATCAAAACTTTTTTCACCTAAGTAAAAGATATATTGATCATACATTTTGTAATTAAACTTACCTTTCTGGGATGATGGAGAAATCTGTGAATATCAAAGGATGCAGAGAAGGAGGCTTGTAAGTACTTCAGTAAACTCCTGGCTAGACAGTGTAGCTAGTGCCTTTATAAATGACTCTGAAAAGTTATCAACTGATAACTCTTCACAGTTTGTGATTAAAGTGGATGTAGTTACTTCCTGTAAGATACATTTGATATGAGTGGCTTCTGCCACTGTCTGTAGTGGCTGCATTCATGGATGGACAAACTGTACAGTTTTCTAAGTCATTGAGGAGATTTGTGTTGTCACATTTCCAGAAGTAGCACAATTTACATACTGAGCAAGGGGCAGGGACCTTTTGGAGAGAAATAATTGTTTGAAAAAACAAGAGGCCCTGGAAGTCTTGTCACTAGGGTGAATTACCCAAGCTTTGCCAGGTCAAATCGAAATATAACTGTTAATCATACTTCATCACTTGATCGGGGGTGGGGGGAATGTGGAGGATTTTTCCATCTAAAAATGAATCTATGCCAAGTGGCAGCAGCCCTTTCTTAGGAGAAGGAGTAAGTCTGTAAGGTGAATATGGATCTAGGGGAGAGGGTGTCATGAGGTCAAGTCAGATAACAGGCTGGTAGCCAGAATAGCTTTGAATAGCATCTGGTTTTAACATAGTACGCAAGCTCTTTCCTGCTTACATATGTGCTTTTAAATGTAAGTTTAATGATATGAGAATGTAAAACTTTGTTTTGAGATATATGTAGGTGTCAAAACGTCTTAGTGAGTATTTTGGGAAAGTGAAATGCTGAAATCTATTGTAGTTGAAGACTTCTGCGGTATTAGTGACTTGAGATGTGGATCAGTCTGCGTTCAAGCAGTTCAGCCTATAGCAGCCTAGGCTGATGATTGCTTGAGTAGCTGAGACCGTATAGGAAATATTAATGAGTATCATGAAAACATGATTGATTTTTTTTTTTTTTTCCCCCCTCTTAAATAATGATCATGTGGTTTGCTTAGTTTTCATGAACAACACTGAACAAATAATACTGTAAAGATAAACACCAAAAGGTATATTCAGAAATTTGCTATTTCAAGAGCTTACTTCATCCTGATCATATTGTTTTATATACTGTTGCCTTGCTTGCTTGCATTAGTGTCCTGTGTGATAGTGACCTGGAAAGTTGGCTGCCTGTAGTAGACAACATTAAAAATACTACTGTAGTAGAGAAAGACTCCTAGGAAGAGGGGAAGAAAAGGAAGAGGGATGGGAAATGTTACCTGGAAAAGAAAAAAACAAGCATACTATTAAAAAGCGACATTTTTTTTCATGGATCCTAATATTAAAAAACACACCAGCTTTTAGATCATGGGCAAAATAGTTTTCATATTAGGCATCAAACATGAAAAACAAGTCAGATTGCAGCTTAAATCCATGAAGCAGAACACGCAGTGTATAAAGTTAATATATTGACTTTCTAAGAAGGGTCATCCATCTCCTGCTGATGTGTAGTAGCCAGCTTCCAAATAATATAATCAGAGCTGTGGCTGTATGGCTTACTTATAGTGGCAGCTGGAGTAGCCACAGAGTAGTGGCAAATGTCTAACAAAAATAATCTTAACAGTGAAACCAAAAATGAAATGTTGGCTGGCGGTACCCAGTACCCACATGATATCTCCATGTTGTCCTCTGCAAGTATTAATTCTCGGGCCCATGGCTGGTAGGAGCTGAGGTGTGTTTGGGGGGTTTTAAGGAGTGGTGAGCATGCAGAGAATGTGAAGTATGAAACAAGTTGACCATTCTTTAATGCAACTTAAAGTGGCCACAGCAAAAAACACAACAAAAAACTTAAGGTGGTGTGTTGGCTTTTGAAGAATCTGTTACTTCGTCCTTTGAGTTGCTTTAGTCAGAGAGAAGGTTGCAGAAAATGTTGCTGTCACTAGTATTGGTTGACCTGGGCTGAAAAGGAGTCCTCTTATGAAGTTCTGAATCCAGCTCCAGCAGTACTCATTTTAATAAGATGGTTGAAGTGTATGTATGTGGGGGGCAATGATGTTTTGAAAAACACCATAGATAAATGTCAAATCTTGATGGCTGCTGATATACAATAAGCAGAACAAAAATAACTACAGAAACAATGAAGTTACAGTGGAGAACTTACTCTCGGAATAGCGTTGTTGGATCGATGTTTCCTAGAACAATGAAGACAAGGACGGAAGGCTGCAGTGTGAAATGCAGCAGTTTTCATGCAGCTTGGCTTAGTGTGGAACAGCCAGGCTTCTCAGGGGATGGTGAAGGATGGAGAAAGTTAGAGGTTAGGGTGTGTTTGAAAAGAGGTGGAGGGAGAAGTCATGAATATTTATAAGAGGGACTGAGAATTGCTTGTAGCGTCTGCAATAGCTGACAGTTGATTAACTCCCATTTACCTTCCACTCCAAATGTGCATTTAGTTTGAGAGAAGCCAGGCCCATCCTTGAGAGGAATATGTTTGAGCTGGTGTGAAGTGCTGATGTGCTCAGGAAGGAGCTGACAGAGGTAGGAAGAGACTTGGTGTAGCTGAGGCTTTAATTAATTATGGAGCTTGGTCACCTTGTAGACAAGGTGGGTAGTAAATATTTCTTAAATAAGTGGTTTCTCTCCAGTTAAATGTGTCCCACAGCTATGTGGTAGAGACAGGTATGAAGTTTCAACCTGAAATGTCATATGGCTTCCAAAAGCTTTTCCTTATAAGATGACTATCTAGGTAAAAAAAAAAAAAAATCTGAATAAAGACTGGAAAAACTTTCCCTACCCCAATATGAAGAGAAAATATTAATGTTGCTCTCCTCTTTTTCAATTACAAATTAAAAAAAAAAAAAATTTGGTGTCAACAAATGGGTCTGTTTAGATGCAGACTATTAGATCAGTTTATTAATAAGGTGAAACTGCACTGTCATTTTGGTCTGCAGCTTGAAGGAGGAGGTGAAATTGCTGGAATAGCTGTTTGTGGTCAGCAAAATTGTTAAAATAGGAAAGACATTGAAACTTTGGAAATGAGCTAGTGGTTGAGGGTTTTTCTTCTGAAAGTGGATGATGATTTTAATGAGAACAAAAGAAACTAGTTTTTCTTCTTGATGATCTTGAGAACCAAGTCTAATATTAAAAAAAAAAAAAAAATCAAAACCAACCAAACAAAAAGGCTACCGGTTAAAATAAAGAAAAATATTGAAGGTCATAGCAGGTTATTTTAAATCTAATGACTGAAATGGTTGCATGTACTTGGTGGTTCTCCTAAATAAATTTGCTTGACTTGTATCTTTGTTTAACTTACCATTTTTCTTGGTGCAGCGAAATCAAGAAGTAGACTACTGGTGAAGTAATGCTGATGATCTGCAAAGCTGAGTCATACTCCTTCAGGAAGGATACTGCTGTTTTGAGAAAACAGATCACTTACCCAGTAGTGAGGAGGAGGAATTGAAATGACAAGGAACAACTCAACTGCTTTTAGCAGTAGACACTACAGTACATTAAAGCATCTGATTTTCAGCCTCTAGAGTAGTTTGTTACATTGATATACAAAGAGGAGGGTCATAAATGAATTGTGTCCACAAAGCTTCACCAAACTGTCTGATTGACAAGACTACTTTAAAGATACAAAGGTCTTTTCAGAGGCTTCTCTACCAAGTAACTGCTCTAACTCATCTGAAACTGGATCTTTTGATCTCAGCATCTTGTGGTTGCATGGAGGAGGAGAAATGTCATTGTGTATTTGTTTAAAAAATAGGGTTGTTTCCCGAGGTTGTTGAGTGGAGTCTTCTCAGATCATTTAGTCAAATGTTTCATCTTCTGTGTCACTGTTACTGCCATGCATAAGTAGCAATAGCCCTGGTTAATAAGAAACACTGTAAATACGTAACAGGTTTTCCTAGTGAGCAGTGCTGAACTGTGCATCTGGCTGGTACTTTGAATGTGATGTTTTGTAACCTGGACCTTACTTAAGAACTGCAATCAGTATTGCTGTTTTGAAATTATGCTGTGTGTTGTTGTGTGCGTTTGGTGGTGTTTTGTTGTTGTTTTATTTTTTTTCTATCATCCTTAAGAGAAAAAAAGGAACCTTTGCAGGGAAATGAGAAAATTCCTTAAGTGTTTTGTCTCTTAGGGCCTAAGATAAGGAAGCAAGATGTAAATGATAAGAAGAAAAGCATAGGCTTCCAACACTCAAAATATGGCAGCAGTTTGCTTTGCTTGGTATGTTTTATAGTATTTCAACAGGTAGCTCAGGTAATTCCTACAAATCTGTGCAAGGGTCAGTTTAATGTTACTGACTTAGGTTACAGAATTAGAATGTGAGGCTGAGATTCAGGACGGTTTGTTTTACCAGTATGCGTGGGGATATACATTTGCATGTATTAGTGTCAAACTAAATATTCCAGGTAGCTTAGAAAACTGAGTTTGAATGACGAATCTTTTCAACAAAAATTGTATTCTGGGTGGCAGGCGCTGAATTGGACTATTGTGAGTAGTCCCAGTGTGTTCTAGTCATCTGTGAAACTACCCAGAGCTCAGTTACTCATGTTTCCTTGTAGGCTTAGTGCATATATGAGCAGTAATAGTTATTTGTGAGGTGTCTGCAGACCGTAAACAACCAGTACTGATTTTTGTGGTTAGCTTCATACATAACTGTTTGGCAATTAGAGGCTGAGGGTCTAGGATCATAGTGAAGTGAGATTTCCTAAGTGCTAAAAATGATCAGGGAAATATACTGCAGCCAGTAGAGCTCACAAGGGCATGCTAAATACCTGCTTGTTTTTATCTAGTCAGTACCTCACTTTTTGCATAAAACAGTGAATTTAAACCCCAAACCTCCGGATTTTATACTGAATTCTTGCCTTTTTGTGCATCAGTGAAACTTTCCGCCTTATGAGATACTTCATCAAGGCATTTGGTCAAAGGCTTTTAATTAAGCTTTGTGATGGTCACATAGCTGGTAGATTACTTTGAGGCTGTCAAACAATGAGAAATGTTATTGCTGAGGTTTCTTGAAAAAAGAAAAGTCTCAAATGTTGAAGTCTTGAGGACTGTTTTTTTCAGAATCCAAGCAGATGTTAAATATTGGGATGAAATGAGGTGACATTTCTGAAGACTTGGCCCAGATAATAAAGGGAAGATGCATCAAGAACATCCCAAGAAGTGAATTAGAATAGAATGTTTAAATACTAAATATTACTTGGCTAACCCCTTAAGTTACACAATGGACTTTGCTGTACCCATTGCGTAGAGTTGGCTGTATGTTATTTGATATAATTTTCTACAAGCATTAAGGTAGTAAGTCCTTCATTTTCCAAAAGTTTCCAAAAGTTTATCATGCCACTAACCTTTAGACATGTTGGGTTATGCAGCATTGAGTGCACAGATGGTTTCCAAGATCATAAAAATGCTGCACCCCCTTCTAAAAAATCTAGGCTGAGGTTTAAATGTCTTGGCCTTTAGTAATTCTGGAATTAGAGGCATAGATATTAAATCAAGGTGAATTGAAATATGAGTTGACTGTATTGTCCTGTTCTACACAAAAGCTGATGGTTCATAGTGTGGTTAAGATCAGACTTGAGAAGATACTAAACCCCATCTTTTGAGGCCTCTTTTTGTCTGTTACTATAGAGAAATAAAATAGGATATGATTTCTCTGCAAAAGAAACTGGACAGGGAAGTTTTTTTAAAAATTTTAAATAAATTTTTAAAAACCTTTTTAAATAAAGCTTTTATCCCTGTATTCATGTATTTATTTGCTTTATTGTTGTTATTTAGCAAGTCCGTTTGGGTTACATATTGCTCTCCAGGTTGGTCCTAAAAGAATGGAAATGGGACAGTTACAGCAGTTGCTTATGCTCTTGCTTTGCACCCCATAAAGTCTCACTTTATGTGTCTCAAGTACTTGTTTTCTGCAGTTAAGGGAAGTTGTTAGACTTGAACTTGCCATGGCTTGCAAATTTTGAAGAGGACATCAGTGCTGTGCATTGCTTGACTGACAGGGCTGTGGAGCCAGGCTTCTGTAAGGACAACAAAGGCAAGCCAACTAAAATTTATTAGGACAATGGCACCTTTTCAGATGGAAAGATGAGGTCAGCCATAATGGCTTATTTAATATAAAACATTAACAAGACAATCAACAAGTTACAATATAAGTAAATAAAAATTTAAAAAAACCCAGCTTCTCCAAATGTGGTGGAAAGCTGTCTTTGGAAGGAAAACAAGGATGCTCAGTTTGACTGAATTTCTTGCCTCAGTGGCTGAGCAAAGTTACAAACCTGGACATCATTTATGTTCCCATTATGGGAAAATTTGACTGCCTATTGAATTATCAAGGCAGCAGAACCAAGGCAAGCCTGCTTGTAAGAAAGTGATAAAATATGGTTTGGCTATTGGCAATCCTTGCAGAGGATAGCCATGACATGCAGTTACCTGTCAGTGCAGAAAGAGCAATATCTTTTGTAATACAATGCAAGGACTGGAGTCAAATTTGCCTATCCTTGACTCAGAACAACTCAGCTAACAATAACTGCTTGGCATGTATGTTAACTCTTTTTTTTTAAGCTTGGAATCAGATGCATCCTTCCCCAGCCAAAGGGAAACATTTGAGAAGCTGTGACGCATTTACACAGATGAAGGAAGGAAATGTCCAAAAGAGTCAAAAGCTAAAAGTAGATCAGTTTGCTGAGTTGAACTCTGGGTGGGAATTGAAGAACTAAATATAAATCTAAATTTGAACCTTTGTGACTTGCATAACTGAGTAGTGTAACCTTTTTTTTTTCTCTCCCATTAAACTTTATAGTGGATAACTTCAGGTGAAGACTTGTGTCAGGCCTTGTAAGGTGCCTTTCTGGTGCCTTAAATAGACAGCACTGAGAAGTCTGATCACTTACTGATGATTATTGTTATAGTACAGTTTAACTCCCTGACAAAGTGGAATGCAGGTTTTTGTTTGTTTGTTTAAGAGCTTCTCTATGGAAATGGTATCTCCTGACTCTACTGAAGAGAAGTTTTAACCTAGAAGCTATTAGAACCAGTATGTATGAGGTTAAGAAAAAGAGTATTTTTTTCCCCACCTTCTTCATTAAGTTTACCTCTGTCTGACCTGTATGTAAAAAGCAGTGATAACCTGAATATTGAAGAAGTGATATTTGGTTTTCCAAAAAGGTTTGCCTTCTGCTCTGACACAAACCCCGGTTTGGAAGCTATCAGCTTTCCTTTGTGGCAAAAAAAAAAAGTGTTTAAAATTTGTGTAGTGGCAAGAGAATATTGGAAAAGCTTTATATGTGAGAGTGTTCCTAGATTACTGTCCCTAGATGATGATGATACTGCTGTGAAAATGAAGATAAGCACATTTTCTCTTCTTTTCCCTTTCCCTGGAGCAACAGGATACATTTTTGGGGGAGCTGGGGGCAACTCACACAGTACTGCTACTTAAAAACTGGGCTTTTCCCGTCTGATGAAGCAGGGCCAGTGCAAGTGAATCCTCGTGGCTTAGTGTTTGCCACCTTCCAGTGAAGAGCAATTATGTCATGATGCAATACCTAATTCTAAGCTTTGCAATGGAGAGGTGAAATACATACAGTTAGTGCTTTGACTTTGTCAGAAAAAAAAATGTTACTATTAAAGTAGATGTATTTCCAAATAAATGTAATACAAAATGCTGGGTAAAAATGGTAGCATTGATTAGATCAATGTCAAGCAGTAACTATCTTCCCCTCCACCCCACAAGATGGGAGGGTTGTTTTTTTTATATTTCGTACCTTCTCTTTTCTTACTATGTTGACTGCTGTAGAATGTTTGCTTGGCAGATGTATAAATAGTTGTGCTCTTGTTTGCTCTTTGTTTGGTTTCCCAGAGGAGCCTGAGAATGTTTTTGCAAAGTTGTTTTGCAGATTTGGTGTCTTTGATTACTAAAATAGTATTTGTTCCAAGCAGCAGTTTATCTGTTAAAGCAATGAACAGTGTGTAGCAAAATGACCTGACTACCTACAGTCACCTGTATATATCAGTGTGCAAATTTAAACTTTGTATTTATGGACTGTATTGTTATATAGCGAAGCGTGAGAACTGTTGGTTTTAAAAATCTCATTTTTCTAGAATATGCTTTTGAAGTGGATTTGCCCATGTTGCTGTCCCCACTGTGTTAACCCACTGTTAGAAAGTTAAAGCTGTAAAAACCTTTTGAAAGACCAGTTGGCTAGCTGGGCAGCTACTTAATCTGTGATGTTTCTGCTTGTAGGCAGGTTCATGATGTAGAATCTGAGCAGGATGTGACTTGCAGTTCACGTCTGCTGAGACAACAAGAGTTCAAAGAGCAAGAAGGTGCTGCTCTCCACAATGCTGTGGGTGGCCTCTAGGCAGTGAAAAGGAGGTGGCAGAGTCCTGTGTTTGGGTGTGGGAAGGTAAGGATGGATCTATGTGTATACTAAGGCAGAGCACTTAATGGGCAGCCTTTAAGTTGTATGGGCTGCCTGAGCTCTGTTCTGCTGTGCATTTGCTGCAGCTTTTTTATGTGTTGATTTAGGAGAGAAAAAGAGGAAGACGTTTTTTGTGGTCAAGAGGAGCCAACGTAGTACCTTAGGCTTTGATTTGTTTCTCTGTGGAGTGTTTAGTACTCGGGGTAGAAAACTCACTCTCACTTGCCTCCTTTGCTAATACTTTGCATCCTGGCTCCTGTTCTAGCTACAAGGCTTCAGAAGTGGGGTACAAAACTGGCTGGTTTGGATTCTCCTAATTTAATGAGACTTGCCTACCACAGGAGAGATGAGTGTTAGAGGAGGGGTAGCTATCTTTTTCCAGAGTGGCTTTTTACTGTCTTAATTATTGTCCTCACTTGCATGATCCCTTCTTTTGTTCCTTTTCCTCAATAAATAACGCAGAGGTCCAACAGACAATAAGCTCAATCACTAGGCATCAGTGTTCATCTCCACAGGAGGTCCATTATGTGTACAGAGATAAGTAGGGGGTCCTGTGGAAAAGCACTGCCTGGTTTGAGTGTTACAGCATGTGTGCTACACTGACAAATAAGGGTTGCACAAGCAGCCTTAATGCTGCGTTACCTAGTTTTTGAGTGCTTTTTGTGGCAGCTTCAGTCAAGTCTGGTGCTAGGTCGATTAAGTCATTGTTTAGCGTTTACATGAAGTTTTCATTAAATGCCTTAGTGGATGACAGTAGATGACATTAGTTTTACCAGGCTGCACTAGATTAGTATGTTACATCAGAGTTATTTTGAGAGTAGAAATGCATTAATTCACTATATAATATTAAGGAAGAAGGACATGTAAGCTTCTTTTTTATATAGTCATGTTGAGAAAAGCATCTCTTTAAACACAAATGCAGTACTTTACTTGGAGACTTTTTTTTTCTTAGACAAACAACCCGTGTATACTCTACTGTTAAATTTCTTAGGGTTTGATTTGTGTCACTTTAACATGGTGTTAGTTCTGCCATGTTATATTAGTAAAACTACTTGAAGCAAGATGTAAAAATTGTCAAATATCAAGGAGGAAAAAAATCCCACAAATGCTAAATTATCATTTCACAAGCTTATATGTAATTAAGATCTAAAAGATAAAGTGTTTTCAGGTGAGGGAAGCTTTCCACAGCATGATAGGCTATGTTTCTTGTGTAGACCCCCTCTGGAAGAATAGATGACACTGAAGGACTTAATTGGAAACACATATTGATAAGTAACCTGAGTTACTGCACTTTATTTTCCCAAGCTATGTGGACTGTATTAAGCACAGAAGTGGTAAAACTGCTGTTTTAATAAGATACTTACTAAACTGAGCTATCGTGTAACCTCTGAGAAAGAACCTGAATGGAAACGAAGGAATGCCTCTCCTCAGGATAGGAAAGAATTATGTTTCTGTGTAAAAGCCGCATTCCTCCTTTTTGGTGGAATAGGAGTTGTCTGAATATGTGAAATAGCTGTTTGCATAGTAAGCTAAAACTCTAAATGCAATGAAATTGGTTCCTTATTGAAAGGTGACTGGGAAGATAGCTAATTACCAGGGACAAAATAAGGCCGTATCTTCATAGTGGAGTCGTATGTCAAAGACTACGGAAGTGGAAATGTTAGAGTTATATTTAAAACCTCAATATTTAACAGTTTCTAAGTCCTCTTCTTGGAGATTGGGTTTCTTAGCTTTTGAACAGCGCATAGCATAAGAGCAGTATTACCATCCACATTAAAACCAAGAATGAATTAATTCTGTTTAGTTGGTGCATTTCTCATCCAAACATCCTTTCCTTTTGAAGAAAATCTGAGAATAAGACCAGGATCCAAGGCAAATTTTGTGTTTCCGTTGTGCTGTTGGTATAATGGGGAAAGAGATGGAGACGTGAGCAAAACAGTTGTTCGCACTGGGGACCAGTTGAGCAATTTCTAATTAGTGAAGCTGGACTTCTGTGTGAATTGTTGAGCGTGTGGTAGTTGAAGTAGAGCTCTGGAGAATAAGCTCTGCTGTCCTTATCTTGGTTCTGCCCAAATATATTGAAGTTTGGTATTGATGTGAGATGTAGTCTTCGAGAAGACATCAATACTTGGCCTAGGGGTAGGCAGGAGCATATCTATTAATAAGATGGTGAAGGATGGAAGATAAAATCAAGGAAGGAGGAGATAACTGAGCATGAGGGTCAGTTTACTTATAGAAATACCAAAAATTGCTACACTACCTACCTGCTACAAAAGCTGCTCTCTCTTTTGTGGTTGAAGTCTTATACTGAAACAGAACTAACAGTTCTACTGACGTACACAGACAGATTAATTGATGCAAGGGAGCCTGAATTTTCACAGGCCATTTGACAGAAAATGTACTGTTGCCCTGAAGCAACTGCTGATTTCAAGGCCAAAAGAAAGATTTTCTTGTTTTAAAGCAGAGCATGAGAAGGATGAGCCTGGGCAGAAGAATGGGGAGGAGATAATGGCTATCTGATGCAAAAGACTTGGGATTGCCAGTGTGGTGAGGTCAGGGAGAGAACTGACCCTTGAAAGGAACAGGGAGATGGGTTGTCTTTTATTTACTACCATGCTGCTCATATATTTGCTTTACAGGGATAATGTGCTCAAATCAGAGAGACAAGCTGTTAATAGGCTCTGCCCTAGATAGGACTAATGTTTCTTTATTCCCTGAAGAGAATAGCAAGGAACAGGGAAGAAAGTTGCATAGAATTCCTTAATTTTGTATTGCAAAGTAGAATCTTGATGACATAACTCAAGAAAAAGTTACTATTAACCTGTTTTTTTACCGTAAAATTACCTTTTTGCATACCACTCTTCCTCAAATTCCTGCCAGTCGCAGCAGAAATGTACTACTTGGGTTTCTGTGGAAAGGGCAGCTCAGTTGTTGAAAGGAGGTCACTGACACAGTCTTAGCTCCACCAGGACCCCAGCACATCAACAGGTTTGTGGTTAATCACCTTGCTCTAGCCTCTGGTCTGGCAGGAGTACTGCCTGATCTTCAGAGATTTGTTGAACCTCATCTCTGGGTAATCATTGTGTTGTGTTCAGATGAGATTACTAATCATGTCTTTTAATTAGAGAAATGGCATAGCTGTAGGAAAATAAAGCAATTTGGATATGTTGATGGTGGTTTTGCTGAGTTTCCTCTGCTTAAGGAGGATCAAAACCTCCTGCATTGGTAAATGCATGTTCTCGAATATAAAGAAAGCATGACTAATTTCAGACTGATTTCTTCCCAGGGACATTTTCTTCTTTCTGGTCAAAAGTTGTTCTTGGTGACATAGTGAGAGATGAGAAGCATAAATTGCCTTGTACTGAACCTATAAAGAGGCAGCTAAATCACCCTTATTTTGATTGTAAAGTATGTTGAAGGAAAAGCTGATATGGTTAATGCAGCTTTCCAAAAAGGGCAGTTCATATAGCTGAAAAAAATGAAGCAGAGTTTGGGAAAGAAAAAAAAAAAAGGAGCTAACTTGAGTTTACTCCCTGGGCTAACAGTAATTTCAAAGTTAATGTATGCTGAAATGTTGCTTTGACAGTAATCTTGAATCTAATCCTGCAGGATGAAATTAGAATTGTCATTCCCTGTGATATTTAAAATGCCTGTAACTGGCTTCATTTTAGCACAGAAAGTGAATATGGTGGAGCTATTTTTTTCAAATAATGTTTCCTTCAGTAGTTGCTATCTGTGCATTTTATCTAGTGTTAACAGCATTCAAGTGTCTAAAATTGAGAATATATTGCTGTAAGGAACCAGCAAACCACAACCCGTACGTTTTGTTCACTGCCTTTAATTTAAGCATGGCGTTACTATCAAGTGTCCTGCTTTTGTGGCTTATTTGGTCAGAGTTCTGAATTCATTGAAAGTATTTTGGTCCATGTTTTTTAAGATAAAAATCAGTACTGTGACATTTCAAGCTTGTGGAAGAAATTGTCAGTTAGCCAGATGTATGAAATTACTAACTGGCTGATTGAAAATGATCCTTAATTAAAAGCATAAGTTTTAGAAAGATAGCTATGCGTTAATGAGGTAATTTTATGTTTTCCATTAAAATTGGCCTTGCTGAAGGGGGGCTTTGTGACGATGTCCTGTAAAGGTAGGAGTGGAAAAAATCATTAGTGGAATGGAAGGACAGGTAGAAAGAGGCTTGTGTTTATGTACAGTTGAAAAAACTAGATTTAAAAACAATGTAACAGAAGAGCCATATTGATATGAAGGAACAAAATATCAGGGTAGTAATTTATAGCAAATTTAATTCACAGTTCTAAACAGGAGCACAGCAGTCCTTAACAGCCTAACTTAGATATAAAATGTGAAAATAATTACCAGTGCACTCCTTATGCTGCCAGTGGTTCTACCTATGAACTTGTTCTGGTCTGACTTTCAAGTTGTAGCTGTTTCTAAGGCTAGAAATAGTTACGCAAGTTTTGCTGCGGCTTGCTGTCTGATAATGCTGTACTTGTTCTGGCTCTTTGGATATCTGTGGTTGTTTTCCTATTGCCCTACTTGTTAGCACTGTTGGGAAAGTTTTTCCTGAAGCAGCGACTGTACGCTGGACTTTGCTGTGCCTAGTACAGGGCAACTCTGGTCTGACTGGCTCCTGTTTGTTGAAGAAAGTTGAATGTAGGCTGCACAACTTGAATTCCTGAGGAGAAAGAGGTCGTACATGTGTTCTTTAAAACATTTTTAGGTACTACATCTCTGCCTCTCCCTCAAGCTTTCAGAGACATATCTGAATATAGCCTCAATTAAATTCCTGTCCTTTAATGAAGGAAGTCCTTTGCTTAATGTGTAGCTGATATACTTGGAACGTTAGGGCATCAGTCAGGATCCAGAATTAATTGCCACTTGGGACCAATAGTGCCATGTGGACACTGAAAAAGAACACTGTCTCTTTCAAAAGCCTTCTGAAATGGTCAGCTTTGAAAATGAGGCACATTGTTATTACGTTAAAGAAAGTACTGTGAGTATTGAATCTTGCTTCTCCTTTTTACCTTATAACAACAAAAGCAAATAAATATTTTGTGTGCTGAATATGGCACAAATTGGAAGAGGAGAGCCATAACTTCCTTACTTGCTGCCTTCTTGTGCTCCCTCTCCCTTCTACCAGTTCTCAAATGTAGGAGGAAAAAGCCCAAAGTTGGCACAAATGGAAGAGGGCATCTCGTTCCAAAACCAATGACTAATGCGTCAGTCCATGGTAGAACAATATTGTTTTAACGTGGCTAAGGCCCTGTTCTTTCCTTTGTATTGAATTCCTTCCTGTTTGAGAACATTGTCTTTAGAATACACTTATATCAGCTTGAATGGTAGGAACTTTGTGCTTATTGCTATAGTATCTGTATTAATTTGTTGGTACAGCTGTTTCAAGTAGAAAAAAAAAGTTAAGCAGGCATTTACTGTGGGATAGCAAGTCTGTTTGTTAGCAGTGCTGTTAAAGTATCCTAGATGCATGTGGCTTTAAAAGAAGGCAGATGATGTGAATCTATACATATACATTAGTTAAACAGCCCAGATGAATTTCAAGTAAGTAACTGATGGGTGTTAAGGAACTTGGTGTCAGCTGCCATGGCCCCTCACATTGTATCAGTTAATATACAACATTAGACTCCATTGCTCAGTTAAAGGAAGCGCCTAATTTTCAGTAATGCTTCAGCTAATGTCCAGGCATTTCTGTGACTTGAACTTCAAAAGTAAAATTTGAGGTAGCTACTCTACATGTTTTCTCTGACTAATTTCTGTGACTTATATGGGACTGGTTGTGGGCAAGCAGGGAGGGGAGAGTGCTGCATTTTTCAATAATTGTATAATTAAATTCATTGATGGTAGGCCAAGAATAGTGATCACAAGGGCTGGTGCTGAATCAGAAGGAATACGTTAAATGGCGCTCTGTTGAACAGAGACATAATTGCCCTCTCTTTCCCCTTCTTGGCTTATTGGATGGCTGAATTGCTCATTTCGTACATGACTTTGAGTGTGACTGGAGCTGTGAATCAGTGTTTGTTGGAGTTCTGCATCTGGCTTATGTTCTGACTTCCCTTTTATGAGCTGGAGAGGCTGTCACTGTTATTACTAACTATGTAGTGAAAATCCTCTTAAACTCTCCTTGTTATGAGTGGGTGAAAATGTTTGGCAAACACACGAATCAATAATTGCTTATTTGCCTCACTGCCACTTTTCAAAAGCTTCACTGTCCTTTTCTGTGTTTGCACGGATAATCAATGCCTGTCCCCAAATGATAATTAACAGGGATAGATAACTTTGAGGCCTTCCTTTACAAAGTCATCCTGCAACTGCAGCTCTCTGAAACTGCTCTTGTTTATTGCATTTCTGACCTTCCTCAGCAGTAGCAAGGCTTGCATCAAAATAGCAATAGCTTATATGCAGTTAGGAAAAACTTGATGATTATTTTAGTTAAATGTATTCACTGGTTTACCATGCTGCTGAAATGCCTGGAGCTATATGCATGGCAAAAAGAATAAGTAAACTGAATGAAGGTTATTAAAAGGGAAATTAACACTTGTCTTACTATGAAGAAAAACACTCTATATAACTTGACCTGGTAAGTTTTCATAAAGATGAGACTGACTTTTTAATGGCTTTGTCTAACGTGTCCATTTTCTTCTGCTGTTGCTGGTTGAAATTGAAAATTAAAATGAGAGAAAAGTACCTTCATGATTACAGTTTTCCCTTGGGAACTATTTCAATTGTGGCTTTTTCATAAGAGAGATTGTGGCTTCCTTTCTATTTCTGTGGCATGAAAATTCAGATTTGTGTAGCCTGTTTCTAAAGTTAAGAACATTCTAGATGCTAGTCTTGGAAGATACAAACAACTTCCAGGTGTCTACAATTTGAGGAAGTCCCTAGCTGAATCACATTGCTGTTTTGATGTGTCCTTTGCCAAAAATAACTGCAGTAGTACATGCACAGACTGTCTATGCAGTATATTAAGGAGAAGACAAAGCAATCTATTTCAATGTATAAGATTTGTTTGATTTTTTTTATTTTATTTTATTTTATTTTTAGATTTGCATTTCTGTAGTGGAAAGGCAAGCGTTCAAAACTGTTTTACTTTGTTTGCTCTGCAAGTCAGTGGCATCTTACTCCACTGGAGCACTGCAAGATAGACTTGAGCTGTTCATACTCTTCCAAATCAGTAGGGCTCACTGTTGCTGGGTGCCTTGCTTCAGTCCAGTGCTTGGCTTTGTCATCCACTGAAAAACTACTTTTGGTACCATAATTTATATTAGCTGGATGATAATACAATTAAAGCTTCAAGCTGCATTGTTCCACAGATCAGATGAACCATAGATGCAAACCCATACCTGCCCAAACCTTAAAGTATGTGCACATTGTTTTGATCTCGGTGATAATGGCAAGGAAGTTTTTTCAGTGGACAGAAAGTAGGGGAGAAAAAGATGACTCTACCCTGCATTCTGCAGGCCTGTAATGGCATATAGTCTGTTTTAGTATGTAAAGCCTTTTAATGGCTGTTTCCATTAGCAATTTAGTTCAGATCGAAGTGTGCTTTTTAAGTGCATCTCTTGTTTGTCCCATTTTACAGTTCTATTTCTTCTCCATTGTTGAGTGTCTCAGATGCACAAATAGGATTCCTTTCAGATGAAATTGAATTGGAAGACATGCTCTAGTTACAAATAGATTTTAGAATAATATAATCACTTTTTTAGGAAAAGACCTTAAAGATCATTTAGTCCAACTGTTATCCTAACACTGCCAAGTCCACTTCTAAACCATATCTCTAAGAGCCTCATCTAATCATCTTTTAAACACCTCCAGGGATGGTGACAAAACCGTTTCCCTGGGCAGCCTGTTCCAATGCCTGACAACCCTTTCTGTGAAGAATTTTTTTCCTAATGTCCAATCTAAAGCTCCCCTGCTGCAACTTGAGGCCATTTCCGTTTGTCCTTCTTGCTACTTAGGAGAAGAGACCAACACCATCCATGCTACGACCTCCTTTCAGGCAGTTGTTGAGAGCGATAAGATTTTAAGTGCACAGGATCAGACAACAGCCAGTCAAAAGTAAAACTTCCTGTAATACTTCCTGCAAAACATGTAGTTTGGCCATTGAGGCCTCTACACCAAGGTTTTGCTCTACTGACCCTCTTCTGTTGTGTTGTGTGACAAGCTAGTGTAGACTTGGCCAAAGAGGGCCTGCAGGTAACTCCTGAAACTGAGCAGATACTCAACTGAAGTAACGAAGACCTTGTAGAGACAGAGTGTTAGTTTACTGTGTGAAATGAATGATCACTCTAAAGAAGTGAATCATCCTTCAGAGCAAGGACAGGGCTTGGAGAGCTGAAGGAAGGGAAGAGATGGCTGCTCCAGTTACACGCATGAGATGAGGGGCTTGGTGCTGCGTGTGGTACAACAGCTGTTGCAGCTGTGCTTTCTTCTGTGGCAAGGCACTTAAATTATCTGACACTAACCCCAAATGCAGGTTCCAGTTTTGACTGGGACCTGTGATTCAACTATTGAAAAGCTCTCTGTCTAAAAAGTATAAGTTGGTCACTAATGATCTAGAGAGTGACAGACATTCAAGGGTCCTCTCTACCTCATGTGACTGGATGGAGGATGTTTTCTTCCCCCACACATTCTCTCCTAGTGAGGTGTGGCATGGTTGAGGTGTGAATGGGAAAATAACTGTATACTTCCCACTCCTGTGTTTGTTGCAAATGGTGAATTGTTTTTCTGTAGAGCTGCTCGAAGACAGGAAACAAATGCTGTAGGAAGACTACCAGAAACAGGCATGTGAACTGATTCTCAGATGCAGATATGCTGGAGAAATCCTTCTCACCCAAAAGCTGCTCCAAAATTATTTATTCAGAAATTATTTGAGTAACTAAGTTGTCTTCAGTAGTTGTGCACTGGTCATACCTTCTGAAAAATTGGAAATGTTATAGTAGAATTCAGCATTAGTTGAAGTATTTTTGCAACAGGATGGGGAATTATAACACTGTCCAGTGGATAATGTTATCCTTTCACTGTGTGCCTTCTGATGGGTGTGAATTGTTAGCTCCTAATAAATAAATATTGGAATTGAATGCTGATAACAGGCCTAGCATCAGTGTAAAACTTAGAGCTCACCTAGCCTTGCTGTGATAGCTAGATTTGACTTCTTTGCCTCACCTGCCAGGATTTTCATCTCTGTAGCACAGTTATCTGAGAATATTTTCTGAAGTCTCAACGGCTTGATTGCACATAGTTGTAGCTCAGTGTTACTGGCCTGTGGGTTTGAAAGGCTATGCTTTGGTAGAGGTGCCAGCACTCCCATTTGTCATCTCTGTGGGTGATTTCTGGAACAGGAATGTGTCAGGATAACTCCAGAAGAGAAGTAATGTTGGGAGCTGTAGCTACATTAAGCAATTCTGATTAAAAATCCTGGTGGAACCCCTGTGCTTAATGAAGATGTGCTGAAGGGGTTTAGTGAAGGTCAGTGCTGGCAGTAAGGATTTGTTGAGATCCTAGCTCTTCAAGGGCTGTTGCTAACTTAAAAACTTCCAAAATATTAATTCTTTTGGCTGCTGAGTGTGTTTGCATTGCCTGGGAGGGGGTGACATGGGGCGAAGGTGAAAATTTGGATTTCCCAAGACCTGCTGAGAGTGTGTTGATTTGCTTTTGCAGACTTGTCTGGAGGATGTACTCTCTGGTGGATGAGTGAGATGCCTTATTTTTTAATCTGTCATGAGTTATAAATTGACACAATCAAATGAAGTTAGAAAAACTTTTTTAAAAATTTAATTTAATCTCAAAGGTTTGAAGTGATGACTCTGAAGTCCTTCCATCCCTTAAAGCTCCAGGTGTAAGTTTTGTATTTAGTTCTGATATAAAAAGACTTAGTGCTTGTCCTGGTTTAACCTGAGCTAGCAATATAACCATGATAGCCTCTTGCTCACTCCCCTCCCTCCCACCCCCTAACAGGGGAGAGAATCGGAAGGGAGAAACTTGTGGATTGAGATAAATGCAGTTTAACAAAATAACACTAATGTACTGCTACTACTATATTTAAAATGGAAATAGACTATAAAATAAGAGATCCTCAGTGCAGTTCCTCATGAACTCCGCCCGCACCGAGCAGCCAGTCCCAGGCAGCTGCAGCTGGTCTTGAACAACCAATCCTGGGAAGAGAAATGAGAAAAAGGCAGAAAGGCCCAGAGGCCTCTGCAAAACTGCAGGATGGCAAAAGGCTGAACTAAAGAAACTCCTGAACAGAACTCCACTGAAACAGAGTAGAACCGGTCTCCATGCTTGTCCATCTCAACTCTGAACCAAACTTGAAGATCCTGACTCCTTAAATATGAGGCCTGATGCTAATGGCATGAAATATTTTATTGATCAATCTGGATGTCAGTCAAGTTCTGTGCCATCTATGCCCTCCTTGCCAGCTGCCTCACACCTGTGGGCAGAACACTCAGAACCATCCTTGGCTCTCAGACAACAACAATTAAAAACTAAACACAGTTACAATTTGAGGTGACAGGGAAGAACTTCATGCAGTCTTCTCCTCTTGTCTCCAGAAGAGAACAGACTATCACTCACTCTGTTACTGCAGCTCTTGGTTCAGAGAAAGTGAATCAGTATTTCTAAAGTGTGCTTAGATATTGAAGAAGTCCGTGGCCTGAAACGGGTATCTCAGCCTGCAATATATTCTGTCATATTTGTGTGGCACCTGGTGTCCTAAACTTCAGTGCATTTTCCTCTCCTCTGATGGATACTTGTAAGGAGTTGTAGCCATTTGCATGATTCTGTTAATAGACCATTTGCAAAACGAAAATAGTCAGGCATGATTGAAAACACTCCTTACAGAGTCAGAATTGCTATATTTGGAGTTGTGTCTAGAAAGAAAAGAGGGAATATTTGGGGTAATTTTCTTCTATCCTAGTACAGCTTCTTTCCCACACTCCGTTTTGCAGTCACTGCTACAGGGACAGAAGTCCCTTGGTTGACAGAGCTACTGAATTCTACAGATGTGTGTTGATACCAAAAAAAAGAGATCTCAGAAGAGGTTTTACTGGAGTATACAGAGGTCCAGTGGGGATGTTGGCTCAGGCTGAATTCTGCCTCTCCACTGTTTCAAGTTCTGTTACAGATTGCCAACAACTGAGTATTGTCCCTTTAAAAACTATCTCTCATTCCCAGTTGTTAATTTGACTAATAAGTTCGTATGGATAAAAGACCACACGTTGCTTTCATAGTAATTATGAACACTCAACTGAGAGGAGCAGTTGTTCCTCTGACTTGAATACTACAGCACAAACATGTTTTCTAGGTAATAGTAAAATTACTAAAGCAATCTTTTGGTCCACTTTCATTTTAGATGATAAATTGTGGATGTGAGTTATCACAGAATGCTAATTATGTTATGGTGTTTGGCTGGTATCCCAAGAGGTGCCATGAACTATGAAACTTGTAATTAGCAGCTGAAATTCCTGTCTGTACCTTTTTTGAAATGTCTTGAGCTACAGGAATGTGAAGAACCATTATCGCTGTGGGTCACACCAAATGTTCCTCTGTCCCATTATCCTACCTCTGCTGGTGACCAAACCATATGCCCAGGAAAGGCCCCACAGGGACAAGATAAACCCCTGTGGTGCTTCTCCGTTGTGTTGCCCCAACATGCAACTGGGTCTCCTGAAGCCAAAGGATATTTTTCTGTGTTTTCAGTGAGCTGTGGAGTTTTACTTTTCTGCTACCTTGTTCAGTGTTCCCTTGGGCTTGTCTACACTTTTGTATATTGGAAATCCAGTGGTAGACAATTTCATACCTTTAACTCTACGTAGTGTGAGGAAACACCTCCTTGCGTTGTTTCAAACCTGCCAGTTTCTAGTTTTGACAGCTGCATCTCTTTTGTTGGAAGAGTTTGCGAGCAATTAATTTGCTCTATCCAAGCCACTCAAGATTTTATAAACCTTTCTCATGTTCATCAGCTTTTCCATGCTGAAGAGTCTCTGGTTAGCTAGTTTTTGTGCAGAAGGATTAATTTTATTTATCGCTGTTGCTTTTTGTTGAACTTTTATTTTTTCTGTCTTCAGAAGGTGGAACTATGTTGTGTTGAAAACATGAGCACATAGCAAATTCATGCAGTTGCATAATGTTTTCAGTGTCCTTCTCTCTTCATTTGCCACTAATTCTGAGCATTTAATCTGGTTGTGTGTGTTTGGGTTTTTTAATAGTTTTCTTCCTGTGTGCATACTTTTGTTTTTACCTACACTGAGCATGTCCTTGAAGATATGGTGACCAAAATACTTAGTTAACTTGTAAATTAAGCTGAGGCCACTACCACATGAGAGCCAATGTAGTGTAGGCATTAAGTGCTGAATTAAACATCCCTGTGTAAGAGAATTTTATAAGCCAGTTGTCACAAAAGTAAGTGAAACTGTTCATGACTTTGGATTGCTTGATAATAGGCAACAAGCCTCAGGTCTAAGACAATCTTGAAATTAGTTTTAATCTTTAAAAGTAAGATGGTTTATTTCTAGTCTCTTCAAATCCTGTCTTGTAGTTAACTACCGTTTGAAATAACTGACCTTGGGAAACTTTTGAGACCTGAATATGGGGTTTTATTTGCAGATGGATAGTGTGGCTTCTCATCCTTTTCGCTTAATAGCTGTGATATAGAATATATTGTTTAATGTGTCATTTAAGAGTATGCAAGCTGAGATAACTCTTTGGAGTTTGAATGCCAAACCTGTGTTAAGGAAATGTTTTCTGTTTTGGTGAAGCACATGAAACCAGTGTCTGTGAATGACTGGGAGGACACTTCTTGCATATGGGATGGTGCAGAGGAAAGCAGCACCAGGCATGAGAGGCCTGAAGACAAACTGTCATAAGGCCATGCTGGTCATTCTCTGGTAGCTAGAGCCAGTTGTAAGAGAGCTTATGATTTGATTTACTGGAAGAACAAAGAGCTGATGTTGCATACAAATTCAGATTGCTTATAATGCTTTATATGGCACGGATGTAAGAATAGATTTCTTTCCAAGGGTTAATTTAATAAGAAAACTCTATAGTAGTGTTAGGGCTCACACTGTATTATTCACCATAGCCAGATAATACTTTTTCTGCAACAGTTGAATTAACGGGTTATTGTTTGAGGAAGTTGGTATTTACAACAATAAATAAAGATAGATATATATTACAATTGTTTCATAATTTTATAATTTTTATAATAGTTTATAGCAATGTAATTTATAATGATAGCAATAAATATAATTTATGATAACTTTTAGTTGAAGTGCCTCTAAAATACAAGAACTTACAATAGACAAGCAAAGGCACCTGTAATCTTCTGGACTGCTCAAATTACTGTATTCTCTAGGCAATGTAACCTATATTCAGTTTAGTCCTGCAGAATTAATTGTGAAGCCTACTGATGAATTAAAATATCAATGAATTGAGTTTTAATAATCTGTAGACTGTATTTCATCTTTAGAGGACAAGCCAAGAAATCTCATACAAGTTCTCATCTGAATCAATTTTTTTTTTTAATCTACATCGCCTGTCCTTGGTGATAAAATGACAGTATTTGGTTAGCTACAGATACTTAAAATTCCAAGCAAAGTATGTTGTCTTTTTTAAATTCAAGCATGTCACTAGCTTTGGAAAATGCTATGTGTTTAACTGTACAATACAAAGCAAATACACTTGTAAACTGGTAGTAATTTACATTTAAAATGTCTTTTTGGGGGAAGGGGGAGAGGAAGGGCAAGCAGTCCTTCTCACAGGAAATTAATTGGACAGGATATATGGAATTCCATAATTATAATGTTGTAAAATAATTTGGATTGTGTGCATAACATTACTTCATTGGTTTGTACTTTTATCCTGAATGTAGGACAACATGACTTACCCTTTATGAGGAAGATGCAAATAACTAGCTCTTTCTACTTTAAAATACTTGTTCACAAAGAACTTTAAAAAAATCCATTATTATCCTTAATCATACTGTGGTCCTAATAAAATAAGCTTAATACCGAAGCTACTGTTCTGGTTGCAGAGGAATATTTTTGTGATTAAGCTTGAGTGCGAATGCACATAATTATGCAAAGGGAAATGCCATCTCTTTGGTTCTGTGGAAACTGGGAAGGCCACTGGTCATGTAAATGAGAATTGTTAAGGCATGGTCTAGATTAACTTCTGTTAGGCTTGTGATGTAATTCTTTAGAGGCTACCTTTCTTGGTGCTGATTCCTGTTGAACTTCATGTTCCTCCTAGCAACAGCATCCTAGAAAACCTTGTTCATGCCCCAGCTAAAATGTGTCTGTACTCAACCTGTTAGAAGAATTTCCCCTTAGTTAAGAAGCACTTGTATACTGAATTTAAAGTAGATTAGGTGTCATTAGTTACATAAAAAACAGACTCCTTCATAACTATGCTATTTGTTGGTTATGTTTTCTTTTTTTTTTTTTTTTTTTTTTTTTTCCTGGGTGGATGTCACCCCTTCTAATTTGCGATATTGCTGGGAGGGTAAGATTTTTATTTTTTTTATTGGGATAAAACAGAGATACAAGGATGTTCCTTCTCAGAAGAGGGGTGTTATAAACAACTCAAGAGCATAAGGATGAATAAAAACTTGGCATGTGTGTAGTTCACCACAAATTGTTATTTTGCATATTATTTCATTAACAGAACTAGTGATTAAGTCTTTACCTTCGCAGCACACTGACATCATCTCAGTCAGGCTTTAGCTGTTAGCTGAACTTCTTAGTTGCCCCTAACTACACTCCATGAAAACGTAAGCAGCTTTGTTTAAATATTAAGTTAGTAATTTGTTGACATGGTTGGTACTCTCCAGAGACAATAGGCAGTCATGTACTGATGTATTGGCTAGTTGTAATTGTTGAAATCAAGTTGAGTAACTAAGAGGTTGTTATTGATCAAGTGAAATGTATGTAGACCAATTTGAATGCTATTTAATTAGAATAATGTCTGTACTGTATTTAAAGCACTCTCTATTAAAGGGAAGTGTCATAAACCTGGGTGCGCAATGCGTCATGGCAAGCACTTCTCCACAGCTGCAAGGAAACAGCATTCGTCTGTGTTGCCCAGGTTTGGGAGAGTAGGCACATAGCAGAGCTCTCAGAACAGGTCCAGAGGTTGGACAGTTCAGTGAGGTGAACTAAATGCTCAATTTTTAAATGTAGTCAGCCTTAAAATTGAGATCTAAAAGGAACAAATCCATATTTAACTTGTAGATCCCCAGAGGGGAGGGGAGCAGAGCAAAACCCACTGGCATGAAGACACAGAACTGTGGTGATGAATGTGTCCTGCTCAGTTATGTAACAGGATTTTCACTTGGAAATTGCATGGGAATATCGAAAGCTTGCAAAATTTAAGATTGGATAAAGAGTTCTGTTTGTTTTTACTAACAAGTAATGGTTTAAAGATTCTCTGAATCAACAAGTAGTGTTATTTTTGTAATCTGTTACTAGATGTTCTAGTGTGAGACCCCTTACATTTGGTCTATAGATTTTAATTTTGCTTTAACCAGACTATATGAAACCAGCCACTGATTTTTTTTTTTTTTCATGCCTGTATTAGTTTACATCTTCTGACACAAGTTCATGGCAGCTTTGTCAGAAGAAGAAAAAAAAAAAAAAAAGAAAAAAAAGAAAAAAAAAGTAGTGTGTGTCCTGGAATTATGAGCTTGTTTTTTTCATGTTCCCAGATGTGAAAAACTAGGACATCCTTAGTACTTGTCCTTGATCTACTGCTTAGGGTGTTAGCAGTGGATGTAATAGTTGATTGTATTAATTGCACAGTGGCTTAGTGCAGCCTGTCTGCTGATAGTGCTGCTGCAGCCAGCGTGCAAATAACACTGCTGCGTTGGTAAATTCTCATTTAATGGGGGTCACTTAATCCCCTCTCCCAGTTTGCACTATGGCTTGGATTTGTCACCAAATGCTTGTTTCTTAGAGCTTTTGTAGTTGGAACAAGAACTGCTCTTACTAAAAACTCAAACACACTTACTTTCTAGCTTTGTAATGAAGTTTTAAAAGCATTTGATAACTTTAATGTTTTAAACATTACAGATTGTTTTTTCTTGCTAGTAGGATAATTTTATCTGTATATATGATAATAAAATTATTGTCCTAAACCTGAAAATTGAAAAAACAGAAGTGACTTTGAAGTGGGCAAGAGAAATTTTATTCGAGTAAAAAAAAAAAAAAAAAAACAAACGAATTTACTTTCTAATTATTTCTTCTTGTTCAAGAATCTGTATGTTTGCTTGGCTTGGCTAAAATATGTATTCTACTAAGAAGCTTATGTATACTTATAACTAAAAGCAAACTGTCCATAACTAAGAACTATAGTAAATTGAATATAAATGTGTGTTTCAATTACTTTGCCAAAGATTCAATTTTAAGACGGACTACATGAAAAAATTAAAATTATGTAAAAACACCCACCTAGATGTTTTGGATTGCAGGCTAGATTAATCCTCAGTGATTTAATATATAATGTTGACAGCACCAAAACCCAGCAACTGGTGTGTAACTGCTGTGTGATTTGACTGCCAAGCAGTCCTAATAGTTTGTTTTCAGTACCAGCTTAAGTAGAGCTGCTAAAACCCGTCAGGAACATTGGCTGTAACCTTGTAGAAAAGGAACTTGGAGGTTTACTGAATACTGTCTTTGAAAAATGTGCTGTAATGTGCACAGTTGATGTTCGCCTAACTTGGACTAGTTAAACCAGTAAGGCTCATTCATTTTTCTATGGATATTGAAGTGAGAAGTGGTTAGAATGGCTTGTGTTCAGAGAGAGACTCCACATATAATAGATCTGAATAACTTTCTGACTGTTTTTTTTAGGTGCTGCCCCAAGTATGTCTTTCAGTGATGGGAACAAAAGCTCCATGGACTCATAGAATAAGGATATGGCAATGTGAACTACCAGCTCGGATGTTAATATAGATATCTTAAAATTTAAAATTAATTTTGAAAAGAAATTTTTTTTCTTTATAAATGTTTGTGGGGGGCGGGGGGGGAAAAGAACCCTGCTTCTAATAGTAACAGTTAAAAGTATTGGAAGGAGTTATTGGTGTAAATATGACACTATACCATTAATGGAATCTGGATAATTTTTTGTTTTGCTTTTAAAAAGGGATTAGTTTAGGAGTAATCTCAACTAGCGGAAGTTGCTGAGAAATGGCCTTTATTCTATTTTAAATAGTCATTAGAATGCAAGATGGCAAAATGTCGACATTCATAAACACAGGAATAAGAAGAGACTGGATCATAATCAAAAGTGGTTCACACAAACCAAATTTGTAGAAGATCAGAGAGCAAACTAAGGGTGCGTAAAGAGGTAAGAAGTAACCAGACGTGATCTGGAAAAGCTAGGAAACAGGTTTGTGTGGGTCTGGGAGATGGTGCAAAGCAGGATGGCTGCTTAGCTGCATTGAGGATTGAAGTCTCCTGTGAGAACACAGTGGAACAAAAATAATTAGATAATATCGGCGTGATTGTATGTACATGTAAGAACATGCAGATTGGTATTGATAGAAATAGAGGGGAACTGACAGAGTACCTACAGAATTATCCTTGCAATGAATGCTGTCTTACACTTTCAACCAGCAAGGATTTAAGGTAGATGAAAAAATAAAAATAAAATAGGTGAACAACTTTGATTTCACAGCCAAAATAAATAGAGCTGTATATTTATGACCAAATTTGGAGTTCTGTGTCATTCTGTAGTATATATTTTTCTGTCTCACCACAGGAAAACACCATTCACAGAGTAGGACCATAGAACACCTGATTATAGGGTTTGTTTATTTGTTTGTTTTGTGGTCTGGTTTGGATTTTTTTGTTAGCTTGGGCCTTTTTGGGGGTCTTTTGCCTTTTATTTTTGTCTTTTGTTTGTTTTTCTGTTATATAGTATGGATGTGCAAACATGAAATAGGGTCAGGGCAGTCTGGACGTAGAACTAACATGAAACTGAAAACAGGTCTGATGATACCTGCTTAAGAATTTTAGTGTGTTAAGTGTCAGTTTGAGCAGCTCCAGGTGACATCAAGGAAGATGAGTCAAATTTGTGTCAGAGAGCTTTGGACAGTCTGTGAGCAAAGAATAAGTAACACATCAGAAGGGGTTTTGTGGCTATTAGGAATTACTACATGAGATTTTATGCATAAAATGGGGACATTTTGATGAGTACTTTAAAAAAAAAAAAAAAAAAGTCAGGTCTTGAATCATTTGGGCTTCATGATGCTGGAGTGTAAAATGCTTGTCATTGACTTGCCAAGCATTGGAAGCTTTTTGGGCAGCTGTTTGAACGGGAACTAAATAAGTAGAAATATGCAGCACTCTCTGGTAGTTCATAGTCAGAGAAAAATAAGTATGTATTAAAATAATATGGTGTTATTGCAGTTCATTAATAATTTCTCTGAATTGCACAGTCATAGTCTCTTAGCATAGTATTAGCTATGACATGAAAGTGCTGGGTGCGTCAGAGTTGCCAGACTGCTCAACTTGAGCTGAGACACTCATCTGGCATCTTATGGGCTTCAGAAAGAAGGTGATTAGATGCTTCAAAGGAATAGTTACTAGAGCTAGAGGGATGTTTTGATAGCTCTTACTTTCCTGGGTAACTCTGTGGCTCGGATAAAATGAAACTTTGAAGCAGAACATACCTAATGATACACTGTTTCTGAGTCATACAAACTGTTCTTTTCCATCAAATATCACTTGAGGGTCACACAGCTCTGTAGACAGGCATTCCCATGGTGCTGTTCTTCATCTTGTGGTGTTACCAGCATGGGATCAATGCTTGATGGTGGTTTTTTTTCCACTTCAGAATCCATTAATTTCTAGAAAACACAGAAGCTGCTCAGTGATTCAGAAGGCTATAGATCAGATGTTGTTGAGCTAGCAGGAACATGGGGAGGGGAAAAATGGGGAAGAGGGTTACATTTTGAAAGATAAATTTACAAGGGAAAGATAAATTTTACAAGGGAATGCATTTCTTGCAGCTCATAGGTGAAAGGTGTACATGTTTTATGACTGGGCTCCCTAGATCCTAATTTCCCTGCATTTTTGATTTGTAGCTTAAAACTGCAGTTTTGTGGCAGATTGAACATGAAAATGTTGTTAAGGTGGTGTCAGTTTGTATCACCTATCCTGTTTCCTCAGGATTTAAAATGTAATTTTCAGATTGTGCTAAAGCAGGGCAAGATTTCATATGGGTACACAGGTGACCCGGTGGTTGATCAGACACTTGCGCAAGTGCTTCATGTTAATGTTACTGTTCAGGGATACAGTTTGTGTGCAGGCATGGCCAAAGCTGTGGAGAAACGAGTTGTTTTGGCTAAGTGTGGAACATTGGACAAACAGCTCCAGACTCTCAAGAGTTTAAGAAGAAATGGAGCCTTACAGGCTTTTAAGTGTTTCCAATAGTTTGATTAAAATTTTAACTTACTTGAATGCATGATGAGTTTTTATTGTTTAGTGAGGTCTTCTTTGCCTCTTTGGTTTCATATAAAATAAGGGACGGGAATTTAAGCATAGATAATTGTTTGGCATATGGAGGAATGGAAGTGTAGACCTGACAAGAGGATGTTAAAAACATTTCGTAAACAGTTTGTCTCAACTGAAAAGCAAAAGCCATGATTTAGCTTGGTGGGTACAACTTAATTTAAACCACGTGCTGTTGTTTTGTTGTTTTCCCCCAAGCTTATACAGAAATGCATAACACTTGGTTCAAAAAATACACGAGTTTGCTTCGTAGAAGGGAAATGAGTTGGAGCGATTTTCCATATTGATAACAAAGAATGTTTAGTTTCTTGAATAAAACATTAAGTCATTCAAGTTGGACTTGATAGTGGCTTTTGGAGTTGTTACTGGCAGCTCCCACTGATGCAACATAAACTGCAAAGACATCAAGCTTGTGAGTTCAGGATACCTACGATAAAAAGTTGTCGCTGGAGGAATTTGATTGTCAGTATCTAGGTGTTAAGATGAGTAGTGGAAAGGAAGTAGGTAGTTTTTTAGATCCACGAAAAAGGTAGGAGATGGTTGGTGAAGAGCTTTATTAGTTTTATTTGTAGCCAAATAGCCTAGCATTTTCATTTAAAGAGTATGGATTCTGCATCTTTTATCAAGAGGCAGGATTTTGCACACCCCTCAATTCTATTGCCTTTTATTGTGTCAGCAGAACCTTGAAGATTGGCTGGTAGCTGCTAGAGCTCTCTCCAAAAAACTTGCTCATGATTCAAAGCTGCTTGGTCAAATAGTACGAGTTGCTGGTATTTTTGATAAGTTGTACTTGGGAGCAGTCGGTATTAGTATTGAGGTACGTACAAGTGCTTTCCAAGGGGATTTTGGATGACCAGGACGGTTATTATCTTGTGGGTTGTTGTTGTTAAGCATATGCTTATTGCATTACAGTAGAGACAAGCTACTGGCAATAGTGATGGTGAACCCAAATTCTGTCTGATAAAAGACACAGCAGAGTTGAAGATGCGGAGTAGTGTAATTATAGCTAGTGGTTTCACAGGAAGACAGGAGGAATATGTGGATTGTGTAACGAAATTTATAGTCTACTCAAAGTATCTTCAGTTGTTTTATGGCCTTAGATAGTCAAATGCTTGTTGAATCAAATGGCATTAGGTAGCCAGTGTTGATTAATGATATTCAGTACATGTTTTCCTTGATTTTTTTTTTACTTGCATCTTGCCATGATTACTAGTTCAGGTAATGAGACAAAAGAATATGCCACAGCGACCCTCTGGAAGGGTTTGGCAGGGGATGAAGTAACCTCTATAAAAATAGGATTTGGGTGGGAGTATTATGCTTACACAACACAGAGGCCATTTTACATCTAGCAGAATTTTATTTGCTCTTGTTTATAAAATTTCTCAGCAACCACAGGCTTGGGGGTATTGTGGCTTTTTGAAACTGGTTGAGATCCAACAGGGTGGAGGTTGAGTCTGTACTAATCACCATGGTTTGTTTCTGTGTGGGTGATGTCTTCACTACAGGTGCTTTGTCTAAAAACACAGGGTTCATACCAAAGTTTGGCTTTGAATGGAATCTGCTGTGGACTGTTAAGCCTTCATCTGATAGACGTTTCATAATTTTAAAAGGCTGGTATTTCTGGATCGAAGCTGACCCTTGAAATAACTGAGCACCATCTGCTTGATGATGTGTATGTTTCATCTATTCTGGACTAGAGCTTGATCATGCTGGTTCAGAGCTGGTTCTTTTATCTATGGCACAGTTCACCTGCGATCCCCAGTAACTCTCACACAGTGATATGAATTACTGTTATTTTGAAACTGCTGTTTGACACAAAAACTCTTAGTCCGAGAGTAAATAAGGAATCTGTCTTCCTTTGTCTTTAAGATTGTTTGCTGTTATCAAAGCCTGTGCAGGCCTTCTAGAGGGTACTAAAGAGAGCTCTGACCAACTGACAAGCTGGGAAGCATTCTTTAGGTAAAAATTGCATGTATTTGGGAGGCAGAAGCCAAAAGATATTCAGTGGTTTACTTTGTGGAAAGAAGTTTAAATTCTGAGTCTTGTATCATGAGTCTAGTATCATAAGATTACTGTGATTTGGAATGTCAAGATTTATTGCAAATGGAAAAAATACTAAGTTTTACTGGCTGAGTAGAGTTTAGGCATATGGCTTTTCATGGAAGTGTTGTCACATTTACTCTTGCATTACATGCTGGGTGAAGGCACACAGGGATTCATCAGATCCGAGTTAATGGCAGCATGTTAGAACATGACTAAATCCAAAGAAAAGGCACTATTCAGCAGCAACAGGTCTGCTGAATTTTATTGCACAATGGACATGTACCTCAGGCACTGGGGTGAGGGGGGAGTTTTGCATTTCTTACCTACAATGAAGTTCTCCATCTGAGATCCTGATGTCAGCAACAAGCACAGTCCAGGACCAGCTGTTAGTGTTCAGGCTGCAGGTAGCATCTCCTGTTGTTTAAAAAGTTGTATAGCTCAACTTGGAAACCAATGATAACTTCAATAGCACCTTAATAGCTAGAAGGGTAGTATTTGGAGTAAAACTACACCTGAACTTAGCGGTTTTGAAACTCTAGCATGGTGTTAGTTACTGTGGAATCATTTTCAGTGGCTCAGTGACAATTAGTAAATCAGCTTTTCTAATCTTGCAGTTGAAATTGTAACAGGGCAGAAAAGCTGCTAGCAAATAGGTAAAATGCTTTAAGTTTTTAGCATTAATTCTTGTAACAGTGTAATGGATTCTTGAAGGAGGGTAAGGTGTCTCATTTCTTGGTTTTAAAGGTGTGGAGAAAGCCGGTGTGTAGTGTTCTTGATGTAGATGGTTTGGCTACTTGAAGATGCTGTAGGTAGACTAGTAGCCTTCCTTGTTCAAGTGAAACACAGATTTGGCAACGTGTTCAGGAGAAAACCTTTTTTATTTAGGGGCTTTGAGAAGCTTTCCCCTGTTAAAAGACTTGAATTACCTGAATTACAGACAACTGTAGGAAGAAGTTAGCCATGGGTCAGTTCTTCTTTGCTAGAATAAGGTAACTTTTCATCACACTCTTAGATGTTTGAACCACACTGAACAGTGACTTGCTTGGTTTATTTGCTGAGCACCCTTAGAAAAATCTCTTCAGGGCATGCTTACTTGAATGAACTGCTACAACTCTTCATTTCAATGACTTATTGTTCATACTGTTGTTCTAATAGGGAAACTTTCAGGTTTTTGGCTGAAGATTTTTGATGTAGGGGAGATTCCCCCTTCTCCCCTGCTGTTTTGGATTTGTTTTAAACTTTCTGTTCTTGATCTTATCCTTGAGTCAGGATAGTGATTTTTACTGGCACAAATGAACCTTTTGTTGCATTTTACAGGCCAGGATAGTGAAGTCCTTAAAAAGAAAGTTTTTGTTTAAATAGATACACTTACAGAGATAAAATTAGACTTGTTGAATTTCAGTGTAGGGTCATCTTGTTCCATGTAGTATTATGAAACAACAGCAGAAATAAGCACAAGATAAGTTTTATGTTTCTGTTAAGAAAAAACAAACAAACCCACAAAAAACCATTGTCTCTTGAATTTCTTGCATTACATTATGTTCCTAGAATGCACAACTGAAATGGGAATTTATGAATAAAATTAAGACCGGAGCTATAATTTATTGTAATAGAGGGGAAATCTGAATATGTTATGCAAAAGGTATTTTTAGAATCAGTTGATCCTAAAAAGCTGACAGCTTTTTCTACATCAATATTAAAATAATCTGAAGAAGTAAGTCGGGTTTTGTTAGTATTAGGTTGGTGCAAAAGTAATTGCAGATTTGGAACATGAATTTTAAATCATTATAACTCAGCTCAAACACATGTTTATTAATCAAAATAGGAACCATTACAACCAACACATTTTTGCCAACAAGAAACAAGTTTATTTATTCCTGTAGTGTAAAAACCTGTCTTTCGGGATTCAATGAGTCTTTGGAAAGCATTTTCTTCATCCTGCTGGTTGTGGAAGTTCTTTTCCTGCAAAAAGTTGTTGAAATACTTGAAGAAGTGGTAATTGGTTGGCGAGAGGTCAGGTAAATATGGCGGATGAGGCGAAACTTCATAGCCCAATCCATTCCACTTTTGAAATGTTGGTTGTGTGACATGTGGTTGGGCATCATTGTGGAGAAGAACTAGGCCCTTTCCATTGACCAGTGCTGGCTGTAGGTGTTACAGTTTTCAGTGCTTCTCATTGATTTGTTGAGCATCCTTCTCAGATGGAATTCCCTTGCCTGGATGGAGTCACACCTACAGCCTTTGCGTAGGACGCTGCCAGTTGTTTTTCTGGTGACAAACAGGAGCGCAGCAACTGGAGGTGGCCACACTAGTTGCAGGGGTGAACCATTATCCACTGCTGCATTCTTCTCCTCCCATTTCTTACTCCTGGCTCGCTTTCCACACTTGAGGGGACAACTTATGCAGTGGCTTTCCTCTCAGCTTCACAAGACATTCCACACTTGGTGGCCTTGTTGCAGCACAGGAGATTCATGCGTAGGTAAAAGGACTGTAAGGATCTCTTAAGGGTATGCAGGTTGTGAGGTGACCCAGGGGAACTGCATGAGGCATGGGCTTGTGATGTGCAGGCTTGATCTAATTCTGTTAAGAAATAAAACAAGCATATGGCCCAAGTTTTTATACTTTTTGTACTCCTCCTGTAGGTCTGGAAAGAATCTTATTTACATTTCATTGTTTTAAGTTTCTTACAAGGTGTTAAAAAGTTATGTTCAGAACTTCTCAATAGTTTCTGGTTTTAATTCTGCTGCTCAGCTCTAGTGGGCTGTATGTAGGTACTGTTCCTGTGATCAGTGTTTCCCAGCATCCGATCATCTACTCTTACCTTTCGTAGTACTATTTTTTCACACTTATGGGGAAAAAGAATTTTTCAATTTTTCTTTGGTACTTGAGGAATAAATGGGCTGTTAGGATTTCTACTGTCTCGTAATTATGGCATCATGCACCAGTAATGTATAGTTCCAAAAATTAAGCTAGAAATATTGTAACTGGAGTACTTGTAGTCATTTGCCAGGGAGACCTGCAAGTGAATTTTAAGCATTATTTTTTGGTTGTTAAGTATTTAACCTAGCTGAAGTCACCTGCAAGGAAAAGCATTCCAAAAGCCTCCTTCTGTGACACGGGCAGGAAAGCTGTTGGCAGGATTTGGTTAGCGTATGAGACAAGAGTGGGGCCTCAACTAAACCAGCTCTCATAATTTAGGGTGGCAAGAAGTCTTAAAGCTGATTTGGCACTCAGCAGAAACAGCCTGCTGAGAAAGAGGATAAAAAGGATCTTCACTTCAGGCTGTAATTCAGTTTGCAGTTTGGAAATGGTGCCAGATTGAGCTTCCTGGCTGCTCACGCTGGTTCCTATGTGCACTGGATTTGAACAAAACCAAGTCAGTATAATACCTTCCCAGTCTTTTCAGCAGATTACTCTTTAGCTGGATCAGTTCCCTGCTACTTTTCATCACGCAGCTGCACAAATACTTCTGTTGGCACAACAGTAGGAGCAGTGTAGGGGCAGGAATGAGCAGCTGGGGACACGAGCGCTTTAGCTCAGCTTAGGGATCCACCAGCCATAGTCTGCGTCATCGGTCTGTTTAAGGAGAAGAACAGTCTCGTGATGGGGCTTGTCTGCAAGCTTGATGCCTAGCTCTAGGAGGCTGCATAAATAGTCTGGGATTTTAGCTTGCACAGGCTTCTAAAATATCAATATGTTTCAGCTGAATCCCATTTTAGCTGGAGAAGGCTGGACATGTGAGAATGCCATACTATGTCAGTGACTTTATTGTTCTTTGATAGCAGGAGTTGAGATGCCCTCTGTAAGCATTGCTGCAGCCCTCAAATGAAACTATCTGTGACATGCACGGGGTATTTCTAATTCAGTCTTGATTATCTGCTGCAAAATGTCCACAAATGCTCTTAGTTCCTCTCTGGATAGAAGAGGCCATTGGCTTCACTTGAGTGCTTTCCTTTTGATTATCTAGCTGAAAGCTGAATTGTTTAATTGTGTGGACAACTTGTTGAAGCACTGATGGGGAGTAGAGACTGCTTGTGTTTGGAGCACCATTGAGTGAAGGAGATAGAAGATAACTAATTTCTTCTTGCTTTGTAAGTCCTTGTAAGCCATGCTTATGAGAGCAAAGTCCTTCTGGCTGAATTCAGCTAAACAAACTATCCATTACTCTTTAAAATGATCCATTCAGTTAAGATTCCTTGATAATTGATGTCACCGATATCTTCAGCAGTGATAACTGGCATTAAGTTGTTTCAGCACCATTGGTGTCCAAATGCTGTGTTGCTGTGTTATTTCTTTAACAATGGTAAGGCATGAGGGGTTTTACAGTTTTTCTATTAGCATATTCTTGCTTTTTGCAGTAACTGAGCGGAGGTGCATCAAGGGATGAAGCTAGAGTCAGAATAGGTTGGTTTGTCAGTAGGCTGATTATGGAGAAGTTTGCATGAGTGGACAACACTGATACACAGAAAGTAACACTGGGGCAACTGACACTTCAGTGTTACCAGGTTGAGTGGAAGTAATACATACCATGCAATTGGCAGGGATATGGCTGGTCAGGTACCCAGTGAAGAGGCATCTTGCAAAAAAATCAGTGTTTCCAAAAGGTGCTTCTGATCTCCAAAATGTGAATGGCATGTTTAGTTGCCTGTTGATGGCTGAACTGTTGCATCACTTCAACTGGTGCTTAGGAACTCCTTGGGAGGCAGTAGCTGGAACACTTTTACTTGCTCTGCTCTCAAAGGGCATTAACTTTCTGGAAATAAGTTTTAGAAATAATATTCCATGTAAAGTTTAAGTAGACTCTTGAATGGTATCCCTACAGTGATGCAATATGTATTTTAAGAGACTGACTCACTTTTGAAATACTGCCAACATTCTGCAAAAAGGAAGATCTGAGTAATATTATCAGAAAATATGTCTACAGAGACAGTTAATAGCCGAGAATTTTTTTTCCCTGAAAGACGTATCTCCAATAAACAGGGTGTTGTCTGAGGATGAAGCTGTATCTACCAATATATTTAGCTTTGTTATAGAAGACGACCACAGAATTGGGGTCTTCTAAAGATTTTTTTTTTTTTTTTTGTTGAATTTTGGAAGTAAGGTCTTATTGAAAAAAAAAAATATGGAAAACATACTTGAGAAATCCCATCTGTAAATACAGTGTAAGCAGACTGAAGAGTTACAGATGAAAACTAATATGAAACCTTAGTATAAAAGAGTATAAAAGCTGTCAGGGAAGGTAAGTTGAAAGGCTCTAACTGCAACACAAAATGCACACAAGAAGACCGGACTAATTAATCATGCTGGAAAGCTACTCAAGTCAGTACATGAAATGAAAACCTGTGTCAATTAAGCTAAATTCTGAAATTTAGCTCAAATTTTGTGTTTCTGCCAGCTGGAAACTGAAATGAATGGTAGTTTTATTTTTTGTGTTCTGTATTAAAGACGGAAGCATAACTAATGCTATTATCAATACACGTAGTTTTAGATGTGCATATTGTCTGAGTACTGGCCTTTTGCATTTGCATGAGCTCTGAGCTGAAGCAGCCTGTAGCTTCCACGTCTCTTTATGTTCTTGAGTACTATGGGGAAAAAATGCACAGTTTCTGCTTCATGTCCTATCCAGTGAATGGTTCATGGACAATTCGTTTGATTGTGAAGCTTCATTTTCAGTTCAGGGTGGGAAAGGGAGAAGATATTGGTGCTGTACTTAGTGACCCAGACCTTTACCCTAGTTGTTATTAATAAAAAGGAGAGCTGTGACAGCCTTATTCCCTCTGATGAGATATTTTCATGTCTTGCTCATTTCATTTTGTGCCAAAGCCAGCTTAAAAGTCACTCTGAGACAGCTTTCTTAGGCCGTAGATGAAAGAAAAATAGATAATAGCTATTTATAATAATCAGACTGGTTGGACAGAAGATGATACCTGCTGATGATTAGATATATGTTGGTCAAGACAATGAAAACTAGGGGGTGGCAGGGGAGGTAAAGAATGTTTGTTCTTGTTTTCCCTGGCTGTTTATCCTACCTGCAGTTTTTGGCCTCTGTAGTTTCCTTGAAATGAGAATAGTCTTCACAAAATGGTCAACATTTTGGCATTGGACTTTTTGAACTCTTATACGGTGGTATGGAAAACTGAAAAGACAGGGGTCTGTGTATCCACGTTTCCTCTTCGTGCACAGATGTGCGGGGGGGTGGGGGTGGAGGGGGCAAACTGAAAAGATGAGTGAACATGTGGACCATGGTGCTAAGCATCTACACCAAGATGCCACTTCAGTAATTTTGCCCATTTTTCATCAGTTTGCATCTGTTTATCAGCCTTCTAAATAAAATTCTACAGAGTTTTTCTTGTACTTGGATGCTTATGTCAACATTGGGTTTAAGCCTGTTATTGTGAAGGGAGCTCTGATTCTGTTAAAAGTGTGTCTCAACTTTCTTCAACAGGTTAATTGATGTAAAAAAAAAAAAAAAAAAAACAACAACCAACCAACCAAAAAACAAAACAAAACAAACAAACAAACAAAAAAAAACAAAACAAAACAAAAAAAAAAAAACAAAAAAAAACAAAAAAACCCAAAACAAAACAAACCCAACAAAAACACAAAACAAACCAAAAAACCAAACAAACTTGACAGAAGCCACAGGTTCAAATGTTGTGAATGCTTTAAATTGTCTGGTAATAGTGGAAATTGGCCTATTCAGATGGGCAGGCTGATGGCAATAGGGAAAACCAGATCCAGTGTAATTGTCTGGGTACTTCTTTGGTCACTTAAGTGCCAAATATATAGTTTGGTAGGCTAAGCCTTTATTTGCTTGCAAAATTTCAGCCTCACTTGTGTACATTAAATCTGAATCCATATAGTTAGCTTGGCTGTGCAAGGCCTTGATTTGTCATATCATGAAAGGAACACTAAATCAGTTCTTAAGATCTTTTAAGGCTGAAAATAAATCTTTGAACTTGAAATAGGATGAACTAAACAACAGAGCCTACTGCTACCTGGAGAGCTTGTATGCTCAAGGTGTAATGTTAACGTATAAGCTAAAGCGATGGAAGATGCTAACAGTTCAGAATGTGTTGCAGTGTGAAAGCTGTTAAAAACTATAGTAGGAGGCAAGGACTCAAGTCTCTTGTTGGGCGTTACTGTGTCCCTGGTGGGTTTCCATTTGCATTGTTAAGTTTAAGCTTTCTACTGGTCTTGCTGTCTAAAAGGTGTGTGACAAAGCTGGTGTTGAGTCAAGCTGAAGGTGACTTGAGGTGTTGGAAGTCTCTGGAGCAGTCAAATAAATAAGTGACCAAACAAGAAGGGGTCAGGGTCCCTTCCATACACTTTGTGGCCTGTCTTGTAGACAGATGTCGAGGGTTTAGATTGCGGAGTGACAACAGAAACCCTGGCAGATGTATTGTTAACCTCCTTTCCCCCCCCCCCGCCCCCTTTCCCCTTTTGCCCCTCCCTCTCCCCCCCTTCCCGCTAAGGACAGGCCATCAGGAGGGAAAGAAGGACAGAGATAAGAGAGTTGGAAAAATTAAAAATGTTTTTCTAATGCTACTAATAAAAATAGAGAAAATAATACAAAATATACAAAACCAATCTTGAAAGTCTCAGCAACTGCAGAGCTGGCACCCAAAGTCCTGGACTGGACTCCGCAGCCAATCGGAGCTGGATTCAGTCTGTCACTAGGCCTCAGTTCGCAGGGACAACTTGCAAGGTCCTCTCCTAATGTCGGCCATAAGCAGAAGGGAAAAGGAAAAGGCAAAGGGATGAGATCCTCGTGATCTCCCACTTTTATATGAAGTATTCACGTGAATGGAATGTTATACACAGTTGGTCAGTTTCTTGGTCACTTGTTTCTTGTCGCCCCTCTCGTGAGATGTTCATCTGTGCTTATCAATAAGTTTGCATTCCATTGCTAGCTTTACCAAAACATGTGTCTGATTCTCCAGGAAAATGCAGCTAATATGAAGGCTTTAGCTGACAGGCAAATTCACTAAAAGAGAGACTTGTTTTTAACAAAACCAGGACAACAGACTATTGAACAAACAAGTGTGTACAATAGCCAACTTTGCCCCTGACAAAAATCTAGGTAAATAAATACTTTTTAAAAAAAATATTTATTTTTATGCTAGGGTTCTCTGGATTATTTTGCTGCTGTGCCTCTGGACTGTAAGGTGTCTGCTTAATGGCAAATGGAGAAAGTGTGAACTCTCTTCCTCTGTACACCATATATGTGTGTGTGTGCGTGTGTGTATATATATATGTACACACACATGCATACACACAGTCTGTTATAAATCATCAGACTTATTATGGGACTTAAACAGAATAGCTTAGAATGCAGTTTATAAATTGAGTGTGAGAATGTGTAAGAAAGAACAACATTCTAAGTTTGTAAATGTGCTTTACACCTGTTCACAACCAGTAAATTCAGTCTTAACGTGTTTTAACTTACAACCAGGCTTTAATGTTTCCTATGTATAGCTTGTAACCAGGAGCTTTTTCATGTTGGGCTTAAAAGGAATTGCTGGCCATTTAGTTCAATTGGGAGCATATAGATTGTTTAATGATTGTCTTGGTGAAGTATGGCAGTAGCTGTTTTACAAGCCTTCTCTAATCTTTCTAAATGAAAATTCCTGACTTTCTAGTATTGTATAGTTTGTTGGTGGGTTTTTTTTGTATGTTTGATTTTTTTTTTTGTTTGGTTTTTGTTTGTTTGTTTTTGTTTTCTTCCCTTCAATGGAATTTCAAAATCTTTCACCTGCAACACAATGGTAAGCCAAGAAAAGAACTTGGTAATAATTCACATGGAAACTATTGGAGGGAGGGGGGATATATTTGGGTGGAGCTCAAAGGTAAGCGTTTGGTTTGTCTTTGCGTCATTTTTCTCATATGAACTCTTAGAAGTGGAGTTAGTTTTAACTCAGTTATATGAATATGTGTGAGAATTTGCCATGTTTAGACACCTTTGTGGATTGATTTTGATCAGCTCTGATCCTCTCAGTTTTTTGTTTTTTGTTTTTGTGGTTGGGTTATTTTTGTTTTGTTTGTTTTTTTTTGTTTTTCCTCTCTTCCCCTCAAACCTCAGTTTGCCTTAGATGGTCTTGAATTCCACAAAGTCTGGGCTAAGCCAAAACCAAATTTATTAATTGGCGAGTATTAAGAAAAAAAAAATCTGTCCAACTATTAGCAATTATTGTGGAGAAATGTGAAATCTCTTTTGACTGAGTAATTTTTCCATCAGTGTAGGGACATGAGTGAGATACTCTTAAGTGCCAGAAAGAAATGAAAGCATCTTTCAGGTCATGTCAGTGTGACTGCATGGCTGTTAGCCTGTCTAAAAAGATTTGCCCTCTGTAAGTTTGCTTACAGTACATGCATCATTTCACAAATAGATGCAACTTGCACAACCACCTAAGGCATAACATAGGCCAGGAGCTGAGGTGGATGTACAAGCTATGTGAACCTCTTGTCTCTTGATGTACTTGATACCTCCAGAATTGTATTTAAGTTAGGTTACAGGTTGTACTGTGTGCATATTTTGTGGATGTGGAATGAATTTGCGTAGCTGTCAGGTCCACCCCTTTCTGGATGGCCTAAGTCCTTTAAATTGATAGTTGAGAGAAGAGTCTCTATTTCTGAAAACAGAGAACCTTTGTAAAGGATATGATGACTGGAGCACATAAAAGCTCAGTATTTGACTGCCGTAAAGACAAGGGTGAACATTGTAGATTCTAATTGAATTTCCCTGCTTAAAAAACCAAACAAACAAAACCAACAAAAAACTCAAAAGAAAACCAGCAGATCTTTACACTGTAAACATGACACCTTCTTGAGCAGGGTCTAGTACGTAGTAGTTTTAAAATCTAACTTGACTTGGTTAAATGCAATAGAAAATTTACAGGTATAATTGCAGAGAATTTTTTCATGCTTGACAAGCTTTCCTTGAAAAACTGGGAAAGAACTATGTAGCATTTTCTAAGTGTACACAGAATTGTTAAGCCTTAGTTAATACGTGCCAATCTGGTGTGAATGTTAGATGGCACATATGGTGTGGTTCACATTTCATGCTTCAAACTTATTATCTCAATGTTCGTTTTAAGTGTTTTGCATGCTATATGTTTCAAGACATGAAAGAACTTCTTTATTTTAATCTTTACCTCTAGACCTAAATTGATTTTTCTGTGAGCAGCAGTTTGACACAGAAGTTCATGTTCAACTTTCTCTTGGCAAAGTTTATACTTCATAACAGAGATGGGGTTTTGGGGCGTGGGGGAAGAGGAAAACTTAAGTTGTTTTTGACCTGTATGGTGCCCTTGTCACAAGCTACATGCTTTTAAGACATTATTACTAACTAATTATCTCTTAATCTGTTTCAAACAAACAAAACTTGCTGATTTTTCTGAAACACCTCCAGAAACAATCTCTTATTGCAATTTGATCTGAGATTTCCAATAAAAACATTTAAATTGTTAAACAGAAGTAATCTTTAAGGCAGGGAGATAACTGACAAATTCAAATGCGGTGTTACAAAACACACTGCCATTCCGGCTTTGCTTTTCTTGATTCTGCCGCATTACTGTAAAGCATGGGCTGGTGGCTGATGTTTAATTTCCACATTTCAGTGGGACAGAAATGAAACACCTGTCTCCGTCCCATTAAAATATTTTGTGAAGATATGTGTATATCTCTATGTATATAGAAACATGTCACATATGTAAATGTAATTAACTGAAGTTTATGCTTCTGGATGCTAGAAACACTAAATGCAAAAAACAAGGGCAGCATTTATAGCATTCTTACAGTTAACAAATAAGTTTTAGAAAATGAGTTATCAACACGTTAAGTCACATTGGATATTGATGTTTGGAAGTATTTTAGCTGGACAGGTTTCGTATTTCCAGTTACATAAATTTTGCATAAGACAGATGCATTTCAGTGGCAAGTGAAATAGAAGGTGTTTGTTTTGTTTGTTTGTTGTATATTTATAAACTGAATAAATGTTTGTGATTGATTTGGTGGACTGAACTCTTTAATGTGGATCATTGTGGTTTCAATAGAAAGGAAATGAATTAAGCTTAGTTGCAAGTGTATGAGAATGAGAGCTAGATGCTGGAAAAATTTCTGCTGAAATGGAAGGTTCCAATCATCCAGAAGGTGGAGGTGCCTAACCCAAAAGACATTTGAGGAATTCTTAATTAAAAAAAAAAAAAAAAAAAAAAAAAAAAACCACACCCAAAAAAACAAAACAAACAAAAAAACAAAACAAACAAACAAAAAAACCCCAAAACAAAACAAAAAAAAAGCCCAAAAAACAACAAACGCTGTGTATTGCAGGCAGGATTGTTGTACAGGGCTGACCTGGTAGTTTGCTGTCAGTTCTCAAGGAATGCAACTAAATGAAGTGTTTAATCTCCCATCAGATGAGCATTATGAATGGGGGTATGGTGATTTGTTGGTTTGTCACATTTACGCTTCTGTGAACTTGAGATGGATCAATTTGTCTCATCGTGTAACTAGAATGGAGATACCAGGAGTTTGATGCGGCTCTGTTAAACAGGCAGTCTACAGTGTAAAAGCCCCTGCAACAAAGCCATTGGAGTAGAAATGAGCTCCCTTCCTTTGCTTTGGGCCATAGTTCACAGTTGCTGCACTGTAGGGGCTGCCACATGATGGAAAAAGCTTCTTTTGTAAAACTGAACTGAGGGTTAGGGCTCTAGAAGGTCGGGGGGTCCAAGAGAACTGGGTAATATTCGAACATCACTTCCTCCAAGTTCAAGACTGATTAATCCCTACAAGCAAGAAATCAAGTAAAGGGAGTAAGAGGCCAGCACGGATGAGTAAGGAGTTCAGTCAAAACTCAGGTGGAAGAAGGGTGTTTATGTAATGTGGAAAAGGGGACAGATCACCTGGGAGGAATATAAAGTGGCTGGTAGAGTATACAGGGATGCAGTGAGGAAGGCCAGGTTCCACTTGGAATTAAATCTGGCCAGGGATGTCAAGGACAAGAAGAAGGGCTTCTCCAAGTATATCAGCAGCAAAAGGGAGGTTAGGGAAAATGTAGGTCTGCTGCTCAATGAGATGGGTGCCCTAGTGACAGATGATACAAAGAAGGCAGAGTTACTGAATGCCGTCTTTGTTTCTGTCTTTACTGCTAGAGACCAGACCGCAGGAATCCCAGGCCCTAGAGATAGGAAAGAACATCTGGCAAAAGGGGGACTTTCCCTTGGTTGAAGAGAATCAGGTTAGAGATCATTGACACAAAAATCCGCAAATCCATGGGCCCCGAAGGGATGTGCCCAAGAATGCTGAGAGAACTGGCAGATGTTATTACTAAACTGCTCTCCATCATCTTTGAAAGGTCATGGAGAACAGGAAAGGTGCCTGAAGACTGGAAGAAATCCAGCATCACTCCTGTCTTCAAAAAGGGCAAGAAGGACAATCCAGGAAACTACAGACCAGTCAGTTTCACCTCCATCCCTGGAAAGGTGAATAAACAACTAATTCTGGACATCATCTCCAAGCATGTGGAGAAAAAGGAGTTTATCTGGAGTAGTCAGCATGGATTCAACATCCTCATAGGCAATCTCAGGAAGTGCAGGCTAGATGAATGCACAGTGAGATGGATTGAGAAGTGGCTGGATGGCAGAGCTCAGAGGGTTGTGATCAATAGTGCGGAGTCTGTTTTGGGGGCCTGTAGTTAGTGGGCTTCCCCAGGGGTCAGTACTGGGTCCCGTCTTGCTCAAGCTGTTCATCAGTGACCTGGACGGAGAGACTGAGTGCACCCTCAAAGTTTGCTGATGATACAAAACTGGGAGGAAGGGCTGACACACCAGAAGGCTGTGCTGCCATTCAGCTGGATCTGCACAGGCTGGAGGACTAGTGGGAGAAGAACCTAATGAAGTTTAATAAGGGCAAGTGTAGGGTCCTGCACCTGGGGAGGAGTAACCCCAGGCACCTTTCTTGTGAGAAGAGACTGAGACAGCTGGGTCTGTTCAGCCTGGAGAAGTCTGAGAGGGGACCTCATCAGTCTTTACAAATATCTCAAGGATGAGTGTCAAGAGGATGGAACCAGACTCTTTTCAGTGGTGCCCAACATTCCATTTGAATATGAGGAGAAACTTCTTTACTTTGAGGGTGCCAGAGCCTTGCAACAGGCTCCCCAGAGAGGTTGTGGATTCTCCTTCTCTGGAGACATTCAAACCCCACCTGGACACATTTCTGTGCGATCTGCTATGGGGGAACCTGATTTAGCAGGTGGTCTCCGGAGGTCCTTTTCAGCCACAACCATTCTGTGATTATTTGAAAGGGGGGTGTGTGGGTGTGTGTGTGTGTGTGTATGTATGTGTGTTCAGAGCTGTAGTAGTGTCATTTCTCTGACTTCCAAAAATTCAGATGAAGTAAGCAATTTTTCATGGGTGGTTTGTTGAAGGAGTTTCCAGTGTGAAGGCTTTTACCATGTATTCTCTGTGATAATCAAACTTCCCAGGTATAAATTAGTTCAGGTATTTGCTTACCGACAATGAAGAAGGATTTTCCAGATACTGAATTGCAGTATTTGGAAGACCGAAGTCTCTCCCCTGTGCAACTTGGCAAGAAGAATATGAAGCTACTGGAATGAAATGCAACTAAACCTGTCATAATCATATTAGCTTGAAGTGCTATGTTAAGCGGTAGCATCAGTAGAATTATGCTTTCTGTGATACTGCACTGATTAATGGCAAAGTAATTAAGAATGACAGTATCAGAGTTGATCCAGCTTGAGTTACTTCTGCTGTTCAGAAGTACAAGTAACTGTGGTCAAAACCAAAGCAAATGCTCAGTTTAGCACTTGACTTGAGTTGTCTTTAATTAGAGTAAGTAACAGTTTCACCTATTTGTGAAAATCCCTCTTAGAAGCTGTTTTCTAGTCAGAGAAGATAGATGTGTTCCTAGAAAGATGGTTTCTTGTGGACTGTAGTTTGCCAGCATAGCATTTTTGATCTAACCATCCCTTACGTTTATTGTATTTCTCGACCTCCCAAGTAGAATGCCTTATTTGTATAAAAATTCACTACAGTTCCACAAGCAGACTATTACTGTATCTGTTGGATTTTTGGCTTGTTAAACCACAGTATGCAAAAAGGGCACAAACATTTCACACATGCACACCCCCAGCATTTGCAGTTTTCTTGGTCAGAATCTTTGAGATTAGAGAGCTGCTGTTGTCTCTGTTAACCTTTAGCAGAAGATTACTAAAGGGAGGTGGATACAAATGGCTACATTGTTTGATTTGCCTTGACAGGAGTGAATAATCCTACAGTAAGTTATCATGTTTCATTACAACCTTATATATGACAGGTCGACCACCCATCTATTTAAACTTGACGACTGTTAGGGAAGAAGCAGTATACTCAGTAAGCTGCGGCAGTCTGTTTCCTAACCAGGACTCTGTAGTTAATTTAAGATTAAATTGTTAAATGTGTTGCTATGATTTTTAAAACAATCTTTAGATCTTGTTTGTATGTTTACAATGCCAGTGCTTCCTCTGTCACTTTTTCTTCAGAGATCAAGTTATGGGCCTATGATATTGTTGGCATTTATTCCTATTTAACAACTTGCTGCAATCATCTAGATTTGTAACAGGGAAGATTAATAGTGTGATAAATAGATGAGGTTTTCTGAGATTATTCACTTGAAGAGAAAAATAACTCAGAACTTCAGATGCTAATATGTAATCTTAACAGTGACTTTGTTAATGTGTTCATTAATTTTGTTTACATAAAGCAGCTCAAAGTTTGATTGCATATAGTCCAGTCAGAGAGGTTACTCCAGCAGAATTAGGACTGAGTTATCCTATCATATTGAAAATAGTGGTATTATTCATCCCACCCTTTCCGGTAATTGTTTCCCGTTTTAAGGATAAGCTTCATTTTAGGTGTTTTTCAGTGGGTGAATAAGAACAGAAGAATGAGAAACACATTTAGGAAATGTAATTCTAGGCACTCAGTGGTTACTGTACAAAGTTGACATGTAGACTTGGGATTTCTGGAACAAGTTGTGAAAACTCAATGGTAATACAGAATGTCTCAGTGAACAATGAGATGGTGGTGTTGTACCTTCCTTCCCAGGTCCAATGATAAATTAGACTTCAGGAGCAATCAGTTCAAGGGAGAAACTCTTGAGACAGTGAATTAGGTGAAGTCCAAGAAAGTTCATGATATCAGTTTATCTGTAGGAAATATGCCAAATAGTAACATAAAAGGCAAGCAAAAGTTCAGCCAGAGTTGAAAGAAGAGATGGACTTTGAGAGCAACAAGAAGAGCTGCTGCTGCTGCTACATTAACAGCAGAAGACTAAAGAAGGAAAAAATATGCCTGCTGCTGAGAGAGGTGAGTGATTTAGTTACCACTGATGCAGATGAGGCTGAGGTACTCACTGCCTTCTTCTCCATGATTTATTAGGTCTTTGTACCTATGGACAGGATTGGATTTGGGGAGGAGAGGAACAACCAGTAGTGGAAGAGGCTCAGGTGAGGGTGCTCCTGAAGTCTTGACCTATGCAAAGTCCATGGGACCAGGTGGGATGCATCTGAGGGTGCTGAGAGATCTTGACCTGAGAATAGCCATACTGTATCATCCTTGGAAGGTCGTGGGAATTGGAAGAGTTGCTCAATGACTGGAGAATGGCAAATGCTCCACCTGTCTTCAGGAAAGGCAAGAAACACCCAGGGAACTACAGGTTGGCCAACTTCACTTCGATCCATGGAAAAATCATGAACCAAGTCTACTTGGAAGTCATTTGCAGACATGTGAAAGTGTGGTTGTTGATTTCGAGTAGCCATCATGGGTTTACCAAAAGTAAATCATGTCCGACCAACCTGATCACCCTCTCTGAAATGACTGAGTCTGTGAATAAGAAAGAGAGCAGTGGATATGATCTGCTCTGATTTCAGCAAGGCTTCTGGCGTGGTTTCCCTGCAGCAACAACTTTGTATTCAAGTTGAAACACTGTGATCTAGGTAGGTTGACTGCTTGTTTAGTGAAAAAACGCCTGGACCTTCAAGGTCAGAGGGTAGTGGTTAATGATTCAATGTATACCTGTTAAAAGTGGAGTTCCTCTATTCTGAGCCCTGTGCTGTCTCACATCTTGATCAATGACCTGGAGAAGACAGTGTACCCTCATTAAGTTTGTGGGTGTCAGCAGGCTGGAGAGTATAGTCCACATGCTTGAGGGCAGAATTCTATTCAGAGGGGTCTAGACAGGGTAGAGTTATGTGCTGACCTCACGAAATCCAAGAAGGACAAATATGAAGTCCTGCACATGGAATGGATTAACTTCCTGCATTGGTACAGTCTGGGGACTGAGTGGTTGATATCAGCTCTACATAGGTGACTGTGGCTTTCCCGGTGGGCAGAAGGCTAAACTCAACCCAGCAGTGTGCTTTGGCAGTGAAGAAGAGTAACAGCATCTTGGGCTATGTTAACAGGAGCATCGCTAATAGATTAAGATGATGAATTTTCACCCTGTACTCAGTATCTGAAATATTGTGTTGAGTTTTGGGCCAGTTCAAGACAAATATTAGTAAATTTGAGAGCAGGTCCAGCTGTTGAGGCACAAACATTGTTGGGCTGGAACCATTGCCCTGTGAGGAGGGACTGAGGTAATCGGGCTTGTTAAACCTGGAGACAAGACAACATGAGAGGACCTAATAGTAGCTTTCTGATACCTGGAAGGAGGGAACTGAGAAAATGAAGTCGGGGTCTTTACATAAAAAGCAAATGTCTTCAAACCACCCCATTTAATTGCTTACAAGTCCTTCTTATCCTGTACACCTTCCTGGGCAAGTTTAGGCTGCAAAAGTCTGGTATGTAAACGCTAGCTCTGTAGGCAGAATACTGAAGCTTCAATTAATGGTTGTGACAAAGTAGTACTAAAAATCACGAACTCAAGCATCATCACAACTCTGCCGAAATTCAGGTGGCTTTCTGCATGTAGGCCTCTGTAAAGGCAATTCTACAAACTGCCTGAATGTTAACTGTGAGGAATTTTTTTAAGATGAAGTGCAATACATATAGTACTATGAGCTATAATTGATTTTTCGATATGCCAGCAGTGAACTAATATGTTGGTTTTGAGCAAAAATATACTGAGAACTAAATTTAAATCAGATTTAATATTAAAAAAGACTTGGAGGATGAGAATTGCATCTATGAGTAGTGAGACGTTATCCTTTACCCTCAAGTCTGAATCTCTCTCGTGTGCCTGTGTGAACCAAAAAGAAAGGTTTAGAAATTTAATTAGGAACAACAGAGCTGTAACTTCTAACTCCATCAATTTAATCTTGCAATGAAACTTCAAGAAAAAGTAGAAAATGAGCATAGAGATGAGTTTGTATTAAAGCATACAGAAAATAAGGAAAGTATTTCAGTTACTTTTTTTTTTCCCTTACTCCTTACCCACATTTACTCACATGTGTTTTTGCTTTCTGTAGGTATGCAGGCTGTTGAAACACTGTACGGTTTTGTGCCTTTGCAGGGTGCTGGGGTGTGCTGAGGAGCAGGTGACCTGCTGCTGGTGGGCTCAGGGTTACAGGCAGGCACAGCTGGGCTCCCCCCTCCCTGTCCCCACGGTGGGAGCACCGCATGAGTCTGGGCTCAGCACTTGCTGGGGGGGAGGCAACAGTTGCTGGCCTGGCCCAAATGCGCCTGCAGTTGCAAATGAAAGAGTTCCCTATGTAGCCCGTGTTTAGCTTGGAGTTAGGCAGTGTGTTTAGAATGTCTTTTTTTTTTTTTTTTTTTTTTTTCCCCCCCTGATTATTTGAGGGATAATTGTTTCTTTGATAGGTTTGCCCACACGATGTTGGCCCAGGCAGCGTGTAGTACTACATAGATACTTACTGGCCTGTCACAGTGAGCTGCATTCATGTTCGGCAGTAAACCTGGCATCCTGTTGTAAGTCGAATTGCTTACATAGTTGGCATAGTCTTACTGAAGTAATTGCTGATGTATGGAGCAGTGTTTCATGGTGAAACACTCTTTCAAGTGCCTGAGTCATGTTATAGGCATGTTGTCTGGAAATGGCTAAGAGAGATTCCTTGTTGGTTCCCTTTGTACTCTCATTTCCTGAACAAGAACGGGGAGGTTCAGTAATTTTCTTTTTTGTGTAGCAGACTGAGATGGGATCATGGTGGCCCTCGATGAGGACAGCCTGTGTCTTAGGTCTGTTGGGAAAGGTATTGGTGCTGCAAATTGACGTGCTTGCTGTGACACAGATCAAAAGTTTTCCCATTTGTATAACTAATTGTCAGTGACACACTTTGTGATGCACATACCAGGGAGACATTCTGTCATAATAGTGAGCACAGGTGAAATAGTAGAAGAGGATCCTGCCTTTCTCAATGTGCTTAAAAGAAGCTTTTCTTAGTCATGTCGCTTTTTAATGAGCTAATTTTCTGTTAGCCACTTTAAAAGAAAAAAAACAAAACCAAAACATGCCACTTTGTTTGGAAGCCCTGGAAACAAAAGGCAAGGTTCATGAAGTATTGGCAAATGTATGCAGAAATCTGGAAATTATCTGTCTTGCTCCTAGTTTTGCTGTACAAGTTGTTAAACAAGTCTGTGGAGAACCAGTGCTGACAGGGAAGCTGGAATCTTCGTCTGCCCAAATTTATCTGTTGAACAGAACAGGAATGAGTAATGTTCCAGATTACAGTAAGAGAGAAAGGACTGTCTTAATTCAGGGTTGTTGTTTTTGAGTTCTTTAAGCACCAATGTGGCAATATCTAATTTAAAGCAAATCAGCATATTCTTTTTTTCCTTGGCGTAAACTAGGTAACTTAGGTAATGCAGAGGCCAAATTTGAATTCAGCTCTTCCTGAAACATTAGGATAACAGCCTGTGAATAAGACTTAACCTGTAGTCTGATAAAACTGGCATTTCCAGAGCTGTTGTGTAATAGAGATGTTGAGGTAGTTTGCCTAGAAGTGCTCCAGTTATGCCTGGATTTCTTGTGTGTGCCCTGTGCCATTGTGACATACTGTCACTCAGTCTTGGAAAATGGCAATTAAACTGAAATTTTTCCATTGTTTTTAAGATCTTGTTTTTGTCAACCCAACCGAAATGAGCTAGTCTCTTCTATCTCGGTGTAGTAATCTCTCTTACTCATAGCTGGCATTAAGAAGTTTAAATCCGCAGGTCATGTTATTATTCAGGTATGTTGGTTTTTTGATTGAGGTGATGAAATAATGGAGAATTACAGATCTTTAAGGTGAAATCAAGCAGAATATTTGGTTCTTCTCCACTGTAATTTATCTTAGGTTTTATCATCTGGTGCTGAAGGCAGGAGTTGTTACTCACCCTACTAATGTTTAGTTTGTTCTCAATTAAATTGTTGATGTAGAACATTATCTAAATCTTAGTATGTGTTGTGTTGAAATGATAAATTTATCAGACAGTTAATAATTTTCAGGTTATTTGTTTATATCTGTACAGTAGTAACTAGACAGAATACTGGGGCATTGTAGGTTTCTTTGTTTTGTTTTGGAAAGGATTTTCTAGTGTTTTGAGATCAGGATAAACATTAAATATATCACTTCAGTTTTAATTTTCTAAGGTGGCCTGTATGTCAACTTTGATTTAGATCATGGCAATATCTTCAGGAGGATAAGCATTTCAGAACCTGGGGTGTGTGCATGTTCGGGGTAAATAATTGAAGTATTCTGCTTTATATGAGTATGAAAAGAGATGAAATGATTAAGAAAATAATTCTATATTTTGTTATATACTTATGCGGGATCTCCTTGCTAGCAAATTCTCATGGACACTGAAGCTTTTTATGTAACAGATGTTTGTTATTGTACCATGATGATAGTAGAATTCATAAAAACAAAGCATAGGATTAGGTCTACAGATGACTCAAAAGCCTAAAAAGATTGCAGATCCTTGAAGTTGATAGCTCTAAAGGTGGCATTAATAACTCAGAATTGGTAATGCATGTCCTGCTAGTGTTCAGCTTCTACAATTGAAACAGTAGGCTTGCGTTAAATGAGTGGGCAGAGAGAAGGTTGACTGAGTTTAAATTACATTGCATTGTGCGTTTCAGGTTTTACCGTTTGTGGCGTACTCTATGAAGGGCGGCTTAAGTCCAGACAGTCAGGTGGTGAACTCTGTTACTTGGTTTTATCGTAATATCATTGTCTGAAGTAGAAACATTAGGCTGTTCAGATTATTAAACTGAAATTTTAAATAAGGAATTATAAGCCTTATTTATAATTACTTGCTTGTCATAGATAAATATATGAAAGATTAATAGCTTTTATTTGCAATACTGGTCCATTCTGTTGTTGAGTTTTGTAGCTACAGGATTTCTAGTCTGTGACTACAGACTTGTATGTAGCCAGGGAGGAGACTGTGTTTTTAAACTGTCCTCTGATCTGGGAACAGTTGCATCTGGGTATTACATAGGATTAAAGAGCAATCATTGTCAAAGCGTATTTGGTAGTAAATCCAGGCAGAGCAACTGTTAAGCAAACTGACAGTCAAGCAAACTGTACGGGCAGAAGATATGTGTTGACGAAGATGACTTGGATTTTGAACATGTATTGTACCTTTTTTCATCTGACTGCTCAAACAAGACTAGTTGAAAAATGTTTTGACCTGGAAATAGAGCTTCTTGGAGAAGATAGAAACCTAGCAGCTATGGAAACTATATCAAATTTGCTGGGGTCTTGAACTCAAGTCTTGAGGTTTTGAAATCGAGATTCATTTTTCTAGATAAAGGGATAAGGATTTAATTTGCTGTTGTTCCTAACTGTGATTTAGTTTATCCTTTTTGTTGGGCACAGACATATTGAGCCTCTGGGGTTTGAACAATGTGTTCTTATAAATGGGATACAAACAAAAAAACTGGTGTACTAATACTTCTGAATGGTAAGTCACTATAATATTTCTTGAACTTTGTTTTGTAATGGCATGCTACTGTACAAGATTCAAAATTAAAATGAATGTGTAGCTATAATATGGTAGAATCCTCTCTACTTTCATGTTAGTTAATGACCTCGTAAGGTGGAGAAAGAGAAAACAGAGCTATGGTGGGTGAAGCTTGACAGTGCTTCTTGACAATGTGTCAAAGCAATTCTGTTTTCTTTTACTCTCCAAATAGATGTGGGTAACACTTTATGTTTTAGCATGATGTAAGTGATAACGGTAGCTATGGTATTAGCTGTCATTCAAAATCGTGTGCTTGTAATATTAGTCATCTGCTGAAGGGAGCATAAATGCAGATACTGAGCTTGTTATGAAGAAGGAATGCCTGTGGTGTGTTCTTGCTCTAAAGCTGCTGTTCCGGAGAGTGAAAATTCAGAGGATGGCATTGTAGCTGACTAGTGTAATGTAGTAATTATGACTTTCATTATTTGATCCGTAATCTTCAGTGGCTTTTCAACAAGTGCTCTTGTCTGCTTTAGGTTAATTTTATTGTAATGCACGATTTCCGTGATACTTCCCTTAAGATGCCTTTATGTTTTCTTAGAAGCAAGAAGGAACACTGAACATCTTTCCCAATTGAAGACTTTAGTTGGCATATGGCATCCAGTTAACTTTGCTTGGACTTGCCACAGTGTATTAAAATCTAAACTCACAACTGAGCTTCAAATGTGTGGTACCCCTGAATAGAAATATTTGGGTGCAGTTGGTTTATCTAACTTATTTCAGCTTCTGTTCGTTTGGTGGGCTGGAATTTCAGAACTGCATCAGCTTCATTGTCTGGTACTGGAGGCAGCTCTTAGTCTTTGCTAATATGCTTCTGTTCTGCTATAAGGTTGCAGAGATACCAGGCATGTGTTAAATGAATAGATCATATTTTCTCTTGGTTTTTGATGGTAAGCTTAAGCATAAAGGATTTTTTTTTTTTTTTTTAAGTCTGCATTATACATTTCTTTTACTGTGTGATAGATTGATTTCTGTTAATTATAGGCAGTCACTGTGTTAGAGGTGCAGTATGTCAATTGCTTTTTTTGGGACTAACTACAGGTTCTGCTTTCAAGACTATTCCATAGCTGAAATAATTGAACTGGTTTCTGTGTACTTTACAAGTTGGTTAATTTAACTGGGGTTTTGGAAGAGAACTTGCAGAGTTGCCCTTGGAGATAAAACAAAATACTGATAGTTCCTTAAAAAATTTGTCTAGGTGCTTGTTTAAACACTAAAATGCATTTCCTTTGATTAAACATACATCTGATTTAAGATAACTTCTTCAGTCATGCATTACTTTGTCAGCCTTAGAAATTTTTTTTCCTAGTTCAGTTGTGTTTCTTATGAATTCATCATGTATCTGAGAGATTTTGTTGACTGTCACTATAAAAGTGTTTTGTCTTATTTTGCAGAATAGCTCTCCAGTCAGTTTATTTAATGTTTTAAAGGTCATAACCATTTGCTCTTGATGGAGCAGTGTGTTAGTAGGAAGGATGCTTTTTGATATCTCTGTTTCTTCATGTTGGAGATGCACGTACCCATGTGGATGGAGTGCCTTGATCTTGACCCATAACTGTCAGTCAGCCTTCTCTTAACGAAGGCGAAGATGAGTATTTCAACTTATTTTTTTTGACAATAGCCAGAATGTGCAAAATCAGTTACAGGTATTTAACTTACATGTATAAGTCTGTATGCACTTGGCTTGAACTGAAGGTTGTTTTCCTTCACCTTGTATTTAGCTCAGCTGCCTGTCCTGCTTTAAATTTCTGTTTGTAAGTCTGCATATTTACCTGTGCAATGTGTTGGGTTGTGTTTGTGAAGAGAGTCTCTTCCTGACAGAGTGCAGGAGCATTAATTAGCCTTTGTTTTTTGAGATCATGGAGAATTGTATTTATACTGACTGTTTTTTGTATATCATTCTCCTCCCTAAAAGTGAAACTTTGTAGAACGTTTTTCTCCTAGGTGACATGTCCATTGTGGTGGGGAGATCTTTGTTCAACTTCTTAATTTTAACCAGTTTGTAAATGGACAGCTATACTTGATAAACAGTATTTAATGCATCGTAGCTTCTGTTCAGAGTACTGCATGCTGTTTAATCAAACTAAGAATCCTCAGTCTGCTTTTGGTAATTATCACAAAACTCTAGCTTAAGCTGGCACTGCCACCAAAAGGGACTATTCACAGAATTATGCCCTTGATAGTGCAGTTGCTTGGAACTTGACAGAACCCATTCCTTGGCTTTTGCTATACACTAGTGCACGTGTGCACCCATGTACACCCACCACAACCATTTAATGGCCTGTCAATAACTGTTTGTACAGATGTCTGTACTAAAAAATTAGAATATCATAGTTTCATAGCTGACTTCTGAGTTAGCATTTTGATTAAGGCTTAACGCTTAATAGTGGAGTATCTCCTTTTTGGAAAAATATAAGTAACTTTCCTCTAGACCTTTATGGCTAGTACACTGACTGCAAATAGTTACTTCCTCCCTACCCTAACTGTATCATATTGCATTAATATGTTTGATGGAAGGAGTTACAATGCCTGGTAAATTTAAGCCTTTAATTCAGTCGTAATCAGTTGGTGGGTACTAACAAATAACCCCAGGCTGAACTGGTAAAATGGAAGCAAACTGGAAGCTTTTGCTTCCTATCTAGAGGCTCTGTATCAGTTCTTGCTCTAATTGTAATCTAAGAGTGATTCAGTTCTGGATATTGGCAAGCAAATATTCAGTGGAGGTTATGGGCTATTGCTCAGAATCATCAGCTATTGCAAACCTTAATTCAACAAAGTAAGGAAATCCCAATAAGCTTGACTGTCACATTTAGTTGGAATTTTTTGTGAGAAATCGAATTTTTAAATACCAATAGATTTAACGTGGAATGGTATGCTCTAAATTGGAAAGATCAGGAAGATCTGATGGGGCCCAGGAGCTTATATCCACAGAAAGTCACTGAGTCAAGCTCTCAAAGAATGACATTTCAACAAATAAGGATGTGAGAATAGTAATTTGAAAAGTGATTGTAATGGCAGTCAATTACCCAAAGAGGTCAAAGGCAGGCCTTCTGTAAGGATGGGATTATCTCACATCTGCCAGTGACAGGCTGCTTTGGTAGGCAACTTAAGCTTCTGATATTGGCCCTGTCTGAGAAACATTTTGGACTCATCCAAGGTATTTTCTCATGCATTTAAATAAACTTTAGCTTTGATTTTGATTCTTCGATTAACTTTCTTTATAAAACAATAATAACAAAGCTATCAAGAAGGCAAGTAGAGATGCTGTGTTATGGTGTGGTAACTTGGATCCTTAGCATCATCCATAAGTATTGTTATTTCAAGCGTAAGTGACAGAGTACAGCCTGTTAGTTCAAAATTTTGATTTTTGTGAGTCTCAGATACTTTGTTTTCCCCAGGTGTTGAGATGGTAGTACAATTTTTGGTCTGCTTTGAAATCAGGGAAGCTTAGTTGCTGCTAACAGTATTAGTGTTCGGACATAAATGTATCTTGCTGGCTTGCTTGTAGTTTCTTCTTTGAAGAGTTACAAGCCATAGAGTTTGTGTTTGGTGCTAAGTTACAAATACAAAACTAAGTTGAAATCGGAAATGTACTGATTTGAGCTAACTGGGATAAGTTTGTATGCAATTGAGTTGTATGTGGCAATGGTCTAAGCCTTTCTTCTGGTTCTCATGAGAACAAAATTGTACTGGTTCAAAGCATCTTTTGAAAGGGTCTCTAGGCATCTCAAACTGATGTACGTGTACTTCAAGTTCTGTTAAGTATCTGTTAAGTAACGTCCTTTTGATAAATGTCGTGAAGAGTAAATGCATAGTAAGTAAAATGTTCCCTCTACTTTTGTTACTCTTGTAGTTGAAATAGTGCCAATGAACTGACTTGTCATTAGCAGGAGCAAGGTTGATGGGAGTGGTAATGGAGATGAAGCATAACAGGAAAACTGTGTGCATAAAGGACTTAATAAGAAAGTTCTTGTATATTGAATGTCCAAGGAGATGCTGGTCACACACAATTGTGCTTAGTTAGGGAAGCATGAGGGGAGGCTGCTGTGATGTATCAGCTATCAAAAGTTTTGGGAAAGTTTTTTTAGAGAGAAGTTGCGGTCTTCTAACTGGATGCTCCATAACACAATGTTGTACTCAACGCACTGTGCTGAGGCTGGTACATGCCCATTACCTGTCTGTACGCTTTCAAATATCTGAATCACTTGTGCTGGACAAGAATGTGATACTGCTTCATGTTCAAGCTTTCAATAGCTGCCTGGATAAAAAGACTCAGTAAACCTCTGTTATGACTTAATTTCTCAGAGGATTTTTTTTGTCTGTTTGTTAAATAATAGTAGTTATGAGATTTTGGCAGTTTGAGTGAGATGTTGGGGTACAGGAGCTTGAAAGCAAATAAGAATGCTGCTGCGTGACTTGTCTGCAACAAAAATGGCTCTATACCAAGAGTACTTCAGCAGAGAGTGCTTCTCATTTAATAATGTGTAAAAATAAAAATATTTGCCAAACTAAATAATGTTTCAACTGTTGCTATGCTGTACTCCTGCCATAAACTTGTGTTTTAACCTGATGAGATAGTATAAGAGGAGAAGGGGAAATAATAAAATAAAGGTGAAAACAGCTAAAGAAAAATTGAATTTCTCATTTGTTACTGTTGTACTCTACATAAGGTAATATTTGTAACTAAGCTTGTCAGGTCATTTAGAAGTACATCTATGGACTGCTAATTGGTTTTAGAGTTTAAAATCTTCAGAGACAGCTTGTGTATCTTTAATCATGTCAGGAACTGAAAAGACAAAGGTGGAGGCCTTGTTAAATCTTACTTAGTGCTTTTAAAATACATTGTAGACTTCTGAAGTAATGCATTTATATACGTGCCAAAGTGCATTGCTGCTTTTTAATGCAATTAAAATGTTAGCTCCTATTGTTGTCTCAAAGAACTTCTCCAGGAAATCACATGCATTTAGGATTTTGTGTAGAGTGAGTCAGTGTTGTAGGAGATCAACAAACCCATTTTAATTGAACTTAAATAAGGCTGTTTTTTGTGAACTTAATTAAAATATTATAACTTGCAGTGCTTGAATCATTGTCATTATCCTGATTTGCAGATAATATCACATGGTATCTATACCATACTAAATAACACTTTGTAAGTCTGAGCATATTCTTTAAAGGCATGGATCAGAGGTGCTATAACAAGCCCATGTGATGAATGCCATCTACTGAAATAAAATAACATGGAAAAAACATTTTCTGGTGGTGGTATTTTGCAGGTAGTGTTACAGAGGTGGGTGCCTGGATAGTTTTGGCATATAAGATCTTTGTATTCTCCACGTTCTAGAAGGCAGAAGAATAAAGCTGATGAGTGAATACCTGCTGCTTGTGCTAACAGAACAGTAACCATCTGTACTTTCTGATTTTGATGTGTGCAACTGGATCCATAGATTTGATGTTAAAAGTTTGAGCATGAAATAGTGGAAACTCAACAAGTACTTGTTAGACTGGATTTGTTGTGCTGGTAAGTAGTAGGAAGTGGTAAGCTGCAGTCAGGTTTAAATAGCTGCTTTTTTTTTTTTTTTGGTCTGTAAAATGTGGAAGGTTTCAAATGGGGGCTTTGTTTGTTTGTTTTAAATTGAAACCGAACTAGATTAGCACACTTGTGAATATAATGCAGTGCCTCTATTTCAAGTAACTGTTGTTTCCAAAATTATTTGACACTGTTTTAATAGTTATCAATACTTGCAATCCGCATACAAATATTTAAGCTACAAATAGTTGGATATCTGAATGCTTTTCAAACATTCTGTCTACAGACTTGTGCCCTAAACAGCATTAGGAGCTGCTTGCTTTGTCTCATCTGTCTCAGTATTGCATATGCTACATATCCGTAATAAAGATGAGTTTGAAGCTTATTTACTCATGACTTGAGGTGAGTTGATGAGAAATTCTTCCCTGGTTTTGAGTGCTGACTTTTGGGGGTATGCTTCTCACCAGAGTTGTGAAAGTGCACGTGCTGCATTTACAGTAACATGTATCCATTTACAGGAATGGATGAAAGAGAAGGCAAGATGTTAATCTCGTTCTCATTACAGTAACATAGAAGGAGCTGCGTAGATGGAGTTCACGGAGAACACCCAGCCTTGATTTAGGTTAGATTTGTGTACTTCAGTAGCTGTGTTCAGTGTAGCTCTAATGAGATTCAGGCTACTTGCCTTTGTCATCTGAAGGAAATAATCTGCTAGAACGAATTTGATAAATGAAGAATGAAACCTCCCTTTCTTAGACATGACAATCTGCAAAATCCTCTCTGTTGATTATAGAGTCGAAATCCATTTGCAAAGCAAAACGTGGTAAAGGTCTTTTGTTTCTAATAAAATTTGCTAGAGGGATCAAACGGGGAGGATTTTCAGCAGGGTGGGGAGAGAAAGGTTTGTGTGACTTGAGATCGCTCATATTTCTGCCTCCGTCAGGTTTGGGGGATGGAGCTGGGGATGCAGCGAGTGGCAGCGCTCCTGTGGGCTGAGCGATGGCTCAGCCCTGCACAAAGCTGGTGATGTAATGTGCGCGCTGCTGCTGCTGCGGGAGCCGCGCTGTCATCCCCTTGCATGCAGATCCAGCCACACTGCACCACTGCCCCGCTGCCCAGCCCGCACAGGGCTCCTTTTTGTCTCAGTAGAGCGATGGCTGCTTCGCTTTCTTTGCCTTCTATTGTCTTAAGGCTGTATTTTTAATTAACACGGCATGTGTGTTGAGAATACGTATGCACCTGCTCAGAGTAATGCAAGCCATAATTTCTAATGTAATTCTTGAGCAAATGAAGTGGGTATTGGACGTCTCTTTTGGCATTTCATGCTAATCTTGCTCTCCCTTTTAAAGGCAGGGAGGGAGGCAGGTTGCTGTTAGCAACCACTCACATATTATAAGTGAAATACCCAAGCTTTAATTCCCCTGTGGACTCCTGATTTTTTGTGGGTTTTTTTGGTGTTGTTTTGTTTTTGTTTTTTTAAGAATTGGTTCATTCTAACCAGTAGCACGAGTTAATCAGTATCTTAAATCAGTCCAGTAAAAGGATAAAAAAGGAGAGCAGGGAGAAGCTCTGGTGTAAAACTTCAGTTCCCTCCCTCTAAATGTTTCTAACAGCTACGCATCTGAAGCTAAGGGCTGTATTAAACAAGCTGCAGATGATTCTTTTTCTCTGTTGTTTGAATCAATATGAACTTGACTGTTTTTATGATGCAGGATAAAGAAAAGTGTCTCCCCCTTCCTCCTCACGTTGATCTTTTGTGTGTGCACTGTAACATAGCAGAGAAACTTGGATTCACTCTGCATTGCCTGTGTCTCAGTGCTTTTAGAGCTCAAGCTCTTTACAGCTGCAAACTAATAAAACAGGAATTTGAAGGAATGAGCACTGCACAAATCAAGTTATTTGACATACATCTTGTTGCAAACTGCTACTTTTGCCACAGAAGGAATATAAAATGTCGTGCAAAAAAAAGCAAGTGGGGGGAGGAAGGAATATTCAACAAAAAACAGTTGTTTAAGTGCCAATGTCTCCAAGTATGAATGTAACCTAGCCTAATTTTTGCATATGAATCTTCATGAGGTTCTGAAAGTGTTGTGAAAATGTGTGCATATTAAAAAAAAAAAAAAGTGGAGAAAAGAAAAAAATAAAAGTAGTAAATGCCTAATCTTGGAGTCTGTAAATGATAGGAAGCCCAAAAGCAATACTTCATGCTATAAAAAGGCATTTCCTCTGAGGAATATGTAATCTGGTTTTTGGTATTTTTGGTTGATTTCAGGGCTGATGGAAATGGTTCTTCCTTTTGTTGCTCAGGATAAAACAATGCAGGACAATTTTCAATCTGTTTTAACTTGGTTATTTTGACTGCCCTTGCTGTAGTCTTCATCAATTTCAGTGTGGAAAGAGATTTCTCCAGATGGTGGTTTGGAACAAGAGCCAAAGGACATGATCTAAAATGTTATGTTCCAGCTGTTGCTGCACAGAATTTAGAAGCTACCACCTCTCACTCAGTCTGTGTTTTGAACAGAAAAATAAGGAAAATTGCTTACAGACCTTGTTGTTAAAACAACCGCATGTTAAACCAATCTTTTATAGGAGACTTGGTACCTTCCTGATAGCACTGACAGTCTAGACCCCTCAAGCCATGAGTGTCTGTAGCAGTAGTCGAAAGGGGAAACGTCTGGCTGCAGTGAGAGCAGTCTGCTGCTGCTGTGTTTGAACACCACCACAAAAAGGTTTGCCACCTCAGCAGGACAGTGAATTCGAGTACTACAGTGCTTAGAGATGGATGAGCAGCTCCCACCAAAACAAGTGAACTCCCAACATTATCGGTAGGACAGAAGGAACAGATTGTACTTCCCCAATGGACAGACAAATTTAAGAACACAGTTCCCTTCACTTCAAAGGGAAGAAACTGGTCAGGTTTTGATTGCCTCATCTTAAGTTTCAATTGAAAAATGGATGTTTGTACTTCTGGCTTTCACATTTCCTAGGATCAAAGGGTAATTCTGCTTGGAAAGGACCTCACTACAAAATATGGAAAACTCAAAGGTTCCGATTTCCTGATTGTTAACAATCTGCGAATTTTATTTTGGAGAGATTTAGGATTTGGAGTTTTCTTGAACTTACATTCTTAAGGCAGCTCATCAGTAAGTTTTGCAGTACGCACCTGAGGTAGCCAGTTTCCTGGTAATCGCCTTTTCCTGACTGAGGAACAGATGAGTACGTAAGCTTCCAAGAAAAGGGTGGTTGCTCAGTGAGTGAATTTGGTCCTGCTTGAGTATTTGCTGTTAACTACACTAGTAGCCTTTTCTTGTCACACATCTGTCTATGTGATTTGTGCTCCCCCCCCTCCCCCATAATTTACAAACAGATGTCAGGACAAACCCCAGAGCTGTTAAAAATGATTTAAAAAACCCTCTCTTAGCAAAAATGCCCAAAACTGGAAGTGTCTTAAAGAGCTAGTAACTTTCTAGTGAATCTCATTTTCTTACTTCAAGGTAGTTTCTAAGCTGTCTCCTTCTGTGAGGTCTGAGTTGCCATGCGGTAGTACTGCGTGCCAGCTTGGTACTGATACAGTGCAATTCCCTGCTGCATGTATAGGATCTGCATAGGATGTGAAGCAAAACAGGAAAGGGAAGGACATGTCTGTGAGCTGTTGTGATTAAAGGGATGAATTGAAGGTGTAATGTTTCCTGATGAGTGGATCTTGAGCCTGATCAGAGCTGGAGGAAGTCAGAAGCTTACTCACATCATACTCCTGGAATTGCTTTAAATTCAGGACTGGGTTCTTAATGTTAAATGAATAGCTGTTATCTACAACAGATCCTTTGCTCAAGATCATGAGTATGGCTGCTGGAACAACACTGAAATCATGCCCCTTTGATTATATACCTCTAAGCCGTGTCCTTGTGTGAGTCACCTGGAGGCTTTAGAATCTGGACCTAGAAAATGTGAATGGAGAAATGATGAATGCCAAGGTTACCAATGTTGCCCAGTGATCTGTATGTCATTTAAAAAAATTGCTGATAGTTCCTCATTAGTTCCTGAAAAGATGCATTGTCTTAAAAATGCCATGACAGGCCTACGTAAAAGTGAGTGTACCTCAGATGAATTGCTATTATATACCTTTTGAAACTGGTCATCTGCAAGTTCACAAAGCTTCAGAGAAGAGAAAAGAATTGCAGGCTTTGCCATGATTTCCCTGAATTCTCTTGCTTTCTTGGAATGTGAAAGATGGTGTGAGATTGCTGAGCAGCAACGAACATAGGCAATGTCTATAATGGGAAGTGATAACAGTGCAGTTGGTGAATTGACAGCTCTATTTGCTCAATGAATCCTTTACTTGCATACAAAAATATGAATTTGTAGTTAAGCCTACCATTAAATTGAAATTGGCAGTTAAAATACTTCTAAAATCAAGAAAATCTATCAGTAATCCCATACGTGTACTAACTGTAGTTACCTTTTGCTTCCTTTTGCCAGCCCTTAGTGTTGTGTTCTCAATTACTGCTGGTTTTTTCCATTTTCTGCTTTATGAAATTTCAGTTTACTTTCTCACCTTTACCTCAGTAGTCTCATTTAATTTGTAAACCCAAGAACTTGTGGAGTTCAGCAATCATTTTTTCCAAATCTCATTGAAGGAAAGAATCAAATGATTCTATAGACTTAAATGTTCTGGTTTCTGTGTAGTTACTTCAGAGCAAGTATGTAAAAGGCTTCACAATGGCTGCTCCTCATATCTTCCCTCAAATTATTTTGCATGGAATAATACCATTTTTAGAGATTTGCCCACAGCCCTATTTTAAAAACCTCTTCGTGTCAAAATGGGAGAATAGGAACCTACTTTGTGCTCTCTTTCTGAACACCTGAAAAACATGGGAGGCAGTGTATGAATTAACTTCTTGCAGCTGAGATTTCCAATATGCAGTTGTTAACTGATAAACAGATTTGAATGAACCTGTGAATTTTCAGGGTTTAAAAATCAGTGTCACTGTCCTGTAATACGGGAGAGGAAGGGCAAATAATGAAACCTTAATCAGTCTAATAATACAGGAATTTTATTATATTTGAACTTCTTTATTCCTTCATTTATTTTTTTCTTTTCCTCTTTTTACTTAAGTAACAAGAAGTTAATTTCTCTTGAAATTAGCTAGAAGTGCTTTATAATGAAAGGGAGCAATAGCTCCAGTTTCAGAGTTGTCCTCTTGGTATCATGCATGCTGTGAAATAGAGGAAGTGCTTAAGACAGCAACATCTTGTATTCTTTTTGCTTAAAAGTTGACTAGCTACAGTTCTGACAAAGGGACCAGTGGATGGAAGGAGTTATGCAGAATGGTTCACAGTTCCTGCTGCCTTACCTAGATGCAAGAAGCTGTTGCTTTGCTAGGAAATGGTGTCTTATCCTCCTGCATGGAAGCTGTTTTATCTTCTAGGAAATACTTATTTCCACTTATGACTAAGCTCGATCAGTCTGATGAGTACCTAACTCCCTGATTACCTGAACTGTGGCACTGAAGTAGCAGTTCTGAGTGTCACTATCGCATTTTCTATGTGGTGGGGTTTTTTGTTTTGGTTTCTGTTTTGTTTTTTACTTCCATTCCCACACAACTTAGTGTGGCATGCAGATTTTTGAGCAGAAGCCTACCAGAGCAGGTCCTTTGAAACAAAGATGGTACTCTGTTGGAAAATAACTTGCTGAAAGAGGTTCCTCTGGTTTGGGATGGGATTTCTGTCGAAGAAGAGGTACAGATTAACAGCTTGGCAGATGAGGTGCTTGATTACTGTTGATGACATGACACATGGAGTCATTCTTCTGAAGTCTGAAGAGAGCCTAAAGTATTGACATATTCTGGGTTGAGTTGGCTTTTTTCTGTTCATGCCTGTGAAAAGATCTTGGTTTTATGTTGCAAAGTGAAAAGCAGTTTCATTCTTAAAGGTGTGAGTTTTCAAGATGAGAGCATTCAATTTTTTTTGTGTTTTTCTAGCTATGTTTCAGAAAAGTTTCTAGACAATTGTGCGTGAACAGCAATGGATGAGTGCTTTGTCAGCCCCTTAGCAAAAAGATGCTGCTTTTAGCCTCAATTTCCGAGTCTTTTTGGTGTCTTAATTTCTGTTTCTGTAATCCGTGTTGCGACAACTGAACAGTGCACATCACTGAAGATACCTTCAAAGTAACAAAGACTTCTGTGTTCCTGAGGCAGCGATGCATCTTTGGGGAAGCTGTTTCCGACATTGTTTTTTATTACAGTTCTGTCATCAAATCATTAGCTTGAAAGATGGGTTTAAGGCAATTTTATGTGCACCTCCTATTTGTGTGGCTGATTAGTTACTGATCATTGCAGCACAAGGTGATAAACAGTTACCTCGTTTCTTGTGTCTTAAGGACACCTCAGCCTTAGACTAGTAAAGCATTTGGCCTGGATGGGTGAACTGCCAAACAGGGTACCCAGTTTCTGTTACTGCTCTAAAGGTGACTTGCTCAGTATTTCAGTGCCTGTGGGAAGTTTCAGCAAGTTGGGTACCCAGGGGAGCAGCAGAACACTGTGATTTCCAGGCAAAAGGTGTTTCCTTTATGCTGGGCTACGCTCCAGTCTCCAGGGCAGGCATATGTGCAGCTCTGCAGCCAGATGCTCACCATAGGATTTGGGGATGCTTGCAGCCGAAGTGAGAGGGTGCCATCCTGGCCATTTGGGTAAAGGGCTCTTGGAAACCTCCGAGGGGTCATACCTCTACCTGGGAATGCCATCTCTTCATGGGTCTTTCAACTTGGCTAGATTACTATGTTGCAGAAAAATATCTTAGCTTCATACATCATGAGAAAAAGGATCAGTGTAGACAATTAGATTAACTGCCTGATGGTGTCTTCTGGCTCTGAAGTTGTGGGGGCAAAGAGGAGGTGATGTATTTGTGGGAAAGACTTCTTAATTTTTCCAGTGTACACATCTGTATAAAAAGTCTAGGTGATGTTCTTTTGCTTCCTTCTTGTTTGTGTGTTTTAAACATCTTTAATTGTGTGATACAACACTTCAATAACTGCTCTGTGATAACAGACTGTTTTATTAGAAGGCTTTATTGCTGTAACTCAGGGGATTGTGTAATCCTGAAAGCTTCATGGGGGGTAAAAGAATCTTCTAAATTGAAATGGACTACTTAGTTGTGTGTTAGTTAATCTACTAAAGTTGAATATTAATTAGCATAATCTGAGATTCCCTCCTGCCTGGTAGTTAGGGAAAAGTGTCTGTAAGATGTATGAGACAACAGAAGGGCATATGCTTCCTATTAAAAATGTGAAGCTGTAAAATGAGTATTCCATTAATTGTCATTGAAAATGTCAAGGGGGATTTTCCCGTTAAAGACTACAATTATTTTTAAAATATACTAGCATAGGATTTATTATTAAAATTCACATTTTTTTAAATAAAAAAGCCATAATAGGTGAACCGGATAGTGAAAGGAACATCACAAATACGTGCTGTATGTGCATGTACATCATGCTTTCAAAAGAGAAGCCCGTGGCGCAGCAATGAAAGCCCAAGCCGTGCAGGCTCAGGTTGTGCCACCGAGACAGCCGTGCTGCTGTCACCGGGTCCGGTGTCCCCAGCCCCTCTGCTGGTCCCCACTGCGGCGGTGAGGTCGAGGGGGCTGCGGGCGCTGGCTGCGGCGGCGGGAGCTGCAGCCGCACGCCTGGGTAAGGATGACATCACCCCCAGGAACATGTGATGCAGCCGGCTGGCGCGGAGGCTGCTGAGCTGTGTCGGGAGAGATTGGTGCAGATATTTATGGCATTTCATTTGAGTGCGGTAGATGTGTCGTGTTTCCCCCCCCCCCCCCCCCCCTTTTTTTCTTTTTTAATGAAATCCTCATAATCGCAAATATTTTGCGGTGTAGAGGCTTTTAAAAAGGGGGAAGGACCTACCCCAAGCCCTTAAGACCTGCTTATATTGCAGTTTTTTTCTTTTGTTATTGCTCTGTTGAAGGTACAAATATAATACTTTCTTGCTGCTTTCACCCTCTTTGCTCCCCAGCATTCTTCCATCAATTGTAATCCCCACAGCCTTTCAGTTAAGCTTTAACACTGCAGAACTGGAATAAAAATAGGCTGTTTATAGCAGCAGGAATATGATAATCCAAGGCAGTCAGCCTTAAGGATATGCAGATCCAGAACATGAGCCAAGCACTAACGTATTTGCTAGGGTGTTTACCTTGAGCAGCCCCTTAATAGTCAAAGAAATGTTAGCTAAATGTTTCTCGCTTCTTACATGCCACAGGCAAAGTAAAATGTGCAGCTACTCCGCATCATCTGGGGTGAAGCAGTTTAAGGGCTTAGAAATCTGAGCAAGCAAGTTGCAGTAACATCAGTGTCTTTAGTAATTTCGAGCTAAGATAGACAGCAAAGTGGAGCACTAGTTTCTGCATGCTTTTTAGGTGAGGAGAAAGTGTTTTCTACCTCAAAATTTACTGTAAAGAAATGGAATTGCCATGGTTGATATGAAAGCTGAGCGTGCTAATTTGGCATTAAGCTTATGGTGGGTAGCTCAAAGCACATTAAAAAAAATAACCAAACAACAATTCTGGAAGTGTGCCTGTATGCCTTAGCAGTCAACTGAAGCCCAAATATTTTAAGGTGGGAAAAGGTGATTGCTGTTTTTTTAGATGGGTTGTGTAAGCCCAAGATATTTTTTCTGGCAGTCTCATTTAAATCCATACTGAATGAAAATTTAGGAGGAACAAAACTGTAGGCAGTTTCAGTAAAAGGTTGATAACCCATAGTCAGTACTCTGGAGGAAGGAATAATGCAAGAAGTTCCTTTGGAGCTGTTTTAGACTCCAGAAAGTCTGTGGGCAAATACGCAAGAAATATCTGTGTCTCTCTACTGCTTTGCTGGTCTGGAGTTGTGTAATTGCAAAATATTGTCCATTGTGTAGAAACCCTCCATGCAGCATGGTTACCCAAGGAACTAGTTTTCCTGGTCTAGCCTTTCTGCGAACGCATATAAAATTGGGGGTTTGTTTATGGTGTTCATGGGAAAATGGGGAACTAGGCAATGGCTGGAAGAGGATTTGTTTAGTTTTCTTTTGTTTGCAATCTGTGGGTGCCGAGACAATGTCCTGGTTGAACACTTCAGTTACAGTGAACTGGAGAGGCTTGTGCTCACGGGCATTTGTCTAAAAGCATTTTTAAACACTTGTGGTTAGTCTCTAGTTTTCCACAGACAATCCTGAGTGCTGCTTCACAGTTCTTTCCTTTACAAAACTTCCTACCATCTAAAGTAAACCTCTAAAGTAAATTCTAGCTGGCTTACTTTTGCCACCACTAGACTCGTTACGTGTTTTGAGGACTGCTACCGTGACTCCCCTTAGTTCTTCAGACTAAACAGTGTCATTCCATTTAGTCCTTCCTCATAGCCCATGACACGTGAACAGCTTGCCATCTTTGTCCCCTGAGTGTTCTGTTTGGTGTTTCCTGGGTCCGTTTTGAAGGGCAGTGCCCATAACTAGATACTGTAGTGACACAGAAGTCTCAGTATTCCTGGCTGAAATAGAGAACCTGTAATGTAATTTACACATATGATGCCCGTATTTACATACGTATGTTACTTGATGACAGTAGTAATATACCTTCAGGTTTTGTACCTTAATTACACAGCTCTTTTGTTGAAGCTCAGAGCCTGAAACCAGAGGATATGAAACATTTGGATATTTGTGAGGAGGAAGAGAAATGATGGCCTCCCTGATGGCCATCAATGACAGCTGCTGCTGCCATCTCTAGAGGGTTTGTGACCCTTTTGCACAGAGGAAAACCATTATTTTTTAGAAAAGTCTGCCAAATGTACACCAGAGCTTGCTCTTGTGTGATTTCCCTGAAACTATAAATAATTAAGAAGCTTATTTTACATTCTGAATAGCTCAAAGTGTTGCTTTTAAGGAACACAACTACTGTGCTGTATCAGGGTATTTGGACTGTCTTACTTAACAGCACTTTTGGGATTCAGCAGTGATAGCGAAGTAAGTGTTTCCCCTTACCTCAAAAGAGGTACTTTCTTCAGAAATGGCATTTTGAAAAAAGCACGTGAATCCAAAGAGCCTGGGAAAGATCATATAGAGAGTTCAAGTGTGGGTACAAAATCACACGTTTTTTGTAAGATGAACAAGATTGGCCCAGAAGGGACCAATTCTGTATTCCACAGGTGTGAATGTGGAATATAAGGTCATAAATAAAATGCTGCCTAACTTTCCCTTATTAAAGAAGGGAGGAGTTCAGAATCTGGCCACAGAAACGTAATGGAAGTAGAGAGGAGTGAGATGCTGGTGGCATGCTGCTCTGCGACAGACTGTAATGACTCACCGTGGGGACCACCTCAAACTCCATGAGTGTATGGAGTTAGCCTGACAAAATGTGTTGTAAAGCACTGCTCCTGTCAGGCAGCAGAAAAGACACGGTTGGGAACTTTATCTCCTAATTCTGCTTACAGAAGAGACGTGAGGAAGGTTACATGTACATAGTGTTGGGGTTTTTTGGTGGGTCTTTTTTTGTGGTGTGGTTTTGGCATTCGGGAATTTCTGGGGTGATTTTTTTGTTGTTGTTGTTGGTTTGTGGGGTTTTTTTTTGACTGGTAGTTGTTCTGAAGGCACCTATTCTTATTAGCTTGATATTACTCCTTTCTGCGAGAACAAAAAGTGAAAGTGGAATTTGGAATATCCAAAAGCAATAGGATTCAACTGACAGTTTTTGTTTACTGATGAAAAAGGATAATTCCAGTATCCTGTTTCCTACAAAGGCTTGCTAAAAGACCATGCTGCTTTTGTTAAGTTAATCAAAACAATGGTTTGTTCGTTAATACATTTTAAAAGTTTAGTTTATTTTTTTGCAGCCTTTTACTGTAAGGTTGTCTTAATTCTCATAGTCAGAAAATTCAAATTGTGTTCAAAATGTAAATGTTATACAGTGCATTCATTAAATGTAGAAGCTGAGCTTTTCTGAATTTCTAACTACCTACCTTGTCTTTTTCTTTTTTTCAGGGTTTCGCAAAAATGATGAAATGAAGGCTATGGAAGTATTGCCAATTTTAAAGGAGAAAGTTGCATACCTTTCAGGTACAGTTATTTTCTTCTGTTGTGGAATGCATAACTGTGTTGTTAGTCACATGTAAAATGGTCCTTTAAATACTTTAAATATCATTACAAAAGTCATGGAAAGCTAGCATAGCACCTATTCCTGTTGGATGGAACCAGGCTCTTCTCGGTGATGACCAGTGGTAAGACAAGGAGTAATGGGTGCAAACTGGAACACAAGAGGTTCCACTTAAATTTAAGAAGAAACAACTTCTCAGTGAGGGTGACAGAGCACTGGAACAGGCTGCCCAGGGGAGCTGTGGAGTCTTCTTCTCTGGAGACATTCAAAACCTGGCTGGACACATTCCTGCACAACCTCATCTAGGTGTTCCTGCTCCGGCAGGGGGATCGGACTGGATGATCTTTCGAGGTCCCTTCCAATCCCTAACATTCTGTGATTCTGTGATTACATGAGCATTGTGAAAGGATCTGTAATAAAGCAGGTACATGTTTTGTGGAATGTGGAACATACTACGTGTTGTCATCCCAGTTGTGTCCTGTCTGCCCTACATAGCCAACAACATTGTTTAAAACAACCTGCTGTACCATAGTAATATTCCATATTTCGGGTTCTTCTGCTGTAGAGTTTTACAGAGATGACATTGTTACTGACCCATCTGAAGCAGAGCATGTTCTTTGAAGCACACTTAATATCTTCATGGTGAAATGAGTTAGCACCTAATTTTAGCTATCTCCAGCATACGCCTGGAAGTTGGTTAGTTACTTCAGGAGGAATAGCAAAGGATTTAGAAGTGGGGTGTAGATGGATTAATACTATAACGTATTCTATAACTTGATAAGTAACTTTACTTGATGGAATCATGGCTGAGCTGCATATTTTTGTGAACTGCATTTTGAGTGTGACTTTCTGAAGTATTGCCAAATCTGTTTGGATTAAACAACATTATTCTCTTTGCCATAATCTTAGTGTCAGATTTAGAGGACAGTCTCAGATTTGAAAGGAGGGATTTTTTTGATAAATATTTTGTCAAGAACTCAAAAAATAAATCTCTTATCTGTAAACATGAAAACAGAAACTGATCACTGAAATTGTATTCTTTAGTGATTTTTTTTTTTTTTTTCCTCTGCACGGAGGCAGATGCTTGCAAGTACAGTGTGTGTATGTGCAGTTCACAGTACTTTATCCTGTCTGCTCTGCCGAGACAAGTAGAGGTGTAAAGCACAAAATATGGGGGTTTTTTATTATTATTTTTTTTAAGAAGGTTCTGACAGCTTTAATGAATGACATAACGGACTGACCAGAGCCAGTTTCCCTGGTAGTGTTGAACTGCCAGTTCTTCTGCTTATGAATTGTAGTGGTGGTGAAAGCTTGCTTAAAACTGTGTTTTCAGAGGGAAAGAAGAAAAGGGAGTTAAGCATGATATTTCAATCCCTCATTACTCTTTTTTGGACCTTGCTTTATGTCATTTAATGAAAATGTAGTCAGTTTCCATTCCAAAACCTCTCAATTTGCAGGTTGTCTAGAGCTTAGTTTAGACCCCTTAGAAGGAATCTGAAAGATGATAGGTGTTCTTTAATGTTAATTTGTAAGCATATGGCATTCTCAAAGGCCATTAATTCAGTGCAAGTGAAGTGGGCCAAATGAAAGATGAAGATAAATTTAAGGGGAGATGATGGATTATGATCCAGAGCAGATGTGGTCCAGGCACGAAGAAGTGATTGCCAGCTTGCCCGAGTGAAGGTAGCAACTTCTGACAGAAGAATGGAGCAAACAGCTGTGGGCAGCAAGGCTGGCTGGAACTGACCTGTCAAAACCCATAGTTTCATGTTTCCTTTGCAAGTGATGCTCAAATGAAATGAGACACATTAGTAATACAAGTGATAACAAAAAGCCATCAAACAAGTCACAGCAGCCATTGTTGAATTAGAACTGTCAAGCTTTATGCCTGAGAACACAAAAGTAAGGAACACTGTTGGATTACTGACAGAGAGGCTTTCAATGTATTTGTAAGTCTTTAGAAGTACGACAAATGTATTTGAGATATCTGTACTGAATCTCATATCTAAAGGTAACTCAGTTGTCTCTACAAAAAACTCTAATAGTCCAATTAAGTCTTAGGCATCCAGAAACATCACTATATTTTTGTATTTTTTCTCTCCCTTATTTGTGTTGGAGTTCTGTTAGAGTTGTTGCAACATGTTCATTGTTGATAATCAAGTACCTTCTCAAGTAGAAATTAAGTATGACAATCAATAGTGCAAAGAAATGGTTCTTTTTTTATAGAACAGGAAAGTTACATGAATAACACAGTCTGAAAAAAAAATCAGGGAGTGTTTGAGATTCTCAGTTTGCTTCTCTAGTCTTTTCTCTGCTGAGACCTTCCTTTTCTGAATCGAATGAGTAAGTATGGGCTGTATAGCAGTATATTCATACTTATATTCTTAGAATACTAGAGACACTGATCTTTGCACAAGACTTTGTTAAGCACTTTTTGAGACCAGCTTATTGTGAGATGTAGATACAAAGGTGAGCCGTCTTACAGAGAGACCTGGACAGACTGGAAGAGTGGGCTAGCAAGAAGAGTATGGAGTTTAACAGAGACAAATGCAGAGTCCTGCACCTGGGTCAGAATAACCAAAGAGCACAGGACAGTCTTTAGGGTCTGTGTGGTGAGGAACAGCCTTACTGAAAGGGACCTGGGGTTCCTGGTGGACAAAAATATGAACCTAAGTTGGGAGTGTGCTGCTGCAGCAGCAAAGGTAAATCAGATCCTGGGCTGCATCCACGGGAGCATCACTAGCAGAGAAAGAGATGTGATCATCCCACTCAGTTCTTTTCAGGCCGCATGTGGAGTACTGTGTCCAGTCCTGGTCCCCATGTTTTGAGAATGATGCAGGCAGACTGGAGAAGGTCGACAGGAGAACTATGAAGATGATCAAAGGGCTGGAGAACCTGCCTTATGAGGAAAGACTGGAGGAGTTAGGCCTTTTCTCCCTGGAGAAGACTCAGGGGGTACTTCATCACAGTATTCCAGGACTCAAAGGGCAGCTGCAAGGAGGATGGAGGCTCTCTCTTCACAGGGAGCCACATGGAGAAGACAAGGGGCAACGAGTACAAACCGCACCAGAAGTTTCATCTCAATATAAGACAAGAAATTTTTTACAGTGATAACAATCCTTTATTGGAACAACTTCCTTGGGGACAAGGTGGGAGTCCTCATCACTGAAAGTTTTGAAGAAGCGGTTGGACAGGATGCTGATAATCTCATCCAGGCTCCCTTTCCCATGAAAGGTTGGACCAGATAAGTTTTCAAGGTCTCTTCCAGCCTGGGCTATTCTGTGATTATTCTGTGGTTGTATGAGCAGTTTAAATCTGAAGTCGTCAGTGAAGGAGCTGCTGGAAATTCTAGGACTCCTGGCTCTATCAGGCTGTTGCAGCCTTTCTGCCTGCATGCTGCTCCTGATTCCAGCACCAGACTGTTTCTGCGATAGATATGTCCTAAGCCCTTCCTGAGATGCTACTTCTGCTTGAGTATTAGGTGTCTAACCACCTGAAATAGAAAAGCCTGCTGAAGTTGTAACCATGAACTACAGATGGAGTCTGGTATGCCATTTTTTTGGTTCAGTGTTAAATAAGTCTGTTGAAGTACAGATACTGTTACCTCTCCACACAACTTTATACAAAGAGTAGCATTTTCTTACCAGGTGCAATCGTCTTGGTTTCATATGAGAAACAGCACTTGATAACTTGTTCTGCTTTTCAAACATGCCGTAAAAGCCCACTGTTTAGCTTTACTTAAGTACTTTGAGACTGGGTAAAAGGACAATTCCTGAAAAAAATGCACTACTCAGCATGTTGGATTTTTTGGTGCTGTTTGGAGACCATTGACAAGACTGCAGTTCGGGATGTGCACCAGAGAGAAGTGATTCATGGTGGGTGACTCGTGAGTTGGATCAGCTACTCATATGACACATCTTGGCATAAGTAAAGACAGAAATAATATCTCGGTATTGAGGGGTGGGGTTATATAAAAGGAAAGGGGTTAAAATGGGAGTCTCACCAATGATAGTAGCAGCTTAATATGGTTTTGTTAAATCAAGTCAAATAGAGAGTGGAGTTGAATAAAGATGATTATGAGACAGGAAATTCCCACCTGATGCCTCAGACATTGTTGCTTTTAACATTCCTGTTTGTGTATGACACAGGAGCATCAGGAACAAAGGAAATGAGAGGTATTTATTGGAAAAGGCCTCATAAAGCTTTCAGTAAAAAGATAAGTCTTTGGACCTTTTTGCATAATACTTACAATTTTGGTATCTGGCATACAACTGGACAGCAATTTTTTTTTTTCACCAAAAATCAAGGTTTTGTTCTTTCAGTACTCATCTATACCAACTGATATACCAGCTCATCTATACCATCTATGCCAAGTGAAGTGGCATCCAAAATGACATAAAAAATACAGGTTTCTTTCCTTTGCCATGTTGGAAAATCACATGATATAGGAGTTGCTGTTTGGGGGAGGCCTGAAGGACTGATCCCAGGTGACTGTGTGTAACAAGGCATTTATTTAAAACGCTTTGAGAATGTTAAAAGACGATTCAGCCTATGTTCTTCCCTGCTAGCTGCTGCTTTTGAAAGAAGAGTTTTCACCCTGAGCAACTGAGCACTTTTTCTAGGAGGTGGAAATAGTAGTGTTTGCTAATTGAAACCTAAATTGCTTTTTTAGATCTGTAGCTGGTGGCTGAGAAGACCATGAAGGGCTGCGCCAAACTTCCAGCTGCATTTGGGAGCTTCAGAGCCCAGAGATCACTCTGGTGCTAAGCATAGGCCTGGGCTCTTGTGCTTCTAGTCTTGCAATTTATCCTTCCTCTCTCCTGGGGCTTCTGTCTTGTTTTTATCACATCGCTTGCTAGGTAAAAAACCTCAAAGCTCTCTGTTTGGCAAGTGGGTCAGGGTGGTCAGAGCCAGACTTGCCTCTCTCCATTAGAATGAGACAACTCAGTTGTTTTTAATCTCATGTCACACTTAAGAGGGTCGTGGAATATAAGAATATAAATTTCCTTTGAAGTTTATGTTTCTGGCATTGCAGTTTGACAGAAACTTCAAGCTGCTTTTGCCTTTTTTGAGTTTCATTTGGTGCCTCACGGGGAACATGTCCAGTGTAGACAGTCCCTGGAGACCCTGCCAGCCAGTGTCTCTAGCAAGCACACGCAGACAGTGTTGGGGAGGACAGTGATCAATTTTTGAGTGACTAGTTTTGTTCATTTGCTTTTTGCCTTCCTTTTGAATATATTCTTTTAAAACTTTGTTCAGTAACGTGGTATTACAATGAGGAGCTGATTTACAATGAAAAATCATTCAGGACAGAGAAAACTGTTTTTCTGCATTTCCGTGGGACAGGAGAAAACAGTCCAAACACCTGTGGTTGAGAACATATATGTGAGATTTAGCTTGTAGGAATGTGTCTGCAAATACAAATACAAATGTTGATAGAGGCAGCCTGCTGACTTGAATTTAACATTTAGTTATCATAACATTATTTTGTCACTATCAACAGGTTAGATATAAAATCATATGTGGATGTTCATCTAGAGTAAGTCTGTTCAATTTAACAAATAAGATGAATATGTTCAAGTGGAACCACTCAGATTTTTTTGCCTACATAGTGAGTGGATTCAGTTTCCTTGCTTTTCATTGCTAGCAGAATTAAAAACTATAATCTGATAAGTCAGAATCTGCACATCAGAACAGGCTGAAAATACAAATGAAATGCTTAATATGCTTGAATATGTATTGGGGTGTGAAATACTCTACACCTAAACTCTGTGCAGTAATGAAGGTAACACTAAGTATCCTCTAAGTACTTGCCTACGAAGTAGTATAACTGTATATTTAAGTTTGATCTGTACAACTGCTGATTAACGAATGTTAAACACGTAACAAAACACTGTTGCTGGAGATGTTACGCTGCCAGTCAAGCTTCGGTGGGACTGTAATGTGCGAGTATAATGCCATGGTTATTCTTTATTACAATTTTTTTGACAGATGCTTCCTTATTGTAGGAGTTGTTACTATCTGCTTGTTGATACTTCCAAAATGCAATTTTAAACTGTTCTCTAAATGTCCATGTTGGCATTTCACTTGGAATAATTTATTTTTTTTAAGTGGATATTCATACAACAGTGTAGGACTCGGGTTTTCCAAAAACATTCTGAAGACTAGTTTTGCAAACCAGAATGATGTTATGCTGTGAAGTTTTTAAACTTTTTTTCCTTAAATTTTTCAGGTGGCAGAGATAAGCGTGGAGGTCCCATTCTAACGTTTCCAGCTCGTAGTAATCATGATAGAATACGGCAAGAAGACCTTAGAAGACTCATTTCCTACCTAGCGTGTATTCCCAGGTAAGTGGTGGTCACTTGATCAGCTCTGGAGCTATAAACCGAAATGGATTATGTTACAGTGTACCCGATTCTGTCAGTTACTGTTTTCAGGCTCTTTTTTTTGGAAAAGACCTAAATAACCACTCTGGCTTGTAGAAGATGATCTGTTAGCAGAATGGCTGGTGTGTTTTAGCTGGAAGTAGTTTGTGTCATGGAAATGACACTGCTGTGCCACATTGCTGCCACTGTGGTGAAGAATGCAAATACACCTCGAAGGCCTTCAGTACATCAATAATTAGAAACTTGCTGGTTATCATTCATAGTATGCCTTGTGTGGACTGAGGTCAGCACAACATTCCTGTTATTTGTGTTAGATAAGTTTTAGTGTCTCAATTTAGCACAGGAATTAACCAGGAGAGAGATGTGAAATTGCTTGTACAGATCTCAGATAAACCTATGGAGGGGTGTGTGAAAGCATTGATGTCATCGTATTAGCAACAGTTTAAGCTGTGAATTACAATATGCTGTTGAAGTAAATAGCCAGAAGTCAAATCCAGCACCCATGTATTTGTATATATAAAAATATTTATATAAAATGTTTGTTCACATAAAACTGTTTTGTCCTAGTAGAAACTGAATGTGGGACAAAAATTATCTTAAGAACTTCATTTTAAGTCCATCTCAGCATCTGGTAACATTTGTTGCAGACTGGAGCGACTCAGACTGTTCTTGAACATGTTTGCCTATAACCTCAAGGAGCAGTTGTCATCATAGTTGAAAAAAAAATCTCTTGGACGACATCCCTGAATGCCATATCTTCCATATTTCTGTTATGTGTTAATTTGTAGGCACTCTTCTTTGCATCTGATGTAATCAGACATCAGTTTCAGATTGAAAAAGTGCTTTCATAAATATAACTTCAAGACGTGTAATTAAGATTGTGCATGGCCTTTCCTAAGAGGAGTTGTTGGTAATTAAATGGTTCTGGTCTTTATTTCATTTTAATGTGTAAGAGTGTTTAGTATTCTCTCTTTGTTTTGTTTTGTTGTTTGTCTGTTAAGTGCGGGATTTTGCAGAGAAAGAGGAAGGAGGAGGGGAAGAAGTCTTGAGATTTTTACCTCTGAAGTAATTCAGCTTCACATTTGAATGTTTGATATGTATTCTAGCCCTCTAGATGTTCAAGATACTAGAGAAGTTATTATTAATAGATAAATATGCATCAAAATATGCCCAAGAGATTTTTCTAGAGGTAATCTGGCAAAATATTGTGGTTCCCTAGCAAAAGGTGTATGTTAGGTTATCATCAATAGATTTAAAATAAAAAGAAAGTTAGGGCAGGTTTTTATTTTTCTGTAAGCATGGCAAAGCTTTTAGAATAAAGGGAGCTTTATTAAAAGCAAGACTTGCTTTCATACAAGTCAAGTTTTAGGGACTGGTCATGCAACTTGTACCAGTTGTGACTTCTTAATTAGCAAAAAGAGCCCCAGACAGTTGGACTGTTGGTTAGTTACTGCAGTACTGTTACTCTAGGTAGCTGAAGATTCAGATGTATCGGTTGTTTGGCAAGAGATCTAAACACTTTACAGTGATTCAGTCTCACAATTTTACTAATTTAACAATTTTTTTAATTTTAAAATATTGCTGAATTTAAATCTTCAGTGCTGACTGGACCAGGTATTAATGTAGTTCAGGTTCTAACAGATGACCTTGGCTGACTAAAGCATCCCAGAACAATTTGTGTGATCCTTGCCCAAAAGGGATTCATCTTTTGTCAGATGAAGGGGCCACATGACAGGAGGAAAAATCTATATCGTATCATGTGATGAGGGGCTGCATTGTACCCCCCCAGTAGATGTGTGCCTCACGTGAATTAATGGCAAGTACTCCTCACACATGGCCAGCTTGTGTGATAGGATGGGGGTGGGCTGAGCAGCACTTGTATGATACCGTGCAGCCTTTCAATAATGAATGTATCTTTAAAACAGTAGTTGGTTTTTGTCCTGTAGTCCTGTGAGGCTGTTAGAAAACATTTTCACCATGATGAGGAAATTGTACATTGTGGCCTATGTGTATTCCAAGCTAGTCAATTTTAGTGTATTTTCCTGCTACCGTTGCCATTTTTGGCTTTCCTATGGGCAGGTGGGACAAATAACACTTACCTTGATAAACTCCTTATTTATTTATAATTTTTTTTTAATCAACTCTAAAAAAAACCTCCTCTTTTGAGGAAACTTTATAACCATGTCTTTCAGAAATTCTTGTGCTCTCCTGCATCAATCATAATTCAACTAATCTTTCCATGGTGTGACCAATGAGACAGTCTAAAGTATGCCAGTGAAGCTTCCCTAATTCTCGGACACTCTGCAAACCTTACCACATGAATTGCAGAATTGCATTTGCATTAATCACATCCCTGAAAATGACTCATATACTCAAATAATGGACATTTGATCCCTTTTGATAGTTCATTTGCTATGACACATTGGTTTTGAAGTGTTTTCCCTTTCCATGTTTACAAGGTCGTGTAGCGAATTCTTCTGGAACAAAATCAAAATTTCTGGTGTTGTTGGTGGTTGCTGCTTTTGATCAGTGGGAAGCACTAAGTGTACAAGAGGTATTGATGAAAATAAATTAAATCTGCCATTCTCAGAAGAGTTGCCAGAGAATTTGAGTGTAAGGTCTGTCAACTTTTGGATGGCAAAACTGAGTTCAATTTTTGCAGAATTGAGTTGATGTGGTTTTCTTCACAGCTGTAAATCCTTTCTTATCCATTAACTATCCACAAATCGATCCTGTTGCAGAAGGTATTGTCAATAAAGAGGGTTTTTTTCCCCCTCTACAGAGTAACACTCTTTAACTCTCAGGTAATATGGGACTAGATGCAAGACAGTTTAAAAAAAGTTGCAGAAGTGGTGGGTGAGAACAATATACCATATTCTGTCTTTTAAAGGATTCCGTCAGTCATTAGAAAGGCATGAATATTGACATCAGTAAAGTGTACCTGTGTTCTGAAGAGTCAGTTGTAAATGAATTACATATTGCTGCTTGAGTAAACATTTTTTTAATGTTTGTGTAAGGTGAAGGAGAAACAGGACTGGAAGATGAATCATTGTGAATATAAACAATGAACATGAAAGAGGAGGTAAAGGCAGATTATCAAATCAGCAACGGGTGGAAAGCCACCACCTACAAGGAGTTTGGCAGGGGGGTGAGAGAAGCTTCCCGAGAGGTTCATGTGATGCGCTGTACATGTCAGTGAGACCTGAGGGTGTGACGGTTAGCTGGGAGACCACATTTGTTTAGGCAGTGTGGTGCATTTGAAGTTGTGACACTTTCTTGATAACCTTTTCTTCTTTCTTCTGCAGCGAGGAGGTGTGTAAACGAGGATTCACCGTCATTGTAGATATGCGTGGGTCAAAATGGGACTCCATAAAGCCTCTGCTCAAGATTTTACAGGAATCCTTTCCGTGTTGTATTCATGTTGCACTGATAATCAAGCCAGACAATTTCTGGCAGAAACAGAGGACTAACTTTGGCAGCTCTAAGTTTGAGTTTGAGGTAATTTCTCCTATGGTATACAAATTTACTTTTGTTTTAATTGTTTTAAGTATGCTCACTACTGATCAGCTTCTTGAAAACTGTCAGATAAATTTTGTTCTAGATGAGAGGAGAGCTACATTAGGGCAGTGACGGTAGGTGGAATGTGGTTTTCTTCATGTACCTAGGCCAGGTAGTTGTGCAAGTTGTAATTTATATTCTCTTTCTGAGTGTGAAAAAGATGGAATTAGGGTTTTACCCCTAATGGTAAAAAGTTAGATTTCATCCTTTTGTTTGCATTGTGGTAATGGTGATCTCACCAGCATCCTGTACAGAACAAAGCAGCCAACTGAACCTCGCTGTTATCCTCCTCCTGCTTGACAACACATAAAGTCAAAAATTAATCAGAACAGCAACTGAAAGAGTGGTTGCTATTTTCTTCTTATGTGTGTTTCTGTTATTTGGAGAAATACCTCCAAGACAGGAGACTGATCAGGATTGCTATTTGAAAAGAAGTCACGTGGTCTTCATGAACAAAAGGATCAACTCTTAGGAAGAGAAGAACAAAAAATTGAAAGAGAATTTCAAATTTGTTTCAGTAACAGAATTTTCTGATTTTCGTTTTTCTTTTTCAGACAAATATGGTGTCTCTGGAAGGCCTTACCAAAGTAGTTGATCCTTCTCAGCTAACCCCAGAATTTGATGGCTGTTTGGAGTACAACCATGAGGAGTGGATAGAAATCAGAGTTGCCTTTGAGGACTACATTAGCAATGCAACCCATATGCTGTCCAGACTGGAGGAATTGCAAGATATATTGTCAAAAAAGGAAATGCCTCAGGACCTGGAAGGTGCTCGCAATATGATAGAAGAGCATTCACAATTAAAAAAGAAAGTCATTAAGGCCCCTATCGAGGACCTTGATGTGGAAGGACAAAAGCTGCTCCAGCGGATACAGAGCAGTGATAGCTTCCCCAAAAAGAACTCTGGGTCAGGGAATGCAGACTTACAGAACCTTTTACCCAAAGTATCCACCATGCTGGACCGGCTGCACTCAACACGGCAGCATCTGCATCAGATGTGGCATGTGAGGAAATTGAAATTGGACCAATGTTTTCAGCTCAGGCTGTTTGAGCAGGATGCTGAAAAGGTAAGAGGTTGGGCGAGGGGAGTATGAATGGGTGCTGCCATTGACAAGAACAAAGCTTGATGGACTTGAAAGTAGTATCAAGGATAACTGCAAATAGTAACTTTTTTGTCTTCGGAGTTACTCATTAGCCATTTAATGAGAAATGAAGGATTTCTTGATTGAGAGTAACCGTCTCCTGGAATAAAGGAGATGGAGTAGTAATTCTAAGCTGTAAGGAACACAGGTAGCTCTCACCAAAGAAAATTTTAAATGGTAATGACTTTAAGCTTTTGGTGAGTTTTTATTCCAGACAGATGCTTTTGCATGGATCAAGTGAGGATGAATGCTGTATCCTATATAAATACAGATGGCTACACAAAGGCTACACTGGTCTCTTTTGAGTGACCCTTGGGATCCGAGTGACAGGCAGTTGACAAAGTCTGAAGGGGCTGACATGGGGAACTGCTTCATTGATGCAGGATTTGAAGTCCCAGGCTAAAAACTGATGTATCTCTCTTGACAGTGCATATGTCATTAACAGGGGACTGAGTGATCTCAGAATGTTTTGATCTAACCAGTCCCTTCAAATGAGAAAGCCCTTGATTGTCATGGAATTTGAAGAGGAAATGTGGCAGGCAGTGCATTTTTAGATGAGCTCAAATAAAGTCTATTTTCATATGGAATGATTTTGCATAGTATTAACTTGATACCATGGAACAAATAGTATTAGGGAAGAGGAGGCGAGTTTTAATCTGGGAGAAGTGCCTAGACTATGCAGTCCAGTGGTAAGTATGGTCTTTGTAAGATTTCTTAAAATAACGTATGTGACAATGCCTGAACTGGGTGAGACCAAAGGTCTGTGTTAAACCAGTAGTGGTCATAAGCAGATGCATGGGGAAGAGTAAAAGCAGAGCAAACATATATGGTGCTTCTCCTTTCTCCTTCTTCCCCTGTTTTCTTCCCCCGTACTTTCCCTTACGTTGATCGTTTCAGCTCAGGGACTTTCTTTACTCTCAATGTATTCTGCTGTGTTTAAAAAAGAAATAACTATTTTAAAGTTCCATATAAAGTAAGTGTTTACTGAATGAGTAGAGCTGAAAATAGCAGGGGCATGTAAAGAGTTGAAAAAAATCTGGTCAAGTGAATTTAGAGTTACAAAATTATTTAGAAAATAACAAGCTGTTTGTCTAGTATTGCTCTTTCAGGCCCAGAATAGTTTTTAGTAGTGTTTCAGCCACTTAATTACATCATTAATCACTTTTTATTACAGCATGAACAAAATACATTTTGATGATGCTCATGTAGTACTGAAAGATACGTTCTTCATTTACTCATCTAAAAGTTGCCTACATAACTTGGGCTTTAAGAAACTCCTTGTGAAATAGTCAAACCAGTGGGATTGATCTCTGTCCTGCCATGTGGTTGCATAAACTCTTATGTGTATTTTCTAGATTCCTGACTCAAAGAATAAGTTATATTAAATTAATGCATTTTTCTTTCAAAATAGAGGGAAATGTTAGGCACCTCAAAGTAGGATTGATAGAATCTAGCATAGCTGGCATTTTATCTCGTCAACCCATAGAAAAATATTAAAAAACATGTTAATGGAGTATCTCAACTCGCTTCTGGATTAAGGCCCTTGCCTTAATCTACTTGCAGCCTTTATTTTATTGCTTGTGTCAGATTAAATTTCTAAGCTCAGGGATTCTTTATCAGTGTATGTCCATGGGGCTCTGTTAGGTGTGGGACAGGACTAGATCTTAGTTGAAAAAAAAAAAAGTCCATTGGGTGGGGAGAAACAGATGTGTTCATTTTTGAGGACTTGCACAGCTCTTTGCATAAGAAATCTGTGCTGGTTTAGAAGAGAAGGATAAAAGGGGCAAGGTGGGGGGGAATCTGACTGAAACTGCCCTGCGAATACCTGAAGTCAGACTACCTAGAGAAAGGTGGTCGCAAGCAGGACCAATGTCTGTTTTGAATAATTTTCTAACACATCTTCACCATAGTCTAGATAAAAACCTGAAAAAATCAGGAATATGTGGTCAGCTGTCTCAGTTTTCTAAGTCTTTGAAACTTTTTTGGTTTACAATCTTTACCATACTGTGGTCTTATAATTTGATTTGTCATGTACCTGGGTGGAATAATGGTTTTCACAATATTGCTCTGAGAGCCAGCATATTTTAAAAGATCTTTAAATGATTACCTAATGCTCATTGCTACCGTTTTTTTCTGAACAATCTTTTTAAGTTTATCCAGAGAGTAGGTGGATCTTTTGAGCTGAGATACAGCACAGATTTCCAGACCATTGGGGGGTGCGTGTGTATGTGTTAAACTTAGTCTTTCGCTGTATTGCTTGGTCTTTGAAAAATTTGTCTTCCAGTGCCACTATTAACATACCTGTGTACCTCCATTAGTGGTCATTGTCAGATAAGGTCTTTCCTAAAAATTGTTTTAATATGAAAATATATATATGTTTTTAAAAAAGCCAAACATACATATTTAAAGATTATCCTTAAGCATATCTGGAAGAAGGTAATGTGTAACTCTATGCTCCCGTATAGTTTCTTAATTAGTTTAGCAGTAGAAAAGTGGTTTTCAAATCTGATATAAAGTTATTAACTAAAAATTTTAAACTTACTGCTGAAGTACTTGATCAGCAAGAATGGGTTTATATTTAATTTCCATGAGTTGCCGTTTTCATTCTAAATTAGTAAGCTGCTGACATCATGAAATGCTGGCACTAGAGAACATAAAAGCTTGGTAACTCAGGGTGGTGCTCCAAGCTTGTTTGTTTATTATGACTTCTTTGTAATAATGAAGCTTGACTTTTTCATTATGACTTTACTGTAGGTTGCTGAGATAAACACCTGTAGTAAAGATTTAACAGCCTCAGCTGTTTGGTCCAGTACGTCAGATTTCAGCAATGCTTTGTTTAAAATGTATGGTAATTGACAACAGTAAGTGTTAATTTTCAACAATTAACAACATCAGTGTTAATTTTCATGGCATTAAACTCCTTTTGTCTTCTGTGTTTGTGGATTTCTCACATTACTTGTCTGTGATTTCTGCCATAAAGAATGACTGAATTTTTTTTTTTTCCTGTATATTTTCTTGTAGATGTTTGACTGGATTACACACAACAAAGGTCTGTTTCTGAACAGCTACACAGAGATTGGAACCAGTCACCCCCACGCGATGGAGCTTCAGACACAGCACAATCACTTTGCCATGAACTGTATGGTAAGAAAAGGCCTCACATCACAGCACTGACACATTGTCTCTTTGCTTTATGTTAAGGTAGAATGTGTAAATCATACACATGAATCATTCCTTCTGTTATGAGTAGTCCCAATTTGTATTTGAGCAGTGAAATTACAGAACACACAGGAGGAAAATAAAGGATAGCTAAGTACAGAGGTAGTGTGATCAAGCAACAGAATTATTTTTACAAACAGTGGTATTCAACAAAACCTCAGCACTTCTCAAATATAAGCATCCAAACTTCTGTAACCTGGGATGTGTGTTTGAGTACTGCTTCCGGTCTTGTAGGAAACTGAAGAGAATCCTGTGTAATATGGAATTTAGTGCTCTATAGAGAAAGAAATAGTTCTCAGGATCTTCTGAATAGATTGCAATTCAAACAAAAAGTTCTGAGAAGCAATGGTCAACAAGTGTAATAATGGTGTAATAATTTTCTATATTTTTAAGATGCCACACTTCTTATTTCTGGCATAGTAGAGTGGAGCTCAAACAAATTATTTTTTTTAGTATGATCTTAGGATGCAGTATCAGTAGGCTGCAATTCAAAATTTGGATTTTAACCAGCAGTGAATAAAAGCAGTTTCATGAATTCCTGTATGGACAGGGGGACTAAATGTTCAAGTACATTTCAGGTCCTCTTCACTAGGAGGACTGGAGGTGTTTAAATAACTTTGGAAGTCTGGGCCTAAATCCAGTTCCTGGCTGTCAGCTTAATGAAGGTAGAACAGTACCAGTCTTGTTAAAGTTTAACATCCTTGGCAGTCCAAGGATGGGAATTGAATTATAGTATGGTCGAAACAATCAACTCTTGCAAGAGGGTGTTTTGTAGATCAGGACTATTAATTGTGGAACAAGAGAGTGGCAAAGTAAACTTACCTAGGTTATGGGTCTTGCTGAAATAATGGCAGGACTAGTAAGGCAGCTCTTGCATATGGTATAGCTATAGTTAAGGCAATAGAACACAAGTAGAGAAGGTACCTTTTCTTCTTTTGCGAGTCAGCTGTGTTTGCGAAAAGTTTTAAAAAATACGTCTCAATATGAATTTTTTGAAAGCAGTAAAGCAAATGCTGGGGAATGTTAAATTAAGTAACATCATATATGGATGTAGTTTTAACCATTAGGTTTGGAAGGTATAGGTTCACTCTAGGGGCACGAGGAGTTGTTTCTTTGTGGAGTACCTCATTGTTGCTCATTGCTCTGCATATGAAGTAGAGCAGAAGGACAGTAGGTGTTATTGACATGAGATTACTTTTGGAATTTAGTAGTTTGGATGGCCTACCAGGCAATTTTTGGGCTTATACACTGAAGGTTAAATTCCTCTTCTGTCAGCCTGTCCTGGTATTAGTCACTATTGTCCTATTTTCTTCAAACTGGATTACGTTGGTTTTTTTTTTTTTCTCCATATTTCCATACTGTTCAGATGTTATTGACAGTAGGAAGCACTTGAGTGATGTAGCATAATCTCTACTGCTCTGTTTTTGCTGTTAGTCTTATGCTTCTAATCTTTGTTTTGCCTGTAGTAGTCAAATGCATTAATTACAGGGAATAACTTCTCAGCCTGTACAATGATTTCTTGAAGCACGCAAGAAGCAGGTTGAATTCGAGGCAAATTAAACAGCCCAAATATTCAAAAGGGGAAAAACAAGCTGCAGTTTTTCTCTGTGTTTCTGTAGCATAGCGCCCCCCCCCCCTCAAAAGTGGTTTGTTGGCACAGAATAGGAAAATACAAATTCAAAATGATCAGTCCGTGGTTTTAATTTAGGCAGCATTAAGAATTTCTGGGTGTTATTTGGTTAAATAGTAAAAGCCCTACACGTGGATTAGGGAAAAGATTAAACTGAATGTGACATTAAAAAAAAAAAGTGAACTGATTTAATTTTGGCAGACCTTATATTTCATTAGCTTTTGACTGGAAAAATGCTGAGCAATCTTAACTACTGCAAGCATGTACAGTTTCTCCATGGCCACTCTTCACATACACTCTGAGCTTAAGAAGCTACTATTTGTTCACTATTCCTGTCAGTGTAACTCTTCAGTAATCAGAGTTAAGATCCCTTACTTGAATGCTTTTACACTAGAGATGGAATTTACATGGCTGTAGATGGGTTAAAAGTTAAATTTATTCCATTGGATGGGGTAGAGGAAGGAAGAGTGGCAACTATGTATAAGGTTTATTATATACGGGAAACTTTAAAGTCTTGAATTCAGTTGTGGCCCTAATTGGACGCTAATAGATCTTGCTTTCTGAGTGGTTTCCTTAGTCTCACTTTAGGTGGGGAAGGACTGTTCAAAGGATAAATGCTGCCGAAGCAGCTAAATGCAACCTCTTGCACTTGCTCACAGCGTAACCCTGATAATTGACGTTGCAGCTGCTTTTCCCAATAAGTTGTGGTTGCCACAGGGCTCATGCTCCCTTCCCAGCAGGTGCTACCCTCTGTCAATAGCTGGCTCTCCCATCTCCCCTTCCTTCCCAAGTAGCAGCATGGCTTTCTGAGAGGTGCAGGGGGGCAACTTCTGCAGCTGTTAAGCCAAACTCGGGTAAGAAAGACTGACGGCCTTTGGGTGAGATGCCAAAGTTTTATTCGGGTCTTCCAGTCTGAAATGAGCCACCTGGGTGTAAACCATTCTGAAAGCTACTTAGTTCCTGTCATGAGCAGGAGTGGGATACATCAAGGACAAAGAGGATTTGTTGAATATTTCTTTTTTACCTTGTAATGGCTCTCTGCCAGTTTAGGAATCTGATTTTCCATATTACAGCACAAAGTAGTTGGAAGTTTAAACCAAATGTTGTAAAGAAAAGGTGAAGAATTCATTGGGGAACAAAATTTAACTGTACTTTCAGCAGTTTCATTAGCACGTGATACATCCAGGAATCTTGTGTATTCAGTATGTGATAGTCTTACGTGGTTGCACTTCAAGGTAGTAGGAATAAGTTCATGAAAGTCTTAAGCTTAATACACAGACTGGTTTTGATTGCAATTAAACTGTCCCAGAGAAAAGCTGGATAGGTGCAATGGTGCCCACTGAAGATAGACATAAGTTTGCTTACCATTGCTAAACACACAGGCCAATGTGGCTAAAAACACTGCTCTCTGAAAGACAGACGGTTCACACATGCAGCTGTAGGTATGTGACCTGCTGTTACTGAATTCAAGAGGCTGTGCACTGAGAAATGCCAAGGCTGTGTCTTTATAGGGCAAATAGATCACTTGTTCCCTAACTGGGGAAAAATAAACTCACAGTGATTCTCCTCTCTAAAGCTGAGGATAGACTTTTCAGTACAATTTAAAAGGCCTGCTTTCAGCAACAGTAAATTGCTGTTGTCAAGTCCTGAGATTTATTTGAGTTAAGCAATACTCAGTTTCATCTTGAAGTTCTTATTTGGGTGACTAAACCAATGCTGCACTTCTCAAAACCAGTTTTTAGTACCTTTTAAGGGAGAAACTTGCAAATAAGGCATCATAGGAGTTGAAATACAGAAATTATCTGTCAAGTTTTTGAACTGCAAAAACAAAGTACCCATGATTCTACTGATCAGTCAGTCTTACATGCAGGAGTGGGAGTGACTGATTCTGTGTCTGTCCATTCTTTTTCCTGCCGTTTTCCACACACTTTCTGGGACACAAGGAAAACAAAAGCAGTCATGTGAAACATGGGTGAAGAGGAGGATGTTATCTACCTGAATATTTTCTTTTACTCTTCTTGCTCGACCAAATGGCCTTGCTTTCATTGCAGCTTAACTCTGCCCCTCATTGCACTGGTGAGGGTCAAATGATTGGAAAGTGATGTAGGCAAATGGAAGCTTTCTTTGGAGAAAGCTGGCACTGGCTGCTATTGAAGGGTGTGCTATGACTACTTCTTATCCCAGGGCTGACAGGACCATCAGTAGAAGCTGTTTATTAACCATAATCCAAAAAGTCCTGTGTCAATTGTAAGCATATTGTTTATTCATGTTCTCAGAACAGGCTGTTTGCATATATATACTAAACCACTTTATCAAGGTAGTAATAAAATAATTAATGTAATTCAAAAAAAAGAGTGCCAGAAATGAGCACTGGTGAGGGTGTTGGGAGGTTAAAATAGAAGTACGAATGCAACACTTGAATATCACTGGGTTTACAGAGTTAAAACTTAGTAAGATGACTTGCTTAGCTTGCTCAAGTCCAGCCACAGGGACTAGTACAAATGAAAACATTAAGAAGGTCAGGTGTGATAAAATCAGTTTAGCTGACAGCTAGTGTGACTTTGCCCTTTTCCTTTGCACTACCCTTATATTTCACTCTTGACATTCTTTTTATTTTAAATATGTATTTTTGTCACCATACTGAGTTGTCACTTGAGACAGGCTTAAGCACCATGTGAATTTTAGACTGCCCTGAGTCCTCTGAGACTTCAGCAAATGAAAGCAAGACCACAGGTTGTGAATTATGCATTCTTTCTCAGATTACTTTGAAATACAGATTTTCACAAAAATCTTTGTGCAAAATGCTAAACAGTAGTAAGCTAGCTCTTCTGTCTTGGAGGAAAAATGTCTGGTTTGTGTTGTTGGGTTTTTTTGTGTCAGTGGAGTTGTTTCAGTTAGGGTTTGTTTGGTTTTTGGTTTTTTTAAACTAATAGATTGCTCAGGCAAGGTTTTCAGTAAAAAATAAATAAAGTTAAATGGTAAAAATCCTTCAACTGTCCAACCAGTCTAACATCCTTAATAGACAAGGTAAAGATTCTAAATGGGGATGGGAGTAGAGTAGGTAAAATGTATTAATTCGAGTTCTGAATAACTATAGTTTAAGCAAACCGTAGATTTTTTTTTTATGTTCTTTGAAGTTCAAGGAAGGCACAGCTGTGAATCATAGTCAGACTGGGAGGGTGGTCTTTTTGAGTGCACATCTGTTAGGGAATCTTGCAGGTATTAGAACAGTTAATGCTTAGATGCAATGTCTGGATGCCAACAACCTGAGAAAAGACCAAAAAGGCAAAATGAGTTCAGGCTATTTCCAGCTTCTGAGGAACATTCAAAAGTCAACAAGATGGTATTAGGACAGTCTAGATGTGCAACCCTTAAGAAGGCAGAAACAAATACACTTTGAAAAGCAATCAGCTGATGAGGTGTTAATACAGCAACAAGTGTGTTCATATCAATGGATCATGAACTAAAGGAATAGACAGTGGTGTTACTGCAAAGAAGCAAATTTTATTTCACTCTTGGTACTTATTGGCGAGCTGAACTTAAGATTTGTTGAGAAATTGCTCTGATTCAGTTGGTCATACTAGAGAATTAGGTCCAGTTTAGAGCTCCATACTTAATGTTGCGATGGGGAACATCCAGATTAAAATGATGTGGCTATAAGGCACGGATGCAGGCCTTTGCATCTACTGTGGGAAAGTGAACGCAAGTGAAAAGTAGAAGAGGAAAGAAGATGGTGTATGTGTTGAACTATATAGCATTGCACTAAGATTCTGAAGATCCGTAATGAAGAATGAAGGAGAGAGAGATGATAAATTTGAAGAAAATTAGAGTGAAATTGTATTTCACTCATTCCAGTGCTAATAGCAATGGTTAGTTACCTGAGAATATTTTGAGGATTTTTGTATTTGAAGAACAGGTTAAACACTTTGCTTAATTGTGGTCTGGATGTTGCTGAATGTATGGGGTTTTGTTTGTGTTTATTTTCCTTTGTTGTGTGTTTTTTGTTTGTTTTTGTTTATTGTTTGTTTTTTTGTTTGTTTGTTTGTTGTTTTGTTGTTGTTTTTGTTTGGGGTTTTTGTGTTGTGTTTTGTTGGTTTTTTTGTGTGTGTTTTTTGTTTATTTGTTTGTTTTTTTCCAAGGGAAATCATCAGGTGATACCTTTAGTTGTTCTCCAGCCCTCATCTTTGAAGTTTGGATTCCCAAATTAAGAGTTTTGCTTTTGCTGCAAGAGCAAAAATAGATGTTAGAAAACAATTTAATCATTAAAGCAACTGTTATTTCATACTTTAATGCTACACCTTGTCTTGGTGGCCATTTGTGTGTGAAGTGACAGATGATTTGTAAATTGTTGCTAAAACATTTAAATCACAGACGGATAGAATCGTAAAATCTTAGAATGTCCTGAGTTGGAAGGGACCCGCAAGGGTCATCAGGTCAAGCTCCTGTCCCTGCGTATGACAACCCCACAGTTCACACCATGTGTCTGAGGGCGTTGTCCAGTCTCTTCTTGAACACTACCAGCCTTGGAGCTGTGACTGCCACCTTCTGGGGGAAGAACCTTTTCCTGATGTCCAACCTAAACCTCCCCCGTCACATCTTCCTGCCATTCCCTCAGGTTCTATCACTGGTTGCCAGAGAGAAGAGATCAGCGACGTGCCACTCCTCCCCTTGTGAGGAAGTTGTAACCGCCATGAGGTCTTCCCTCAGTCTCCTCTTCTCCAGGCTGAACAAACCAAGTGACTTTAGCTGCTCCTCATACGGTTTCCTCTCCAAACCCTTCACCAACTTTGTGGCCCTAATAGTTGAAACCCACTACAGTTTATATGGGGCTGCCAATTATGAGGCTTATAGACCATGTCACTGAGGTGGTTGTTTTTAACACTGAATCCTTAATAGTAATTTCTGCATCAGAAAACTACTGTTTGAAATCTTAGAGCTAAACAAACATTTTCTAAATGGATCTGGGAAAATTAGGAAATAAAAGCTTCAGGGCACCAACCAGCTTTATTTTCTGTTGAGTGTGATAGAAGTTCAGTTAAGCTGGAAAGCTGTCACCTGTATTTTCCCCTGTGTACTTGTCTTTCAGGCACACACCAAAGGATGACACAGCACACTGCGGGTTGTGTTAGGCTACTAATCTGTGTTGCCTTGCTGAGTAATACTTTTTTATATGTGCACTTCCTTTAGGGAATAATTCTGCAATGAGGAGCTTTCCAGATACTGTAAGGTGTATTTTCAGCTTCTGGCTAAAGGGCATCATGAGAGAAAGTAATCATGCTGGCTACATTTGTGTACTTACTTATAGGTACTGTAATGCAGTAACTTGAATTGTTCCCTTTTTAGTTTTGTTACAGTAGTTGTGTAACACAATGGAAGGAATGCAGTATCACTGGAGCCTTTCACTTTTTAGACAGTTGCTGCATGTTTAGAAGCTGCAGATGTTTCATGTGGATTTCCATTATGTAAACGAAATGGCTGAAGAAGTTGTTAATAGTGATTACCTGGTAGCTGTTGTTTCTTTAAATAAAGCCAGGGTGTAAATCCATGCAATGAATAAGATGTCAGTCTCTGGGGAATGAGCACCAGCTTACTTGGAAAAGTGCTTCCAAGCAGTGCACAAAATACGCGTTTGTCATATAATAATGACAGTGGACCTGCCTGTCCTTTTAGAAAATTGAAGAGAATTTGTTAACCTTCAAGGATCAGTTAAAGACAGTCCAATTGTAGTGAGTTGCTATTTGAGATTCTTTTCCTCCTTAAATAAATATGTCTCTTTTTGGCCACTGCATGCTAAAATATTTGAACTTAAACCTTTAGTAGATATATCAGGTAGTAACGGATGTAATGGTGGGGGGAAAAAAAAGTTGAGATCATTATATACAAGATTCTTTCTTGTTGTTTGTTTTTTTGGGTTTTTTTTTTTTTGAGCTTGGAAAGTATTCAGCTATCAGCATATTAATTCATATCCATACAAGAGGTATTCTTCCACACTTGTGAAGCCCAGTTGCCATGGGAAAATGAATACTTTTTAACCATAGCTCAGTTTCGAGTTACCTTCATATATATGGTGTCCTGTCCTTCATATCTAACTGACATTCTAGAATTTCCGAAATTTCTTTACTGTGATACACAGTTTGAATGGCAATCTAATACAGCCTTTATTGTTTTGTCTTCTGACACTTGTTGGTTTGTTTTGTTTTGTTTTTCCCACCGCTGTAAAGACCATGTAATGGCTTTCTGGGTTCATTTAGGCCTAAATGCTCTCCAGTCTTGTAAAATTTGTTGGAAATAGTAGTTCTTCTCCAGTTGTTCAGCTGTGCTTAGGAGAGCAGAGATGTGTGAGGTAGCCTAAAAATGAACAGGTAGTATTACGCAGGAAGTAAAACCAGCCAACATGACACTGCTTGTGCTCTGTTTATTAAGTGAAACAGCTGAAGTGTAGGCTGTATCAGTTATCCTCCTGCTTGCAAACATGCACACAGTTACAATTAATAGAGACCCATGCCGATTACCACTCAGATGAGTCAGCATGGTGTGGCCTGGAGGAACTGCAACACTTGTTCCAGCCAGTGTCAGGCTCTGGGCAGTGGCTCAACACCAACAGATGATGGTTCCATCTCAGATGCTCAGTGTCCACATGGCTTTGGGTGTCCATGTGTCAGCGTTCTCCCTTTACCACTCTTACTGGCCAGGGTATAATCAGATTTTGGCACAGCTTGCCTGTCACATTTTTCAACAGTAATATAACCATACAGCTTTCCAGCAATTTCAAGTTTTGTTCTTGTGTCACTTGTTGATGTGTGGCCTCTACTGAGGCTTGCTGCAGTCAGTTCTGTGCCTCCTGGCTCACTGGGCTCAGTTCTTCAACCCTTGCTTGGGGAAGGTGCTGCTGCTGCTGCTGCTGACAGGTAGCTAACTGCTCTGTGACATTTACTACATGGACAAGATGGAAAAATATTTCACTGCAGAACACTGAGATTTTAATGGTGTTCATTTTCTTCCCAGCCATTCTGTGTGATGGCATTTGGCAGTTTGGCCCCACATGTGCATTTCTAGGATATAGGCAAGAACAAGTGCAGCTAACAGAAGCAGCCAATGGATGTAGCATTTTGTGCTGTAGTTCGTGCAGAAGGAGCCAGCAGCTCTGCTCAGAACATCATGCATGTCCTTGACAATGGTGGTGATGCACACCAGGGTACAGTCCCCAGCCACTGCTGTACTGACTATTCCTGTAACATCAGAGGTCTCAACCCACGGGGAGCTCCAGAAGGAGTATACGGCACTGCAGGGAATGCCTGTGGCCTCTTGCCAAGGCTGGAGCAGCAGGAGATGATTTCCTTGCCCATGGGAGGTGTGCAGTTATTAAGGATCTGTATCAGCAAGTAAAGGAGCTGCAGGAGGAGGTTAGCAGCCTGCACAGCATCGGAGACAGTGAGAAAGAGATTGATCAGATCTTTTCCAACACTCTCCAGCTTCCAGAGTCCAAACTACCAACTGTACCGAAGGGAGGAGGGTCAGGTAGAGTCTGTGCCTGTCTGTTTGGGAAGTGGAAATTCCCATGATGATGAAGGTTGGAAGATAATGGCTGCTGGTACTAGGAAGAAAGTTTCTGCTCCACCTGAAGATTTGCAGCTGCAGAATAAGTTCACTGACCTCACAGCTGAAGAGGAACTGGGAGCTATCAAATAAGGCATCTGTGCCACCCGAGTCTGAGCTACAGAGGAGCACCAAAAAGAAGAGGCGAGTGAAAGTAATGCGAGACTCCCTTCTGCAGGGAACAGAGGCCCCTGTCTGGCAGCCTGACTCATTCTCTATGGAGGTTTGCTGCTTGATGGGAGCTCGAATTTGGGATGTTGGGGAAAGACTGACAAAGCTTGTCCAGCCCTCAGACTGTTGCTCCCTGATGCTCCTCCATGTGAGCACCAGCGATACTGCCAGGGGTGACCTGGAAAGTCTCAAGCACAACTACATGACTTGAGAGACAATGGCCAAGGGCATGGGATGGTTTTCTTCTCAGTCTTGCTTGTGTGAGGGTAGATGGATCCTGCAGGTCAACAACTGTTTACTGTCCTGATGTTGGCAACAGGGTTTTGGTTTCTACTACCATGGGACTATCTCTCTAAGGATGAAGGATCTCTGTTCACCCAAGTGGGACAAAAGTGTCTTTGCCAGCGGACTGCATAACCTGGTAAGAATAGCTTTAGGTTAAGAAGGATGAGAGAGAGAAAAGAGGTGGACTGGTTTGGCAAGCAGAGGATCTGCTATGGTGTGAACAAAAGGGACACTGTAATCAACAAAACAGGGCTGAACTGGGGTTGCTCTAAGTGTACACACACAGATCAGTGTGCCTGCAGGATGGCATTAATGTGGAAGGTTCTCATTCCCTTTCTGGGAAGTCACCATGACCAAGTTCTTCTATGAAGTACATTTATGGTGTGCTTGTATTGTACAAGGAAGGCTGAGAGAGGTGGGATTGGTTACTCTGGATGAAAGAATGCTTAGGAGGGATCTTGCTTTTATACAAATATAAATATCTGATGTGAGGGAGCAAAGAAAACAGAACGAGACGTTTCTTCATGGTATCCAGTAACAGAACAAGAGGTTATGTGCACAAGTTGAAATACGAGAAATTCCATTTAAACATAAGAAACACTGGAACAGGTTGCCCAGAGAGATTGTGGTCTCTCCATCCTCAGAGATTCTCAAAACCTCACTGGGCATGACCATGAGCAACCCGTGCTGACTGAACCTGCTTTGAACAGAGGAGTTGGACTAGGTGATCTCCAACCTCAACAATCCTGTGATTCGAAGAACTTCATCTAGAATTATGAGAGTCAGCCCAACTGAAAGAAGTGTTGACTCAGCATTATATACGTGTAGCTCTGGAAGAGCAACTCAGAATCCTGTTGGTGGTGAAGATGTTCTTGTTTCTGGCTTTGCAATAATCAGAAACTCTTGATTGTTTCCTTTGAAAAATATTGTTTGTTCATACAGAATCAGAACAAGAACAGATTTTAGATGCTTTAGGCCAAAATGCATATGTGAGCTAAAAGGAAAAAAAAATTGAGGGTCTAAGAACCACCAGTGAGTAATGCCGGTATGCTAGAGAATCTGATTTTTGACCTTGTCTTGTTTTCAGTGCTAGCTCTAAGTCAATATAGTGGCAGGAAAATGAAATATAAAACTGTTGAACTCTGTAGAACTCGGAGATCTGTATTTTGTTACATAGACAGTAGAAATACTTTCAGAAGTTGATGTAAAGTTTTGTTGAGTGATGTTGCACACATGCAAGCCATGGATAGATCAAATGCTTACTAATTATACTTTGATTTTGCTGTATATTTTGCTGAATGTCTTGTTGACTTGAATATCTGTAAATCTCCTTATTGAGACTGTTGCAAAATGTGGTTAGCTCTTCATCTTCACTATAATAGTGGGACAATACAACTTTGTTTAAGCTGACTGTTAACGTTCAAGTTGTCCTTCCCACTTGTCAATGTTGCAGATAGGCTGTTACATTATACACCTAGATTCCAAAGTTAGGCAGGTACAAACTCGGTAAAACCAGTCTATTAAGCAGTACTGTAATAAAGAAGAATTTTGTAGAAGTATACCTCTGTATTTAGGTTGTCTGCTGACTTTCACTGTGTTTTCCCTCCTTCTTTTCCATAGAATGTGTATGTAAACATAAACCGCATCATGTCAGTAGCAAATCGCCTGGTCGAGTCTGGCCATTACGCTTCACAGCAGATAAAACAGATTGCAAGTCAGTTGGAGCAAGAATGGAAGGCATTTGCTGCAGCCTTGGATGAACGTAGCACGTTACTGGATATGTCCTCCATCTTCCATCAGAAAGCTGAACAGGTTAGTGACCGGGGAGGGCGCCAACAAAACTTTCCATGCTTGAATAGTGAGTTGCATTTGAGTGCTTTTGATTTAGACAGAAGTACAAGAGAGTGAGTGAGAAGGTTGACAAGAAAGCCAGAGCATTAATTTCTGCTGATTTTTGGCTGATACTCAAACAAAAACTTGTTCTTCTCAGGACCGCCCGTTGCCCTTACGTTGTCCACAAAATGTCTTGTCCATACCAATGCAAGATAAAACTTAGCTAAATTAGCTATATGAATCCAAATGAAGTGGACGTAATGCTTAACTACGTGAAGTTTTGAAGAAAAAAATTAGTATATTCGGTACTGATATAGTGGCTTTCCTACATCCAGAAATCATCGCTTGTTCTGTTGTCCTCACCACTCCACCACAATCAGTCATTGAGTGTCAAGATTTAATTTGTAGTAATGGCTTACGGAAAACTTATACTTGAACTGGCCTGAAAGTTGAGAAGTTAATTAACTGTCTTCTGAATCTGAATTTGTGGTGGGAGATGTTTACTTAGTATCTCGTAAGAGATTCCTTCTATATTAAAAGAAAAAATTAGCTCTAGGCCTATACCAATTATTTTAATTAAGTCATTAACCATGTGTAACTGCCAGAGAAGAGGTATATGTAGGGGAAATAGGAATAAATATCCCCAAGTTAATAGTCTTGTTGGTGAAATAATGTTTTTTCCCTCAAGGGAATTCAGTTCTGAAGGAGTTACTATGTGTGTGCTGTTGAGTCACCAATTGATGTTACAGGCTGTCTGCTCTGCACATCTCTAGTGAATTTGTAGAGCAGAGGTTCTTGGATGCTGATGGCTCACTGAAGTTCTGGTGTGCTGTATGGCTGCTGTAGATACTTTTTCCATTTGCCTTGCTAAATAGGATCCAAGAAAAAGTCTCATGTCTGATATAACTTTAATTTGGAATAAATGAAGGAACCACTTGGGAGTTGATAACTGCTGAAACTCAGAGGCAGCATATTTTATTTTAAGAAGTTTTTTTCCTGATTTCTGCTACACAGATATTCAACTTCATAAATGTCCAGAAATTAGAAATGTGAACATATAAAGATATAAATACAAATTGTTTTTCATTAATGTTAGTGGTGACATTGGTTTAACTGTCCTTAGACAGACTA